>NC_134855.1:66354721-66675971 GCF_049852395.1 Peromyscus maniculatus bairdii
TAGAAGAAGTGCATGCATCCAGTAAGGACAGGAATATCAAGAAGAAGTACATGGGGGAGCCCAGCAGTGCAGGGCTGTAGATAATGGTCATCACAATTATCATATTGCCCCCAATAGTTGCAAGGTAGACCAAAGAAAATACAACAAAGAATATTTTCTCAACTTTTGAGTTCTGTAAAAGGCCCAGGAATATGAACTCAGTGACACAGCTCTGGTTTTCCATGATCACAAGATAATGAGAAAGTAAGATGTCTTCTAGTACATCTATAATTGGAAGGAAACAAATACTTAATGCAGTTTACAGAATCACTATTAACAAGTTGGTGTGTCTTTATGCAAAATTATTGTAATTCATTTCTATTAGAAACACAATGTTTGTAAAGTGTCTAGTTATATAACATGCAGAATTGAGATGAGAATAAAATTTTGAATACCTTATAATGGACACATTTTAAATACTGAATTGAAAGAATCTGCTCTATTTTGGAGGAGAGAAATAATGTATCTTAGAACAGTCATTTTATATCATTATCTCAATTTTTAAGTGAAATGTTAAAAAGCATTTAGAAACTAATTATATTGTATGACATTGCATGAATTAGACCAGGATGACTAATCTTTAGTGATGAATCAGAATTCTACCTTATCTAAAAACAAGAGAAGTGATAAATTGTTCACTTGAAAATCTGGCTGCACTGTGGATTATTTTACAACTATGAACAGTATTTTTAGCATCAAAAAAATTAAACTACACTTCTTTAAAGAAATTTCAATCTGTTGTATGTTTGAAAAATGTTGAAATTTTACTTTAAAATCATCACTTTATGTAGATCTCAGCCATTTCTCCATGAAGGGCGAGGGTCGAGGGAAAGAGAGCGGGAGATCCCAGCTGGATAAAGAACAGAGAGGGAGAACAAGGAATAGGAAATCATGGTAAATGAAGACCACATGAGAAAAGGAAGAAACAAAGTGCTAAAGAGGCCCACAGAAATCCACAAAGATACCCCCACAAAAGACTGCTGGCAATGGCCGAGAGACAGCCAGGACTGATCTACTCTGGTGATGGGATGGCCAAACACCCTAATAGTTGTGCCAGAAACCCCATCCAAGGATTGAAGAATCTGGATGCAGAGATCCAAGGCTAGACCTGGGTGGAGCGCCGGGAGTCTAATTAGCGAGAAAGAGGAGGGTTTATATGCGTGAGAATTGTTGAAACCAAGGTTGGATAAAGCACAGGGACAAATAGCCAAACGAATGGAGACACATGAACTATGAACCAAAGGCTGAGGGGCCCCCAACTGGATCAGGCCCTCTGAATAGGTGAGACAGTTGATTGGCTTGATCTTTTTGGGAGGCATCTAGGCAGTGGTACCAGGTCCTGGGCTCATTGCATGAGTTAGCTGTTTGAAAACTGGGACATATGCAGGGACGCTTGACTCAATCTGGGAGGAGGGGACTGAACCTGCTTGGACTGAGTCTCTCAGGTCGATCTCAGTCCTCAGGGGAGGCCTTGCTCTGGAGGAGGTAGGAATGGGGGGTGTGCTTGGGGGAAGGGGAGGGGGCAGGAAGGGGGAGAACAAGGGAATCTGTGGCTGTTATGTAGAACTTAATAGTATTGTCAAATAAAATAAAATAATTATCATTTTAAAATCTGACCAAAACTTGATTTAAAAAAAATAAAATCAGGATGCTGTCATGAAAACTAAATGAAATTAGTGAGACTACAAGCTACTGTAAGCTTCAAGACTCATCCCCTAGTCAAAAGTATGTGGCAAAGGTTATTGATTCTATTTCCTCAAATTTTATAAAAAAGTTGTTAAGATATAAAACAAAGAGTAGATGATTAATCTGGGATCTTAAGAGACCCAAACGCCAACACCCAGGAGGTCACCACAGAGTCAACTGGGTAAAGACTGTTTTCCTCAGTGAAAACTTCAGAGTAGCATTGTTTTTCTGCCATCTCCCTCTTTCTGCGAAGGTTAAATAATGTTATTAATTTCTTCCTGTGGGAAAGGTATCTGGATAGAGGTAACGGAATTGTATATGGTGAGGAATCAGAAGGGAGCATCCCATCAGCTAAACATGAAAACTGGTAGCAGCACATATCTGAAGACGAAACTACATTTGAATAAGATTTTAGACTCTTGAGGCTTAAGGTCCTGCCAGTTTTTAATACAATATGACTTTTTTTTTTCCAGAAAATATAGTTTGGCAATGTGTATAATTTGAAATATATATGAATTAACTCTAAAACATGTTTATAAACAGCCTACTTACTCTTCTCCAAGGTTACAGAAGGTCAAATGAAAATGTCAAAATATCACTCATGTTAGTTATTTCATGTATTTCACTTGCACAGAAAGATTTAACAGAAAAACATCAAAGTTTTTATTTTTATCATATAAAAATAATTATAAGAAGGGGCTATAGAGATGTCTCAGTGGTCAAGAGCATTGACTGCTCTTCAAGAGGAACCAGGTTCAATTCCAAGCACCCACATGAGAGGCCACCGCTGTCTATAACTCCAGTTCCAGGAGACAAGACACCCATGGTAAAACACCAATGCACATTTAAAAAAATAAACAATAGTAATAGTTATGGAACCAAAACTTGTGGGAAGAGATATTAAAGGCTAAGAATAAGTGGCCCCAGACAACCCAGACAATTACCTGCACCAGAGAATCCAATTTTACATACCACTCTTGCTTTGCATGACAAAAGCTCTCAAGTAAATTTATTTATAATAATTCACAAAGAAAAATGATTAATTTCATAGTTGCAAGATATGATGATTTCAACCCACACTACTTTCAAAGGATCTGAATAATTAATGGTATATTATAAAGACCATCTTACAGAAATAAAGCCCTGAGTGGTATGTTGCAAAATATATAGGTTCAATGTCAATTTTAAAATAAGTAAACATTAGCATCATCTTTTGACATTCTATGTAAGATTAATTTCAACAAAAATGGCAATATCATTTTTCCAATAAAACAAGTTAAAACACAAAAATGGAGACTACAATATAGTTATATAGTTATAATCACAAGGGTTATGATTTTACATCATTTAGGAGATGATTAACATAAGGTGTTAAAACAAATTTTACTCTAAATTGAATTTTGTGCTATAGAAAGAATAATAATTGAAAAATAATCTAAATGTAAGTAGAATCTGTTACTTAGATAAGACAAATATTTGCATTTTTTTCTTCACTATCTTGACAAATGCATAAGTAAAGCTGTGGCCATGTCTAGTGACTCAATGCCAGTGATATTCTGGAGACTTCCATTCTATCTTATTTGTGTAAATCTAAAATTAGACTAAATACAAAATCAACTAGAAATTTGAAAAATGTTTGCTTTCTGCCCTTTGAGAGTCTAGGATACATCGGGGAAGCATAATAGGATCACAATATGTTTTTTATTTGTATATAATTCTTAAAGAATAAATAAAAATATATTTTGAAAACAGGTAACAAAGCATGTTGACATCAAAATAGCCATACATTAGTGAGTGCAGTACCACATCCCAAGCTCTATGCTCCATTAAAATAAAAAAATTGATTAAATTTTTCTGTTTGTTTGTTTGTTTCAATGGGGGTGACATGGTCCTATAAAGGCCAGGCTCAACTCAAACTTACCAGATAGTTTGAATGAATTTAAACTCCTGATTATTGTGCTTCCACCTCCAAAGTACTAGGATTATAAACATGTGACACCACACTAGGTCAGCTTCATAGCTTTTATCATATATTCTATAAGCTCTAAGTCAAAAGGAACTTGTGAACACTGACATCCTCTTTATTGTAAACAATTCTGTGTACCTGAAAGAGAGGAGAAACAGTACATGGATTTCTTTTCTTTAATAGCTATAGTCTTGAAAATTCCAGAGCTATACAGGATATCTTTAGTCATCTCCTTGAGCAGTAACTTTGGAAGATTTGTCTCGCTGTGCCCAACTATTCACATGGCCCACTATCTTATCAACAAGGCGAATTGTAGCTCCAGGATATCTACAAGGAACAGAATTTCTTTGTTAATATAAAATGTCTGTAAAATCCAAGAATATCAGAAGGATGAGCTGAAAGGTTATTATTCTAAGTGATTGTTTTGAAGTGTATTTCAAAAAATAAAACTGTTATTACAAGTGATAATCATTGAATTCAAATATTAATTGAAATTGCTCTTATTAAAACCCATAAACCCACCATATTTTCATGTATACTTACTAGCTATCAATAAAAGATGTATTACTTGTTTGTGTGTCAATGGAAATTTCTTTCTACAGCTCTCTGGAAAAGATGCTCTCCAAAAACAACTAATCCTTTTCCTCCCCTCAGTGTTGATCTGTTATTGTCCCTAAATGTCTCAACTTTCTTATCTTATTATTTCTGAAACATTGGAGAAAGCACTTTTCTCTGTTTCCTCTCCTATCCTTCCTAATGGATTTCTGAAACTCCTCTTTGATGACTTGGTGAATCAGCTCATTTTGGAAGAATGATCAAGCCAGACTACCAGCCCTAAAGCAGTTCAAAGCCTCAATTTAGATTTTCCTAAAACAGTTCTGAGGCAAAAAAACTAATGTTTGGGGAACTTAAGTAGACATAAATGAGAAGCCTCTTCGTTTTGTAACATAGGTAACTTTGAACATAATGTTATTTCTTGTGCCATGTTTTAGTGTTAGGTTTGGATATTGTACATATTTTTTTAATATTCATTTGCCATATTATAGAGATTAACAGAGCCTCAATCTGCTGTAACCCTATCAGCATTTTTTTTATAAAACCTCAAAGCATACAACCTTTACATACAAATATCAGAATGGTGAGTATACATAATACATACATAATCATAATCACGTATTTAGAAAAAAATAAATTATGATTGAATGGATAATAGACAACACCAAATTTGGTTCGTTTTATATTATATGGTTTCACCACAAAGGTGGAAATGTGAAATTATAATTGACTACAGTAAACTTGAAGAAATGCATGATCATCAAAGGAGAAGAAAACAAGGAAGTAAGAACTGCCCAGGAAGACAGAAAGCAGAGGAGAGAGAGAGAGAGAAAGAGAGAAGCAGAGACAGAGACACAGAGAGGAGAGACACAGAGGAGGAGGAGAAGTGGTGCATGTAGGATAGGAAGGGAGGAAGAAGGGCTGGAAAGAATTTACAATCTGGAGACTGTTTTTTATGGACATGTGAGACATTATTACCTTTAAATATATATTTGTGGGCTATTACTATTACAATTAAGTGTATATTTGTGGATATATATGTGTGTGTTTTTATTTTCTAGAGTCCATATGTATCATTTTACTGCCTTCTACATGCTCTAATTTTCATAATAAAATTGCCCATTTAGAATAAGCCTATTGATCATTAGAGTTTATATTACTCTCTCAAAAACACACTCATAAAATGAAAAATCATTGTTTGATTTAAACAGAGTCTTGACCACATCACCTAAACTATAAATTGCTTTATCACAATTTAAATCACCTCTGGAGATGTAAAAGTTTGAATGTCTAACCTTATGTCAGTTGTATGAAAATCCTGATGATAGCAATGCCCTATTTTCTGAGGCGTGAAATCCGTTCACTGGTCATCAAAACACAGTTTGTATCCAGTGCTTCCTGCCATGTGTAACAGAGAAGAGCAAATCTCACAGTGTCAGAAGAGAATGTTACCAATGCTTCTCTAACATTTTTTGCATTGTGTTTTAAGCATAAAAGCAAAATAAAAGCCAATGTTCCACTTTAATAATAAATAGAATTTAATGTGGGTTTCTTGAGTGTCTGATCCACCTGTGAGACCTATTCTTGGCTCCCTCAGGGTTTGTACGGTTTATGGTCCCAGGAGTTTCCAAGGCACAATTTCATGTACTTTTTCATTTGATTGTTTATAAAAACTTCTTTTCTCAACCAAAATCATGTTTAAAATATTGGGGTGGAGATGTTTCTAGCTGGTAATCTTTAAGGTAGTATTACTCTCAGCAATAAAACACTATTATATAATGTGTGGAATGCAGCATCTCTGTGCAGAATTTAAGTAGAATGCTTGTGTACTAACCAAAATAAAAGCCAATTTTTGTCATGAGGAATGTACCAATCAATTCATGAAGATAATTTGTATAGTTTTAGGAAAATACTAGCAAGGACTGCATTCATTAATAGATGTATTGATTCCCTCTAGGAATATTTTATTTGCTTTTTGACAATTTCACAAATATATACAAGGTATTATGATAATATGACTACATATTACCTTCTTGTTCTGATGACCCACCCACCCCCAATTCTTCTCAGTTGGTCCTTCTGTATCTGCTGCTTTTGTTTATGATCCACAGACTATAAGGTTGCTTGTATGAGCCTGGGCCAGGAATTATTTATTCGAGTTTGTTCAACTTCACTCATGTTATTATATGCCTGAAGAAAGTGGTACCTCTTCTCAAGCAATATTTAACTGTCAATATCTCCTCAATGAAGAGAGAGAACTCATGAGTCCATTCTTTATCAATGATGCAATGTTACAGGATTAAATCTTGTGCCAGTATTGTGTGATTCCAATTTCTCTATCATATCCAGTATAAGTCATTTCATAGCATCATCCTCTTGCTTTCAATGTCATTCATTCCTTCTGCTGTCCCTTTAAAATATTTTCCAGATGTTGGAGGAGGTAATATAGCTGTGCCAATTAGGACTGACCATTGAAGAGTTACTTATTTTCTGTACTTGGAAGAGATGTGAGTCTATGCACTAATTTCCACACACTGTAAAAAGAAGCTAGTCTGGAATGATCATTGGTTTAGGATAACCAGTTGGTGTGCTTTTTCCCGGAGAAGAGTATCTCTCCCATTCTCAGAATTACTTAGCTGCCTTTCCTTCAGATGGAGGAAAGGGAAAGTAAAAAAGTTGTAATTATTTTATATTCTCAAAGCATAAAGAAATAGTTTTTAAAAAGGAGCTATTTTGTTTATAACTAAGAGGTGCCCTAGACTATCCATATAAATGTGAATATTTAGAAAGCTGACATAATGTTTATTTAGCAAAACAATAATAATATATCCTCTCCTAGGGCTTGTGACCTTGTTCTTCATAGGCTTTTGGCTGTGTTTTCAGTACAAGGTATGTGTTCCCTCCTATTGACCATACTTCAACTTCACTCTCAAAGGGTTTATACTCAAAACAGTCATGATTCTACTGCACCGGTGAATATATCTTACCTATTTGAACATTATCCAGCATGCCATGCTGTGGCTTGCTAAAATATTTATATTTTATGAGTTTTCTTCAACAACTGACTGTACAGTATATTCTAGAAGTATGAAATCTAGCCATCAGAGATGAATATACTAAGTAATTATTAAGTGTAAGTGCTTACAAAATTAAAAACAAGTTATAGATGCCTTCTACATATATTTGCACAAGCAAATCTTCTATTCAAGAAGGGAATGGTTTATAGCAAGAAATGATTGTTCAAAAGTGTTTGCAAAAGTCAGAACGGTAAGCTCTAAATCCTTCAGCTCCAATTTATCTGGTATCTTGGACTTACAATGTATATCTGAGATCTAAAGTATTTAGTTAGCCCCTCCACTTCAGCACTGCTACTGTAATACAGCAACAGATATCATGTCTGGGCTCCATTCCATAGACAGAAATTCCATCTGCCAATGTTGCATGGTCTGCTCTCTTCAGCACCTTGTTTCTCCACTGATACAAGGCTTTACCATCACAGTTTATGAAGATGGTATTGGACCTGGTCTATTAGTCTACAATGTACACGGCTAGCTGAAGTCAGAATAGAGGAAATGTCAAGTACCTGTGAGATAGGGAACAATTAGGGAAAAAGACTTTGTGGTACTTTTTAAGGCATAGCCATTGTTAGCATGGCTGAAGAACGGGGGAACATGACGCTCAGGAGATGAAGCAGAAATAAAGGGGTAAGATGGGGTTAGGGATTTTGAAACTCTTAATCAGTATCTCATCCATTGCATTAATGAAACATAACTGTCACTTTTTTATGAATGCCAAACTACAAATTTTTATATACACAATTTTTCTTTTAATGGAAATAAAAGCAGTAAATAAATTTTAAAAAGTTGGGAATTTGGAAAACTTGAGAAGAGGATACATCTATCTTTGGAACATTCTTCTTGTGTAATGATATGAACTCTATAAAAGGCTTTTGAAGCTCTGTTTAAAGGATTCTGCAATTGTAATTGATAATATTGGTATTCGTGAAATCTCAGCCTGAATTTTTTGTCTGTCTGATCCAATATTTTTCACAATCAGAACATTATATAACCAAATTTTACTATTGTTCAGTCCCTTTAATTTGCGAGACATTTTATTTAATAATGGACTGCTAAATGCTATGTACAATTTGTTTCCCATTTTTCATCTAAAGTGAACATTTTAAAATGAAGAAAGACATTGAATATGTATATGTCCCACAAATAAAAATTGAGAGCAAGCCTTTCTAAGCATTCTGCAAGAGCTAAATTGATGTCTACTTGTTTTGCCACATGATTTTATTCTCTGTTCTTAGAAGGTCAAGGAGAATGGTGACTTTAAGATTAACCAGTGCTGTCCATGAAGGAAGTTTGTCCTAAATCAACAAAAATGACAAACAATAAGAATCAAATTGACATGTCTGGAGCCAGATTCAATCGTGGAAATGGTGATTCCCCTTGTGCATGTAATGTGGAATTGCTGAGTGATAAATGGTAAGAACAGAGTCAGACATTACACAGTAGCTCTGGCAACCTGAAGGAAATGGGTTCTTAATTATGAGAAGCTGAAATCCCCTGGTATGGGATATACCTTACAAAAAGATGGGTGTCCTGGTTAGCTTCAATTGTAATTTTGACACAGTACAGTATTATCAACAGAAAACATTAGCTAAAACATTCCCTGAACATGATTGCCTTATAGTCATGTCTGTGGGGTACTATCTTGATGGAGGAAAGCCCCAGACCTCTGTGGGCAAAATTAATCATAGTCAGGCAATTCTGGTATTTTTATAGAAGCTAACTTAGCTCAAGCCAGAAAGAAAGTCAAACAAACAGTCAGCAAGCAGCCTCCCTGGTTCTGGTACCGTGAGTTCCTGCCCTGACCTCCCTCAATAAAGGATTTTTGCACTGGAATTTTAAGCCAAATAAAGTCTCCTCCCCAGGTTACCTTGGTCCTGGGGTTGTATTACAGCAAGGAAACGAAATCAGAACTTTGATTAATTTAGTTATATTGCACTGTCATTTGTTCTAAAGTGATAAACCATATAATAAAAGTTAATGCATTATTTTTGTGTCTTCAAATTTTATAATTACCAAATGAAAATTGTTAAGTTTCAAATCTTGTTTTCATGACCTTCAGTTGGGAGAAATCTTTTCCACCTTTCTGTGGTGTCTTGGAGTCAGAGTAACTAATGGATCACATTCATCATATAACCGCATGTTAAAACCACAGCCAAACATTATGTAGAGCCTTTATAATCATATGTCTTTCTGTAGTTAAAAATTCCAAAGACAACATAATCTAGATTTTTTGTGTGACATCTATCTTTATATGGCTTATTTTTTATATTACTTTTATTATTTAAAGACTTTATTTTTCGAAATTATCTATTTTTATATAACTGTATATATAAGCCTATATTTGTTTAAGTCTACATATATTTTTACACACATTGTAAACTGTTTAGAGGTTTATCCCAGCTGAATCTGTCTTATTGAGAATCTATTGTTTTAAACTGCAGTGGTTAGTATTGAATGACTCTGCCCACCTCAGTTTTCCAACATGGCAGTGGTACATTTACCACCAGCTCTGCGTCTGGGAGCCCTGTGTATCATCAACTTTCAGAAGCAGTGGGTCTGTGCTTCTATCAATTCTATCAAAGCAGTGTGTAGCCCAGAAATCTCTTTTTTTTGTCTATACTAGCATAAGCTAAATCCATCACACAGTATAATGTGTGGCTTGTACATGCCTCATTCTTGCCATGTTTTAGGTCAAGCCTGCATGCCACAAACCCACCATAGAGTAGCTCAAGCACACAGGCTGTCACTAATTTTAGAGAGAAAACTAGGAAGCTGTTTGTGGCTCTGTTTTAGAATCCTTTTGTTGTTGTTTGTTTTGTTTTATTTTGGTTTTTAAACCTTCTCAAGATTTAGGTGGAAACATTTATTTCATGTTGGGCACAATTTGTAACTGGAGTTTTTTGTTTCCACCGGCTTGTGGCTGCTCACACCCAAATAAAAACATAGAGAGTTATATTATTTATAAACTGTATGGTCATGGCAGGCTTCTTGTTATCTAGCTTTTATATCTTAAATTAATCCATTGCTACACATCTATACCTTGCCACGTGGCTTGTGGCTTACCAGTTTCTTTATATCTTGCTTTTCCTGCCAGCAGTGGCCATGGCTGTCACTGTCTCCTGACAGGGCCTTTTATTTTTCAGAATTTTCCTCCCTGTTTATCCCGCCTATACTATACTTTCCGCCTAACTACTGGCCAATCAGTGTTTTATTTATCAATCAATCAGAAGAACATATTTACAGTATACAGAAAGACATCCCCAACAGGGTGGAGCACAACACAAGAACAGGGCCCACAGAAGCAAATAAGCAGAACCCACAGGGGCTCACAGTAACTGAAGAGACCAACACAAACCCCCTGTATGGGTCTGAGGTAGGCCCTCTGCATGTACCTTAGGGTTGTGTAGCTTGATGTTCTTGTGGGACTTCCAACAATGGGAGTGGGAAATGTCTCTGACTTTTTTGTCTATACTTGGGACCCTATTCCTCCTATTGGGTTGCCATATCCAACTACAATATGATTTGTTGTATCTTGTTAGGTAACATTGGGTGAGTATTCCTTGGAGGCCTGATAATTTTTGTTGGTTTTTTGTTTGTTTATATTTTGTCTTGTTTTATTTGAAGGACAACAGAAGAGAAGTTGATCTGGGGGTGGGGAGGTGGGGGTGGGACTAGTAAGTGTGGAGGGAGGGGAAACTACAGTCAGGATGTAATGTATGAGAAGAATAAATGTGAAAAAAACATACAATTTTAGGATTTTCATTAAAGCTTGGTTTAATTTTTTTATCAAAGTATGCTCATATCTTATATGAGCATTTTCATATCTTGTAGTGCAACTTTAAAGTCTATCAGCTTCTATTTTCTTTTATCATGGACCCCTATATTCATGTTTTATTCAGTCATTTACTTATTTATTTTGTGAATGTGTGTGATGTGTGTGCACTGAAAGGTAAGAAGTCAACATTACTGTGCTTTCTTCTGTAGATTTCCACATTATTCTTTGAGTTAGTGTGTTTTCCTAACTCTGAAGCCCAACAATTCAGCTACTTACTTACTTTATTGATTCCTATATCTCCCCAGGGAACTTGAATTTTCGTCTTCACCTCCCAACACTAGGATTTCAGGCATGCTCAACCATTCCTGGCTTTTTACATGCATGTTAGGAATGAGAACTTGGATTCTCAAACTTTGATACAAGAACTCTAGCAACTGAGTCATTTCCAAGTCCCAAATTTTGGTTCATTTGTGTATTTATGGAAAATAATTGGTGTTATTATTTCTACAGTTTTTACATTTACTGAAGTATGAAGATGAAGAAGAAAAGAAAATCATGACATTTTAACAAAGAGACAGAGATGAAAGAATATTTAATGGAGATTATGAGGGTGTGAGGATGATACATGACCCATGGTAAAACAAAAATTTAGAAGAAAAAAATATCAAAAGATTTTGAGAAAAACAGTGCTGTGATATGATTTGTACTTTAAGACTATTTTCGGAACCATTTTATTCTTTTAATTAAGATAAGTCTATAATATGTTACCAAAGTTTAAGAACTAACCCCAAATACACACACACACACACACACACACACACACACACACACACACACACACAGTTATTCAACACTAAATAAACTCAAAATTTTTGTATTTATAAATACATGTGTTATATGTCTGTGTGTGTGTGTGTGTGTGTGTGTGTCTGTGTGTGTGTAACAATAATAATTAGAAAACAAAAGGGCATGCATTTGAGAAAGGGTGAGGAACACAGAAGGAGTTCAAAGGAGCAGAGACGCAATGAAATGATATAAACTCATATGCATAAATGAACACCCCCCAAAAAGACTCAAACAAATAACAGAAAAAATGAACAATGACATGATAAAATATATTGAAGTTTATTAATCTTGTGAAAACAAATTTCAAATCTGCTTTGTCTACATTCTCTTCTCTGTTATGGTAGTTTAATGTGCAGTTGGTCCCCTTAAGTTCACAGAGAGTTGCACTATTAAGAGATGTAGAATTACTGAATCAGGTGCAGCTTTGTTGGAGGAAGCCTGCCACTGTGGGGGTGAGCTTTGAGGTCTCCTATGCTCAAAATAATGCCCAGTGTCTCAATTCATTTCCTGTTGCCTGCAGGACCAAGATTTTCCAGGCTCAGCTCCTTCATCAACACCATGTCTGCCTGCATGATACAATGTCCTGTCATGATAATAATGGGTTAAACCTCTAAAACTGTCAGCCACACTAAATAAATGTTTCCCTTTATAGGAGGTACCATGGTCCTGATATCTCTTCAAAGCAATAGAAATCAAACTAAGACATCTGTAAATAATAGGAGATATGTGCTCAGTATATGAACATCTTAGGTGATAATCAATATTTGCCTTTGGTTTATGCTATAACATGGGATTTTCCAAGGGAATTAGGTCACAGAGCTTATACAAGAGGGGCAGTCATTTCAGTCCTTGGAAATTCCAGTGTCTAGTCCTTTTATAAATTCAAGACATAACTCAATACTTCCTCCCTGCATGAATAAACCCAATTTTAAAATGTGTTCAAATAATCCAGTAATATTTAGACTTCAGGCTTTACCTATGCTCCTATACATTTCTAGGTTCTGAGGTCTCACAATGGTATAAGACCCATTTTCTCTTGGAGCATTTAAATCTGTTGCTTCTCCTTACTTCAAATACACATTTATTTAGTAAGACAATTTAACCACATCCAATGTTTTCACATTCACTGAATTTTTGAAAGTATAAAATTAAACTGGCTTTAATTTTCACATGTTAATGCTAATTAATCAATTCAGAGTGAAAGTGTGAACTCAGAAAGTTACATTGTTAATGCATCCTATAGAAAATGATGCCATCTTTTTCAATGACTAATGAATAAAATAATTTTCTTAGTAATTAATGACTTCTTGAATTTTTAGATGTATTTTGTATGTGTAATTATTGATTCTTGTGTGTGTGTCTCTGTACCTATATGTATAGTGTGTATATGTATATACAAATGAGGGGTAGATGGTACATGTACCTGTCCACATGCATGCTGAGACAGGGGAAGGCACTGAATCTATCCATGTATTGTTCCCTATGTTATTTCCTTAAGACAGGGTCTCCAATGAACTTTGACCTCATTCAAGAAGCTTTAGTGAACCTTTGGGCTCTACAATACATCCCTTCACCAGTATTTTGTTAAAAGTGTGCTACCATGCCTGATTTTTTATGTGGGTGCTGAGAATCTAACAATATATTAATTTGCACAACAAATGTTATTACCCACTGGTTTGTCCCCCCAGCATTGCAAGTATAATATTTTAGTAACCATCAGAAACCATTGTCAATCTCTTCCACATTCTCCTGATGGCATTCTTTATTTCCTTATTCCTGAAAGTGTAAACCATAGGGTTCAGAAGTGGTGTCATGATGGTGGCAAATACAAGTGCATTTTTTTCAGAAGAGAAAGCAGTTGTTGGTCGTGCATATATTAATATGCATGACACAAAGAACAAAAGCACAACAGTAATGTGGGATCCACAGGTGGAAAGAGCTTTAAGTCGTCCCTCAGAGCTGTGGGATCTCAGAGAGTACAATATGACACCATAGGATACAAGCAAAATAGAGAAGATAATGATGCAGATAGATCCACTGTTGGCAAAGACCAAGATAACAAATATGTGTGTGTCAGTGCAGGCAAGCTTCAGTAATGGGAACAAGTCACACATGTAATGATCAATGATATTAGGTCCACAGAAGGGCAACTGCAAAGTGAAGGTAATTTGTATGATAGAATGCAAGAATCCTCCAGCCCAGGATATTGTCAACAAAATGCCACAGAGCCTCCGGGTCATAATGGAAGAGTAATGTAAGGGTTTGCAAATGGCCACATAGCGGTCATAGGCCATGGCTGACAGGACAATCACCTCTATCCCAGTGAAGAAGTGGATAGCAAACAGTTGTGTCATGCAACATTCAAAGGAGATGGTCTTCCTCTCATAGAAGAAATCTACAATCATCTTGGGTGTGACAGTAGAAGAAGTGCATGCATCCAGTAAGGACAGGAATATCAAGAAGAAGTACATGGGGGAGGCAAGCAGTGTGGGACTAGAGATGATGGTCACCACAATCATCATGTTGCCCCAAATAGTCGCAAGGTAGATCAACAAAAACACAACAAACAATATTTTCTCAACTTTTGCATTCTGTGAAAGCCCAAGAAGTATGAACTCAGTGACAAAGCTCTGGTTTTGCATTATTCTCAAGAAGATGCTGAAGTAAAATCTGTTCACTTAAATCTGAAATTATGAGAAAAGAATAACTCATTCAAGTTTATATAATTAACCCGTACAAAATGCTGCTTCCTTGATTGTTTTGCTATAAAAAAAGAATATTATAATTTTTTAAATGTATAGTTGCATAACATATAGCATTGAAGTTGAGATAAATTATTGAATACCTTAAATAATCACATTAAAATATTGGAGATAAAAGTATTTACTTGGGTGAGATGAGAGCAATATCCTATGTTGGAAGGGTCAGCTTTCATGACCCCTTATGAGATTCTTGAAGTGAATCACTGAAATGCATTATGAATTAATCTAGATATAAATGAAGACCAGAATGTAAGTCATCATTGGCTGATCAGAGCACGTACTGCTTCATCTACCAACAGAAGAAGCAATATGTATTTTAGGGCACACCTCTAAATCCACGATTCAGCTTATATGTGTATAAAAGTGTGAATTTATTGGAACTTCCAATAACTTAATCCATTCTTTTTAAAAAGGAAATTTCTTTGGGAAAGTCTGCAGCAATCCTTTTTGTGCATTTGTTGAAAGGTTGGAAATTTCACTAAATTCATCATTTTACAACCTAACAAGAACTTTACAAAAATTAACCTGTTGTCATAACAGCTAAGTGAAATAATACAAAAAGAACAATTGCTCCAGACTTAAAAGATCTGGTCCTAGTCAGCAGTATGTTACAGTGGTTTGTGCACCTTAATTTTGCAAAAGTTATCATCAAAGCTTTTATCATCAAACAAAGAAAAGATGCTTAACCTGGGACCTAGGAGACATAAGCTTTAACAGACATGATGTCTCCACAGAATCAACAGAGTGAAGAGTGAGATTTTTCTCCTTTGTAAGAACTTCAGGAAAGGGATGTTCTTTCTAATCTCTTTCACTCTGTAAGGGTTAAAGCATAGTCTTCCTTTGTCCTTGTGCAAATGGAACATCTTGACAAAGGCAATGGTGAAGAATCAGAAGGCCAAGAACCAATCACCTATAAATGAAATTTGGTGACAACACAGAACTAAAAAACAGAATCTCACCCTCAAATGTAATTTATAGTCTTCCAACTTAATGATTTGCCAAGATACATACTTTGATATTCATAAGAATTTAGTATCAAACATGTTATAACATCTTACCTGCTCATTTCAAGGTATTAAATGGTCAAATTTGAAAAATATCAAAATGTTACTCATTGTAGCATTACTTTACAATGCTAGGTGTAACTAATTTACAGGAAAACTCAACTATGTCACCCACAAAAAGTAATTCTAAACCCAAAAGTTGTCTATCTTTCCTGTATTATATTCTTATGTGTGAATATATACATGCATACACACATTCCTGTGCATGCTTTTGTATGCATGCATGTCACCACACCAAGCCAAATCTGTAGTTCCTATCCCTTACATCCTACAAACTATGCATCAAAAAAAAAAAAAAGATTTGAATAGAGAATGTTGAGTATTTAAACAGTGTCTGCATACATATGTTGATGAAAATTGAATCTTGAAAAAATGTCAGATTAAAATCACATTTTAGAGGCTGGAGAGATGAATGGTTAAGAGCACTTATTGTTCTTCCAGGGGACTTGAATTCAGTTCCCAGAAGCTAAGTCAAGCCTTAAAACCCTCTGTAACTCTCAATCATGGATTCAATTAATTCCTCTAGCAGGTGTGGACTCCTACAGAAAAGTGGCATATATGAAACAGACCAACTCAAATATCCATATATAAAAATAAAATAAAATCATGTTTTAAAGATTATACCAATTATTATAAAATTGATCCACTCAAATAATAATTTGGAAAATAAATCACAAAAAATTTAGAAGCACTCAGAAGTTTATATTATTTTTCTTAGAATTCCAATCTTTAAGTTAAATTCTGAAATAAAGTTAAATGAAAGCAATTTACATTCAAATATAATACAGTTTCAAAAATATTGAAAACAGAAAAATATCTAAATCATGACAAGGTACCTTTGTATATGTGACTGTTACAAACTAAAATAACACTATAATAGTATAGACAATGCACTTAAAAAAGTATTAGTAATATGAAAACCTCAAGCTTTTTAAGAGTAAAGTAAGTGACAAAATTGAGGAAAATTAAGTATCTAATCATGAATATTTAAATGTATTAAATGTTAAATAAGGAAACATAAAAATATACTTTATTTATAGTATAAATATTGTTTTTATGAACCAAATATTTAAACATCAAAATTAAAATCTACGTAATCTATTTTCCTTTAAATTTCTGTGAAGGTTTCTGAGGTTTACAAAGTTTTCACTAGCAAAAATTAAATCAATAGGTTAACCACATCCATCTGGCAGTAATATTTTTTCTTTTTAAAATTAATATTTTATTTTTGAGTTTATTATAATTATATCATTTTCTCCTCACTTTCTTCCCTCAATAGAATCCCATTTGCCAATCCTTTGTTGTTCCATGTATATATGTGCATGCATATAAAATATAGTCCTAAATACAAACTTCTTGATTCATGCAATGTTACTTGTGTTTTTAAAATAGCATAAACTTTTCACAAACATTAATAGCATAAATTCAACCATTTAACACTTCCATTTGCTCTTTGACTTCTAATTCCCTATCTCACATAGGAACCAACCCATTTTCTATGTATTTCTTCCCATGCATTTCATTGCTTTCTTTTCTCTAACACTGTAAGAATCTAATCTTAATTTCTGGTCTTGCTCAGAGTCCCTCATTGCATAACTCTGGTCAATGAGCCATGTTCTGGAGTAGTAAACTTGAGAAGTGTGACTCCCTGTGTCCTGCTTTCTAATTGCCCATAATTACCTGTCCATTCATTTTAGCAACAGAGATTTTGATAGAATTAATCTATCTGAAGACAATGGAAAGTCTTTGATAACTGTATAGTGTAAAAAAACATTCAGAAGAATAACAGGAATTAGAAAAATTATCATTCTATGTAGATTCTTTTAAGAAGCTTTCCAATGAAAAACTTAATATTGTGATCACAATGTATAATCATGAAATTAAAAGTTACTTGAAATTATCCTTTATGGTAAAATTCTACAAGTCTAACACATTATTACATAAGAATATTATCTAGCAGTAAAAAGTTTATTAATATGTAGCTAAGCAAACTCCTTTTCTGCCACTCTCTGGGAAACACATTCTCCTGAGATTACTAACCATTTTCTAATATTGCTTTCCAAAACGCCTCAGCTTTGCTTGTCTTACTGTTCCCTCTGACTCCATACTGAGTGATTTCTGAAATGGCTCTTTTTCTGCCTGGGTGATTCTGTTCATTTTAAGAGAGACTAAGTCAAAAACATGAGAACTGATAGGTTCAGATCTTGAACTAATTGAATTTTCTGAAAAGTTCGGAAGCACTCTATACCACCTACAGAAAGTTAAGGGGACATTCTTAAACCAGCAGACTTCGTGTTGAGTTAAGGCACTTTTCCTGATTCTGTGTCCTTCTCAGTACTTACCTTGTGTCCAGTTATGGAAACAGTACATTTTACATTCTCTATCAATAGCTATGTAGCATAGACAACACTCCAACGACTCCTGTGCCATCATTCTTTACAAAACTTCAAACACACTATTTTCTAATCAATGATATCAGAACAGTAAGAACACTTGTCTTACTTACTGAAAATGTTTTTACAAAAAAAAAAGAACTGCTGGTGGACAGATAATTGAAGAACAGCACTTTGACATTTCTCTGTTACTTGCTTTCAACTTCAAGATGACAAGCTGAAAATGTGTTTTATCTCATTGGACTTAAAGAAGCAGATATTCAAGGGAAGGGAAGGAAGGAAGGAATGAGAAGGAAAGAAGAAAGGAAGGAAGGAAAAAGTTCTCACTCTGACAACTGAGTTTTGGACACCTAAGCAATTATTATTTAATAAGCACTGGCCTCTGAGTTCTGAATATATCATTTTAATCACTTATGTATTGATTACCCATAATCATAATATCAATACTAATGATGAGGAGCCTATACACCAGAGTGTATGAAACTCCGTACACATGGCTATGCACTGAATGTTCCCTGTTTGCTTTAAACATAGTATCCTGACACACAGCATCCACACTTAAAATAGTCCATCATAATTTAAAGGCAACTGTGAAAATTCTGTAAGGTACCTAAAATAGATCACCATGCCTCAAATCTGTAAAGAGTCTAAAGTTAGGTATCACCTATTCTTTATGGAGAAATCCGTTCAGTGGTGAACAAAATTCTTTTGTATCCAATTCCTTCCCACTCCTGAGAAAGAAAGCAGTGATTTTGGAAGTTGATGCAAAGCATGTGAACATTGCTTCTCAGGTCCTGCCATCAGCATAGTCTCATGATGTAAGAAAAGCAAATAAGCCAAGGCTTCCTCCTGTGTCATCATGAAATTTATGGAGGTTTCCCTGAGATATCACCAGCCTGGGAGACTGATTTTTATCCCCCTGAGTTTTAAGATTTCTTTCTGCATGAGTTTATGATACAACTTTTATGCTTGAACACTTGCTTGAGTGTTTAAAATCCTTTTATTAAATGGGTTAGAAAGAGCTTAATTTTTCCAAAAGGAGTTTCTTTTAAATTTTTCCTAAATGTTAAATTCTGCCACTAGAGAGATTTCTGTGTTTTGTTCTTCATATTCAATATTTTTTAAGTAAGAATTTTATATGTGCAGAATTTTTTTTTGCTTTTGAATAATCAGGTTCCTGTTTGATAATGATTTTATGTAACACTGTATTTAGAGGGAGAACAGTGCTGTAAAATGAATGGTATAAAATATTTCTTTTATGAATTTAAGCAAAATGCATGGTTACTCACTAAACATAATAGCTTATGAGTTCTTTCATAAAGAATCCTTACATTAATCCCTATGAGAAATGTGTATTGTTTTAGAAATAAAGTAGCAAAGATTATTCCTCAAAAAACCCCACATTTTTGAAATACTATGTTTAAATATATATGTTAATTTTAATGTTATTCACTTAAAAATTCTTGAGGTTGTGTGTCTATAGCATTTGTGGTTTGGAGGGTAATTGTCTGTTTCATTCCATAGGCCAGGGTAAATTTGGATTCACAGTAATATTTCACTCTTAGTTTCCAAAATGCTGTAGTTATAGGCTTGGACAAAATCTATGGCTTATATCCTAAGTTAAAAACCAAAAGTAGAGTGGTTAGAGGTAGAAGGACATCGTGTATATTCATAATATGCAATAGGATCTTGAAGATCACTTTAACATATGAATACAGCCTTGACATTCCTGCTTGAGAGAAAAGTTAAAAGTTGCCTCATAGATTATTTCAGAAGTGGAACAAGCCAAATTATCTGTCAAATTGTACAACTCTTAAGAATTGATTCCTACCCTGTTTACCTGTTTACACAACTTTAAAAAGTAGAAATTAAGTAACTCATGAAAAAATTGTGAATAATAGTATTCAAACAGCACCAGTGTTTAAACAGTATATAAACTTTAGAGGAAATTATTGTTTTCCTTTAACTTAAATGCTACATCTGTGTCACAACACAGAATAATCACCTGGCATGAATTATAGCCCACAGTAGGTGATATGAGATCCGCAATGGTCAGCATTCAGATACTAACAATTTCTGTTTCCCACTCAATTAAACTACTTGGAACTTGCTAACAAAAACTAATAAAAGCTTACTAACTTTTTCTACTTTGCTTAATTCTTTATTATCTATTTCTGTATGAAAAACAGTATAAAAATGCAAAAAAAATTTTAGATTTCATTAGGGAAGATAATAGAAGAAATATGTATTTACTTACTTATAGCATTTATCCATATTATAGAAATCCTGTACGTTTTTCAGTTCAAAAAATAAAACTAAAAAAAGAGATAGGGGCCTGGAGAAATGGTTCAGCACTTAAGAGCACTGTGGTTCTTGCAGAGAAACTATGTTTAATTCACAGCATTCCCACGGTGGCTCAAAACTACATCTATTTTGGTTCCAGGGGATGCAATGTCTTCTTCTGACCTGGATGGGCACCAGACACACACATGATGCACATATACACATGCAAGCAAAACATTCATACATATGAAATTTTAAAAATTCTAAACAATAAATAATAAATATTTATCAAAACAAGAAAGAAAGAAAGAAAGAAAGAAAGAAAGAAAGAAAGAAAGAAAGAAAGAAAGAAAGAAAGAAAGAAAGAATACAAAGAAAAAAAGAAATATGGAGCCAAAAGCAAGAAAATATAAATAACTGGGCTTGAAATGTCTGTCAACTCTGTGGAAGTTATCTTATATTCCAAAATTTCCATTAATTTATAATCATGTCTTCCTGTATTAAATTTATAAAGACCAATGAACAGTTTTGTTCCAAAGATGAACAGTTGAATTTTTGACAACTCTTTCTGAAAATTATATTGCAAAATTACATAGGTCAAAATGTGGAAGCAGGAGCAGGACAATATAGAAAAATTCTAAAAAATAACATGATTCAGTAAATACACTTACTTGGGTATTTTTTTCATAAAATATATTCATTCTGATCATGGTTCCCATACTTCATCACCTCCCTGACCCTCATTTCTCCACACCCATCCAACTCCACACTTGACAATACTAAGTAGTCAATTCATAGTTGTAGCTAGAGTTTTCCTGGTCCTGCCTGGCCAATGGTCAGGACAAATCTCTCTCACCCACCAGTCCCACAGCCGATCAGACCCAACCAAGTAAACATACAGAGACTTATATTTCTTATAAACTGTATGGCCGTGGCAGGCTTCTTGCTAACTGTTCTTATATCTTAAATCAACCCATTTCTACTAATCTGTAAGTTGCCACATGGTTCGTGGCTTACTGGTATTGTAACATGTTGGTACTCATCACGTCGGCTTGCAGCATCTCTCTGCCGAGGACTTCCACTTCCCAGAATTCTCTTCTCTGTTTTTCCTGCCTATACTTCTTGTCTGACTACTGGCCAATCTGCATTTTATTTATACAGAGTGATATCTACAGCACATAGTGAACATCAGAAATCCAAACAGTTTTTTTTAACTTTTAATGAAAATTGATTCTTTTTTCTTTCATATAATATATCCTGATTATTCTTTTTTCTTCCCTCTACACCTTTCAGTCCCCCCCTACAACTCCACTCCTCTCTAGATCCACTCCCCCTTTGTCTTTCAATAGTAAAGGCTTCTAAGAGATAACAACCAAACATGACAAAATATAATGTAATAAGAGAAAACAAAAACATCACAATGAAGTTGGACAAGACAAGTCAATGGAAGGAAAAGAGTCCAAGAGAAGGCACAAGAGTCAGAGACACAATTGTTCACATTTAGGAACCCCATAGGAACACTAATTTGGAAGGCATAATATATATTCCGAAGACTGATGAAGATGGATGCAGGAACTGTACATGCTGCCTCAATCTTGGTGAGTTAATATGAGCTTTGTTGATGGTGATATAGAGGGTGTTGTTTTCTTGATATATCCATCTCCTCTGACTATTATACTCATTCTGCCTCATCATCCACAGGGTCCCCAGAGCTCTGAGAGGAAGGACTTGATAGAGACATCATGTTTGGGCATGAGTGCTCCCAGGTCTCTCACTCTCTATAATATCTGGTTGTGGATCTCTGTATTTGTACCCATCTGCTACAGGACAAGACAAACCAATGATGATGGCTGAACAGGGCACTGATCTATAAGTATAGTAGAATGTCGGTCATTGTGAGTCCCTTTATCACACTTTTTGTAGATTGATATAATTTGTTTTGACCCTAAGTCCTTGGGCTATCTAGTCTCAAGTTCTTGGTCACTCAAATAATGTTGGGTGTGTGTTGTATCCCATGGACTGGGCCCTAAATCAAATCAGTTACTAGTTGGTTATTCCCACAAGCTCAGTGCCACCATTGTCCCAGTGTATCTTGCAGACAGGACACCATTGTAGATCAAAGGGCTTGTGGCTGGCTTGGTGTTTATGTTTCTCTTTTAGTAGTGTGCAGAGTACCTACCCATACCAAAGGCTCTAGAACTGAAGAGAAGATTGTCTTCTCTGTATCCATTGAGCTGTGTAGATGTCGTCTTCAGCAATGAGTCTTTCTGTCAGTTTGCAGAGAGCAACCTATTGTCTTGGTAATAGCTTGGGTTGTTTATAAATTCCCATGCGACCCCTTTGTCCAAATACTCAATTAGATATAACCTAATATCAGTACTGGAAGTATTATTTGGTGACAAGAGATGTCCAGCTGGGACTCTGTATCCTGCATTATTTGGCAAATTTATTTAGACCACCTTCATATATGTATATACTTTAGGGAGCTTCTACTCTATTATGTTTAAAGACTACCCTACAAATACCTCTTAATTTTATCTGTATTGTCCTGTATTCCCTCATTTTCCCACTTATTCTCCCATTCCAGTTCCCTTAATCCATCCATAATTATCTATTCTATTCTCCTTTCCTACTGAGATGTATATCTGTTCCCTCAGGTTCTTTACCCTGTAGCTACCCTCTGTGGTTCTACAAACTATATCTTGGTTATCATTAACTCAACAGCTAATGTCCACATATAGATAAATACATATACTGTGTTTATTTTCCTGGATCTGTGATAGCTTACTCAGTATGATTTTGTTTTAGTTCCATCTACTTGCCAGCAAAAATCATGATGTGATTTTTTTCAATTGCTGAGTAATATTCTATTGGGTATATGCACCACATTTTCTTTATCTATTAATTTGTTGATGAGCATTGTTTGTCTAAAATTTCTGACTGTTATCCAGGCAGTCATGGCACATGCCTTTAATCCTAGAACTTTGGAGGCAGACACAAGCAGATCTCTGAGTTCATGGCCAGCCTGGTCTACAGAACAAGTTCCAGGAGAGCCAGGGTACACAAATAAATCCCATTTCCACACCCACACCCCCCACCAAAATCTGACTATTTTGAATAGAGTAACAATAAACATTGTTGAGCAAGTACCTTTGCAGAAGGAAGAAGCATCATTGGGTGTATGCCAAAGGGTAGCATAGCTGGATCTTGAGTTTTTCTTATATCCATCATCCTGTGAAAACATCACACTAATTTCCATAGTGTCTGTACAAATTTGCATTTCCATCAGCACTGAGTGTGTGTTATTCCACATTATTGCCAGCATAAGCTATCATTTGGTTTATTGATGTTATATAAGATGAAATCTCAAAATAAATTTGATTTGCATTTCCCTGATGACTAAAACTGTTGAACATCTCTTTAAGTGTTTCACATCCCTTTGAGTTTCCTCTATGGAGAATTTTTTGTTTAGGTTTGTACCCAATTTTGGATTATTTGTTTTCCTTATATTTACTATATAGCTCCTGACTTGGCTCCAGAGAGCAACACCTAGCCCTACTCCGTCCTTTGTTTAACCACACCTTTTGTTTGTTTCTCTTATTACCCTATGTGAATCTTGTTTGAGAGTCAAGGATCAGAGAGTTCCCCAAGGATCAAAGGCCTAAAAACTTGGTCCAGGGAACCCGGAAAACTGAGGTACCTGATAATTCAAGTAAATTGCACCTGGCATTTGGTCTCTGGGAGCTCCTTTTTGGTTGCTTTGAGGGTACAGAAATTAACTATCTAACTGTAAAAAAGAGTAAATAAATATTGTAGTTATGGTTTTTCTCTTTGTAGTTAGAATTTTCTTGCCTGGTCAAATCTCTCTTATCCGCCAGTCCCTTAGCAGCTCAGACCCAACCAAGTAAACACACAGAGATTTACATTACTTATAAACTGTATGGCCGTGGCAGGCTTCTTGTTATCTAGTAATTCTATTTTAAATTAACCCATTTCTATTAATCTGTAAGTTGCCACGAGGCTCATGGCTTACCAGTACCTTACATCTTGCTTGTCATGGTGGCTGCTGGTAGATCTCTCTCTCTGCCTTCCTGTTCCCTCAATTCTCCTCTCTGTTAGTCCTGCCTATACTTCCTTCCTGGCTACTGGCCAATCAGTGTTTTATTTATTAACCAATCAGAGCAACACATTTGTCATACAGAACATCCCAAAGCACTTCCCCTTTTCTTTTTCTTTTTTTAAAAGGAAGGTGTTAACTTTTACATAGTAAAATTATAAATAACACAACAATTACCAAGCAAGAATTACAGTTATAATATCTAGTCTATTTATAATAACTAGTTTATTTGGCAAAATTAAAGAATATATCCCATCTATCTTATATTTGTGAGTCTAAGGTTTTATATCTAACTTATCTTTTATCATAACTAAGGAAAATTGTAACTATCTAGCTTCAACTACATCAAAGACCGCAGAAGGAAATAATATTGCCTGAGAAATGAGAGAAGGATGCAATCAACTTTCAGGAGTCTGGCAGAGTAGACAGACAGCGGGCAGCCTGGAGAGTCACCTAATGTTCCTTTGTAAAGTTGGGGCATCTGTCTTCAGCCCACAGGCCTAGAGTCTCTCGGTCACTTTTTTAGTGTCCTATAGAATGTCTGGCAGTTTCCTCTGTGAAGCAGGAACCTGTAGGACCATTTTGTCAAGCAAAGTTCAGTGATCTCCTTTCTATGGGTCCTGCATGTCCAGTCGATCAAGCAGTCCAGGCAAGAACAACTGGCTATTTTTGCCAAGGTGAAGATAAACTCCATATGGAGTGTCTTCGATGCCCATCCTCCTCTCTGAAGTAAATCGGTGCTGCCAGAAGCAGACATGTCTCACTGTCTAGAAAGTCTAAATTTTTAAAATATTTTAAATACCATATTCTGTAGGTCTTTGAAGTATTTGAAGATTATCTATCTATCTGAAAAATATCTATGTATACCTAGAAGACTTAACTAACATGGCTATAAGTATGATTATCACAGATGACTAATTATTAATCTATTTTTAATTATCCATTACAATTTAAAATGAGCTGTACAAACATAATACCTTAAACAAGAGTAGAAATATACACACAGTATAACAAAATTAACTTTAAGTTTGTATCAATAAACTAAAATCTATACCAACGTAAAACATTTTAAACAAGTTGTTGCTATTTAAAACAGGTTGAGCAATTTACCCTTTTATCCTATCATATCTATATCATATTCCCTTTTCTTCTTTAGAGAAAGATTGTATTTATAATCAACCTGTTTTAAATAAAAATATTGGTTTTTCTCTGTCTCACACCAGAGGGCTCTTCTGTTTGGGACACAAGATTCTCTTAACCATTTTTTTAAGCAATATGCCTGAGTTTAGAGAAGGAATGAGCCAATTCCATCTCCAAAGCCAGCTTGGTATATTTGGGAATTTGGGCGTAGCTTTTCTTACTACTTCCTGCTGGAGGGGGGTACTATATCTTATGGGGACACAAAGAAAATTTTAGGATCATCGAGTAATCCATGAGGGTATATCGTCTGAGCCAGTTGCTGTGAATCCAATCTGGATGTTGGATCATTTGGGCCATTGGGTCATCGGAGACCTTTCAGGGGGTCTTGGCTGGTCAAACCTGATGTATCTTAATTTGGAACAAATCCATAACCTCTGGCATTCTGTGGAAACAAAAGCAGAGTCTCTTTTCTAAAGCAACATATCCTTATATCCAAATTTTGAAGTCAAGGTACCTTTAAAATATATATTTTGGCATAATTCAACAACTTTTTCAATCAAATGTTTTTCTTCAGTTATGAATATCAAAGAGAACATAATCCAGATTGTCTGTGTGGTAGCCTACTTTACGTAGCTTATTTTTATACTACCTTTACTGTCTCTCTAACGACTTTATTTTTAAAAATTATCTGTTTATATAACTGCATATATTCCTTTTTCTCTCTCTTTCAAGCCTATGTACATTTTTACATACATTGTAAACTATTCCATCTGAATCAGTCTTATTGTGAACCTATTGCTTTAAACTGTAGCATTCTAAAGACTGAAACTGGCACTGTGGCTGCTGGCACCACCCACTTCAGCTTCCCAACATGGCAGTGGTACATTTTCCACCAGCTCTGGGAGACATCAACTCTCAGAAATAGTGTGTCTATGCTTCTACCAAAGCAGCATGTAGGCCAGAAACCTCATTTTCTGTTTTGTACTAGCAAAGGCTAAATCCACCAGGCAGCCTAATGTGCCACTTGCAGAGGCCTTATTCCCACCATACTGCAGTTCAAGTGCACAGGCCAGGAACCACCCATAGTAGATGGTAACTCAAACATGCATGCTGCCACTAACTTGAGAGAGACAACTAGGAACTGCTTTTAGCTCCGTTTTAGAATCTTTTTTTCTCAGGTTTTAGGTGAAAACTCTTGCCAATTCATTGGGCGCCATTTGTTGCTGGAGAGCTTCTCTCCAGGTCCCACCAAGCCCCCGCAGTCCCACAACCCACATATAAAATAATCACTCAGACGCTTATATTACTTAAAAACTGTATGGCCATGGCAGGCTTCTTGTTATCTAGTAATTCTATATTAAATTAACCCATTTCTATTAATCTATAAGTTGCCATGTGGTTTGTGGCTTACTGGTACCTTACATCTTGCTTGTCATGGCAGCAGCTGGCAAGTCTCCCTCTCTGCCTTCCTGTTCTTTCTTTTCTCCTCTCTGTTAGTCCTGCCTATACTTCTTGCCTGGCTACTGGCCAATCAGTGTTTTATTTATTAACCAATCAGAGCAACACATTTGCCATACAGAACATCACGCAACAAAATATGCCCTAGGTGAAGGGAAAGGAGCTTCAGTCCTTCAAGTCTGGACCCCCCTGAAGCCATGATAGGCTAAATTCATTCTTAAGATGCTTCTGTGTCTTCATTCCACAGACCCGCATGAACCCACACACTTGTGTAGGGACCACACAGCTACACTGGTTTTATGTGTAAACTTGACACAAGAGTCATCAGAGTTATCAGGAGAGGAAGGAGCCTCAGTTGATGAAATGCCTCCTTGAGATCCAGTTTTAAGACACTTTCTCTAATACTGAAAATAGGGGAGGGTCCAGTGCATGGTGGGTAGTGATATCCCTGGGCTGTTGGTCCTGGCTTCTATAAGAAAACAGGCTAAGTAAGCCTGAGGAAGCAAGCCATTAAGTAGCACCCCTCCATGGCTTCTGCATCAACTCCTGCCCTGTTTGAGTTCCTGCCCTGACTTCCATCTGCAATGAGGTATATGATGAATAAGCCCTTCTTCCCCAACTTACTTTTCAGTCATGATGTTTCTTCACAGCAATAGACACCCTAACTAAGACATCTACTGTCTTGGGTTCTTTTTTATTATTTTATTTTTATTTTTATTTTTTTATTTTATGTAGTGTGTGTGTGTGTGTGTGTGTGTGTGTGTGTGTGTGTGTGTGTGTGTGTCTTGGGTTCTTTATATATTTTGGTTATTACTTCTTTATTGGAGGTCTAATTGGTAAAAATCTTTTCCTGTGCTGAAGGCTGCAGCTTTGTCCAATTGACAATATATTATGCCATGCAGAAGCTTCTCAATTTCATGAGGTCCCATTTACTAACTGTTGATTTTAGTGCCTGTGCTAACATTGTTCTGATCAAAAAGTCTTTACCTGTGAAAATGAGCTCAAGGGCATTTCCACACTTTCTCTTCTGTCAGGTTTAGTATATATGGTTTTATGTTGTGGTCTTTTATCCATTTGTACTTGAGTTTTGTACAGGGTAATAAGTATGGATCTGTTTTCATTCTTCTACGTGTAGCCATCAAGTCTGACCAGCAACATTTGCTAAAGAAGCTGTCTTTTTCCCAGACTGTGTTTCTGCTCTCTTATCAACAATCAAGTATTTATAGGTGTGCCATTTTATGTCTGTGTCTTCAATTTGATTCCACTAACTTCCAATATAAATGTCTTCTCTATAAAACAATGTTCTCTCTTTCTGAATAGTGATTAGTGCATAAAGTGCTTGTATAAATAGATTCTGGCTCTTTTTTCTTGACAATATGTTTTCTAAGTGTAATATTCTTTGTTTGTGTGAATGTGTTTGTGTTTGGGAATTAGTGCAAATGCGCAAGTCAGCAAAACCCAGAGAAAGGCATTGACTGTGCCCATCTGTTCACCTAGATCTTATTTTCTTGAGACAAGGTGTCTAAATGAACCTTGAGCTTGCTGTATTTCTGACAGATTAGCTAACCTGTGAGTCCCTGGGTACTTTTCTGTGCATCAGCAGCCCTGAGTTAAACACATGCTACTATGCCTGTCTTTGACCCAGATTCTGGCTCTCCAAACTGAATGCCTCATGCTAGTACAGGATGTGCTCTTACCCAGTGAGACATCTCCCCAGCTCTGTAAGTGTAGAATTTTAATGCTTATCAGAAACCATTAACAATGTCCTCCTCATTTTTCTGATGGCATTATTGATTTCCTTATTCCTGAACAGGTAAACCATAAGACTGAGGAATCATTTCAGGACAGTAGCATATATAACCATGTTTTCTCAAAGGAAAATGGGGATATATGTAGTCTGTGAATTAATATGGAAGGGACAAAGAACAAACTACAATAGGGGTGTGGGAACCACAAGTAGAGATAACATTTCATTGCCCTTCAGAACCATAGGCTCTCAGAGAGAACAAGATGACATTATAATAGACAAATAGTAAAAAGACTAAACTTCAGATAAACCAACTCTTGACACTGACCAAAATGACACACGTGTATGTCAGCACAAGTTAGCTCCAGTAATGAAAACTAATCACACATGTAATGATTACTGGCATTGGGTCCCAAGAAGGGCAGTTGCAAATTAATGTGTATGATAGAATACAAGAAGCCCCCTACCCAAGTCACTCCTACCAGGCAGCCACTGATCTTTTGGTTCCTGATAGATTTGTAGTGATAGGGCTTTCAAATGGCTACATAACAGTAATATGCCATGGCTGCTGGGACAATCACCTCTAACACAGTAAAGGAGGGTGCATCAAATAATTATGTTGTGAAATTTTCACAGGAGATGCTCTTCCTCTCAAGGAAGTCTACAAGCATCTTGAGTGAGATAACAGAAGAGATGCGTTCATCCAGGAGGGACAAAAAAGTGTGCGGGACATCCCAGAAGTACAAGACTATACAGAATTGTGTGTGTGTGTGTGTGTGTGTGTGTGTGTGTGTGTGTGTGTGTGTGTTCCATTATAATTGCATTGTAGACACATAAAGCACCAAAAATTAAGTTTTCTCAACTTCTGAGTTCTGTGAAGGCCTCATAGTGGGAACTTGGTGACAAAGCTCTGGTTTTGCATGATTCTCAAGAGAACTGAAAAAGGAAAGTTTACTTTAAAGAATCTTCTTCCTTTGTCCAGGTGTGAATGAGGCCTCTCAATAAAGACACCAGTAAATGAGGAATAAACAGAACATGAGGGACCAAATCCTATATGTGAAAACTATGCAGATGAGGAACAGAAAAAAAAAATAAGGGACAGGAAAGAATTTAACAAATTTCTCTTTTGAAAATCTGAAAGAATAAAAAATGAGAAATACCTGATTGAATATAATTAGTCTTGAGACATAAGTATTCATCAATCATTTTTAAAATTCAACCTTATTTGAGAAAAGTGTTCTACAACAAGCATGGTCTGAAATTTATATGAATTTACTATAATACATGTTCACAAACAGCTTATGTGCTCACATCTTACTATTATAATAAAGAGAATTAAATTTAACTGCATTAAAAAATGTCATTCATGGCATTGCCATTATATTTCTATGAGTAATCATTTTTATTGTAAAATCAATTGCCTTCCCACTGAAATCCTTTCAATAAATTCTCCCCATATTTATAGTGAAAACTTTTCATCATCCCTAGCAATTCTTTTCATTTCATCTTACCTCAGACATAAAGGCAAAGGTCAACAAAAGAACTGAAAACAAATGCTGGGAGAATGGAGCAGATAACAATCTAATTGTTGGTGAGATTGCAAACTGGTACAGTCAGTATGCAAAAGAGTGTAGAGAATTCTCAAAACTCTAAAAATAAATCTATACTATGAACCAGCTCTACCCCACCTTGTTATATGCCCAAAGGCCTCCACATCTTACTCTCAGCTGTGTTCATTATGTTTTATATGCAATTACTAGGAAATAGAAACAATCTAAAAGCCCAAATACATAATGAAAATTTGTTACATATATACTATGAAAAACTGTTCAGCTATAAAGAAAAACAAAAGTATGGACTTTGCAGGTAATTAGGACTACAAAAGATGATATTAAATGAGGTAGACCAGGCCCAGAAAGACAAATGCTATTGGAAGCTTCAAGTTTCAAATGATAAGATTTGAATACATATCCTGGAATACTCACAGAAAGAAGGAAAGAAAAAAGGGACCACTTGTGTTGTGGTGGTGGACTGTAGTGAAGGGAATAATAGGATACAAATGACCTTTTGGACAAATGGGAAAAGAGGGGCTCAAATTAAAGATGTCAGAAGGACATAAAATAAATACATGAGGAGAATGGAAAGGATTAAATAATAATAAGGATGTCTGAAAAAATCACAGGACATCATAATATTAATTATTTAACTAAAAATATAATATAGTTAAGTATGTATATAAATACACATATGCAGTTTAAATGAAATTTTCCTCACCTGAACTGACAATGCTCTCTCTGAGAGCCAAACACCAACTAACAAAAAAACCCAAAAGTAGGCATGAGAAAGTCCTCCTGTATTTTATTGCTTAGAGTTGTCCCAAAACTCCCAAAACATGAAGTATATTCCTAATGCCCTTGTTTGCACCTCAGAGGTGGAAGATAAGTCCCTATTGCTGAAGATACTATGCACTTCAGACAGGGCTCAGAGACCCCTGAATGGAACTGACATAAATACCTCCTACCTGAAGACTAGTTTTAATGGTACCAGAAGGCACCATGAAAGCTGTCCAAAGAGGGAAGCAACAGATAGTCCTACCCAGCTATAAAGCCTATAAACTAAAATGACCAGCGTGAGAAATAACACTAAGGGTGCAGTAGTTGTGTGCATACCTTTGCAGTAACCTACAAATCTCTAATTGAACTTAATGCCTACTCAACAAGCAATAAATCATGCCTGGTATCAGAACTTAGCCAAATACCCATGACTACTGAGGTCATTCATCTAGTCACCAGTTGTCCTGAGAATTAAGGAGTTGTTTATGCTTGTCTGTTTTTGGAATCATGGTGTCCTGAAGATAAGGAGGTCTTTTGCCTCCTTGCTTTTTGTACATAAAGGCCATGAGAAGTAAACTCGTGGCTGTAGTATTTACTGACAGTCCTCCTGAATCTATCCTATGTCTCTGTCTTTTTTTTATGTCTCTGTTTTTTCTGTCTGTCTTTTCTTAATCCTTACTCCCCTATTCAGGTGCTATTTGACAGATTGGCAGGTCCCAACAATTGGAGTGTTTGGTATGTAGAAAGGGAAGAGAGAAATGATGTAATTATAATATCAAAAGTCTCAAAGCAGGGTTTCTATTTGCTTTGAACCTGTGTGTGTCACAGTCTCTGAGTTCTTATGTGTATCAGTAAAGTATAAGAAAAGCTCACCAGGTTCTCATCTTTAAACTACTAGCAATAAAAATGTGTAAATGGAATCCTGTTTGTTTTTTTTTTTCACAGCTAAAATTCTAACTTCTTTTCTACTGGCATAGCAATACTAGAGTCTAGAGTCTACAACTGTGAAACTAGAGTTAAGGAAATATAAAATAATGGTTGAATGTGATGTATAATGGAACAAAATGAGTATGTTTTAGTTAGTGTGTTCAATATTTTCTTTCATAGTTTTATTTCAGTCTTTGTATTCACAACTTCCAAAGGCAATTAATCTACTGATATCAGATCTTTATCTCTTAAGCTAATTCATAGCTCATAGGGACATATGAACTACTTAACCAAGAACACTTATGGTTAGGGCAAAGACATTAAGATGATGCATTTGCTATGAGAAGATCAAGAAAAACATAGAAATTAATTGGGATGGTGCCCTAGCACATTCAAACTATTGTTACACATTTATTTTGATGAGACTCACACACATTGCTTATATATTGTTTTTTAAACAACTTGTAATTCTTCATACATACACTTTCTAATTGAAATCAATACAATCCCATACACATTTTTATATCTTAGCTCTGGCATATAAAATTAAGGAGAGACCATCACAGAATTAGCATTTAGTACTGAATACATTTTTAAGGTGGGCTCATTTGTAAAGGATAGAAAATTTGAGTTGGTTCTTCAATTTCATGACAAATAAAGTGTCTTCACCAGCTGGAATTTCCCATATATAACAAAATTCCCTTGGAATGTTAGAGCTTTTGGTTAAAGGGAGAAACTATATGTCATTCAATCAATTTGTGAAGATTCCACATGAAACCTGAGGATAAGAAAACACAAAATGCTGGGCATCATGGTGCAATCCTTTAATCCCTGAACTGGGAAGTCAGAGAGAGACAGATCTTTGTGAGTTCGAGGCCAGCCTGGTCTACATAGTGAGCTTCAGAACTGTCAAAGACCCTGTCTCAAAAAAAAACAAAGTGAAAATAAAAGAAATATTAAGTGACAAAAATATATATAAATTTCATTGGTCATTGATATATAGACAATTATGGAATGTTATTTTATACATGAATACACAAAGTTAATATTAAAAGCAGAATCAGTAGAGTCACTGTCTCAAAAACAAATAAAATAAAAGAAGAAAATATAAAATGGCATAAAAATATATAAATTTCATTGATTATTTATATCAATTGATAATTATTGAATGTAATTTTTCAAGTGAATACACAAAGTTAAGAATATTAAAATCTAGAGAACAAGTCTTCTCCAAGGATGAGTCTCTGATACATTACCTAACTCCAAGAAGTCAGCCCCAAATATATATTTCGATATAAGCATCACTAAAGGAATTCAACAGTATGTACTTATAAATGTATTTGTGATATATACATGTGTGTGTTTCTGCATGTGTGTGAAACAATAGGAATTAAAGAATGAAAGGCCATGCATTTGAGAAGAGGAGAGAAACATGGAAGGAGTTAAAGGGAGCAGAACGGCAGGAAATGATGCAAAAATGTACTCATATACAAAATAGCATATATATATATATATATATATATATATATATATATATATATATATATAAATGGAGGAAATGAATTTAAAATATGCTTCCTCTGAATTCTCTTCTCTGTAAATAATGGGGGACATGTGCTCATTATATAAACATTTCAGGTAGTAATCAATACTTGTCTTTGGTTTATGCTGTACCATGGGTTTTTCCTATGGAAGCAGGTTACAGAACTCATTTAAAGGGGGTAGTCACACCACACAGTGGAAATTCTGATCGTCCAGTTCTTTTAGAAACTCAAGACCTAACTCAAATTTTCCTTCTGGCACGAATAGGGCCTCATTTAAAATGTGTTGATCTGATCAAGCAACACTCGGAACTCAGGCTTTACCTACCCTCCAGTGCATTTCTAGGTCCTAAGGTTTCACATTGTCACAGTGTCATAGAGGGACCCATTTTTTCTCAGAGCGTTTCCATATCATTCTTCTCCTTATTTCAAATTCACATTAATTTAGTAAGCTGTTTTTACCCCTTCAATAGTTTCAAAAAAATCAATGAAATTTTGAAAGTACAAAATTAAACTGGCTTTAATTTTCACAGGTTAATGCTAATCAATCAAATTACAGTGCAAGTGTTAACTCAAAAACACAAGTTTTCCCATCATATTGTTAGTTCATCCTATAAAAAAATGATGCCATCTTTTTCAAAATAATGGCTAATTAAAAAATACTTTTCCTAGCAAATAGTGACTTCTTGGTTTTTTAGACTACTTTCCTAAGTGTAATTATTGAATCTTGTGCATGTACAGGTGTGTATACCTGTGTGGGTATTTGTGTGAATAGTATACATGTGTATAGAAATGAGGGGTGGATGATATAGGTATCTGTCCACATGCATGTTGAGTAAAAGAAAGTCACTAACTCTGTCCATTTATTGCTTTCTGCCTTATTTCCTTAAGACAAAGTCTCCACTAAACCTTGACCTCACTGGTTTTCATAAGAGCCTTTGGGCTCTATAACACCTCACTTCATCAATATTTTGTTAAAAGTGTCCAGCCATGACTGATTACTGATATGGGTGCTGGGAATCAGAAATAAATGTTTATGTTTCCATAAGAGCTCTTACCCACTGGTCTATCTCCCCAGCATTGGAAGTGTCATTTTTTAATAATTATCAGAAACCATTGTCAATCTCTTCCACATTCTCCTGATGGCATTTTTTATTTCCTTATTCCTGAAAGTGTAAACCATAGGGTTCAGAAGTGGTGTCATGATGGTGGCAAACACAAACGCATTTTTTTCAGAAGAGAAAGCAGTTGTTGGTCGTGCATATATTAAAAAACATGGGACAAAGAACAAAAGCACAACAGTAATATGGGATCCACAGGTGGAGAGAGCTTTAAGTCGCCCCTCAGAGCTGTGGGATCTCAGAGAGTACAATATGACACCATAGGATACAAGCAATATAGAGAAGATAATGATGCTGATTGACCCACTGTTAGCAAACACCAAGATAACAAATATGTGTGTGTCAGTGCAGGCAAGCTTCAGTAATGGGAACAAGTCACACATGTAATGATCAATGACATTGGGTCCACATAAAGGCAGTTGCAAAGTGAAGATAATTTGTATAGAAGAATGTAAAAACCCTCCTGCACAGGATACCACCACCAAAATGCCACAGAGCCTCCGGGTCATAATGGAAGAGTAATGTAAGGGCTTGCAAATGGCCACATAGCGGTCATAGGCCATGGCTGACAGGACAATCACCTCTATCCCAGTGAAGAAGTGGACAGCAAACAGTTGTGTCATGCAACATTCAAAGGAAATGGTCTTCCTCTCATAGAAGAAGTCTACAATCATCTTGGGTGTGACAGTAGAAGAAGTGCATGCATCCAGTAAGGACAGGAATATCAAGAAGAAGTACATGGGGGAGGCAAGCAGTGTGGGACTAGAGATGATGGTCACCACAATCATCATGTTTCCCCAAATAGTCGCAAGGTAGATCAACAAAAATACAACAAACAATATTTTCTCAACTTTTGCGTTCTGTGAAAGCCCAAGAAGTATGAACTCAGTGACAAAGCTCTGGTTTTGCATTATTCTCAAGAAGATGCTGAAGTAAAATCTGTTCACTTAAATCTGAAATTATGAGAACAGAATACATCATTCAAGTTTATATAATCAACATGTACAAGTTGCTGCTTCTTTGATTGTTTTGCTAATAAGAAAAGAATGTCACTTTTCTTAAATGTGTAGTTGCATACCATGTAGTATTAAAGTTGAGTTGATTTTTTGAGTACTTAAAATATTCACATCTAAAATATTGGAGATAAAAATATCTGCTTGGGTGAGATGAGAGCAATAGCCTATCTCTGAAGGGTCAGCTTTCATCAGCCCTTATGGGATTCTGCAAGTGAAACAGTAAAATGCACTTTAAACTATTCTACGTATAAATGAAGCCCAGAATGTTAGTCTCCATTGACTGATCAGAGCATTCCCTGCCTCATCTATCAATAAAAGAGGCAAAATGTATTTTAGGGAACACTTCAAAGTCATAGGTTCAGCTTAAACTTGGGTAAAAGTATGAATTATTGTAACTTTCAGTAACTCAGTCTATTTTTTATAAAACAGAAAATTATTTGGGAAAGTACGCAGCACTCCTCTTTTTGCATATGTTGAAAGGTTGGAAATTTCATTAAATTCATCATTTTACAACCTAACAAGAACTTTACAAAATTTACCCTGTTTTCATAATGGATAAGTGAAATACTATTTTAAAAAAAGCAATTGTTCCAGACTTAAAGTACTAGTCATATTCAGCAGTATGTTACTGTGGTTTGTGTATTTTAATTTTGGAAAAGATATAATTAAAGCTTTTCTGATCAAGCCAAGAAAAGATGCTCAGCCTGGAACTTTAAAGACACAAGATCTATCATACATGTTGTCTCCACTGAATCAACAGGGTGAAGAGTGAGATATTTCCATTTGTAGGAACTTCAGGAAAAGGATGCTCCTTCTAATTTCTTTCACTCTCTAAATGTTAAATCATAGTCTTTCTTTGTCCTTAAGCAAATGAGATATCTTAATAAAGGCAACAGAGTCAATGATGAAGAATCAGAAGGCCAAGGACCAATCAGCCATGAATGAAAAATGATGACAACATACAGCTAAAAATAGCAACTCACCCTCAAATGCAATTCATAGTCTTCCAACTTAATCACTTTCCAAAATTGATTCTTTGAGAATCAAAATACTTTCTTTGAGATTCATAAGAATTCACTGTGAAACATGCCCATACCATCTTACCTGCTCATCTCTAGGTATTATATGGTCAAATTAAAAAATGTCAAAATGTCACTCATGGTAGCATTTCTTTACAGTGCTAGGTGTAATAAATTCACAAAAAAATTCAACTGTCACCCACAAAAAGTAATTCCACAAATCATCTTTGTAAATATTCCAATATCTGATTCATTTTCCTCAGGTAGTCAGAACCCAAAATGTGTCTATATCTTTTCCTGTAAAATATTCTCATGTGTGAATATATATAGAGAGACATATTCATGAGTATGTATTTGAATACATGCATGTCTACAGTTACAAATATAAGTGTGTATAAGAAAAATGTGTTTGTTCTAAGAAGAAAAATGTAAAATTTCAATGACTGACATCTAAAAAAAGTAGACCTTTCTTCACATGTTTATAAATCTATCATGTGACTATTTATTTATTTTACAACAATCATTTACATGATGTCCTAAGGTCAGTTCTTCACTAGCATGTGTAATGTAACTCCATCCACTCACATGATATAGCCAAAGAAGCAGTGCCCTGAAACAAACCCTTTAAAGTCACTGGATCAGGCAGTAATCATTTACGATTCATTAATATGATCAATACTTAGTTTACCAGTTGTCTTTCAGAGCTAAGGTAAGATGGACAAAAAAATTTAATAAGAAGTCAGGAAGGCATGGTGCCATACATGAAATGTCAGAGTGAAACAGCATTTCACACTATGAAAATCCAAAGGGAAATATATTTACTAACACCTGTCTCTCTGCTGCTTTCCCAAAATGCCTCAGCTTTGCTTATCTTATTGTTTCTGGCATAAAGGAAAGGACTTTACTGTTCCCTCTCATTGCCTTGCTAATGGACTTCTAAAATTTTCTTTTGTTGTCTGCGTGATTCTGCTCATTTTAAGAGAGACCAAGCCACAACCATGAGCACTGAAGAGGTTCAGATCTTCAACTAATTGAATTTTCTGAACAGTACAGAGGCACTCTCTACTACCTGCAGAAAGTTAAGGGGACATTCTTAAACCAGCAGACTTCACAGTGATTTAAGGCACTCTTCCTGATTCTATGTTCTCAGTACCATACCTAGTTTCCAGTTATGGAAAGAATACATTTTACACTCTCTATCAATAGCTATGTAGTATAGACAACACCCCAACTAACCCAGCTTCTGTGCTATCATTCTTTACTTCAAACATATTACTTTCTAATCAGTGATATCAGAACAGTAAGAACACTTGTGTTACTGAAATGTTTTATTTTTTCAAAATTAAATAAACTGCTAGTGGAGAGATAATAGAAAAACAGCACTTGTGACATTTCTCTGTTACTTGCTTTCAACTTCAAGATGACAGGTTGAAAATGTGTTTAATCTCATTAGACTTAAAGAAGCAGATGTTCAAAGAGAGGGAAGGAAGGAAGGAAGGAAGGAAGGAAGGAAGGAAGGAAGGAAGGAAGGAAGGAAGGAAGGAAGGAAGGAAGGAAGGAAGAAGAGAGACAGAATGAAGAAAGAAATGAAGGAAAAAGTTCTCACTCTGACAACTGAGTAGTTTTGGGAACCTGAGCAATTATTAGTTGACAAACACTGGCCTATGAGCTCTGAATATACCATTTTAATCACTGATGTATTGATTACCCATAATTATATTATCAACACTAATGATGAGTAGTCTGAACATTAGAGTGTTTAAAACCCCATACACATAGCTATGCACTGAATGTTCCCTGTTTGATTTAAACAGTGTCTTAACATAGAGCATCCACACTTAAAGCACTCCATCATAATTTATAGTCAAATATGAAAATGCCGTAATGTACCTTAAATAGATCACCACTATGCATCATTTCTGTGAAAAGTCTGAAGTTAGGTATCACCTATTCTTTACGGAGAAGTCCGTTAAGGGGTGAACAAAATTCTGTTTGTATCCAACTCCCCTGTATATCTGAGAAGGAAAGCAATGATTTTGGAAGTTGATGCAAAGCATGTGAACATTGCTTCTCGGGTCCTGCCATCAGCATGGTCTGAGAATGCAAGAAAAACAAAGAAGCCAAAGCTGTGTTGTCGCTGGCTTTATAGAGGTGTCCCTGAGATGTCACCAGTCTGGGAGACTGATTCTTATTCCACTGGGTTTTTAAGATTTCTTTCTGCATGAGTTTATGATGCAATTTTTGTGCTTGAACATGTGATTCAGTGTTTAGATCATTTTTTATTAATGTGGTTAGAAAGAGTTTAATTTTTCCACAAGGAGGTTCTTTTAATTTTCCCTAAATGTTGAATTCTGCCACTAGTGAGCCTTTTGTATTTTTTATCTTTCATATTCAATATTTTTAAATAAGAATTTATATGTGCATGGATGCTCTTTTTCTTTTGAATGATCAGGTTCCTGTCTGATAATGATTTCATGTAACACTGTATTTAGAAGGAGAACAGTGCTGTAAAATGATGGAATACAATATTTCTCTCCTGAGTTTAAGCAAAATTCATGGGTACTCACCAAACATAATAGCTAGTTCTTTCATAAGGAATTCTCACATTAATCCCTATGAGAAATGTGTATTGCCTGAGAAATAAAGTAGCAAAGACTGTTCCTCAAAGAAAAGCATTTTATGAAAAACTATATTTGAAGGCATATGTTAATTTGAATCTTACCTACCCTAAGAATCGTGAGCTTGTGTGTCTATAGCACTTGGATGGTGGTGCACAAATGTTGTCTGTTTCCTTTCATAACCCTGGGAGAACTTGAAATTACAGTTATTTTTCTGTTTTCCACATCCATGGCTTGTATCACGGGTGAAAAACCAAAAACAGAGTGTCTAGAGGTCAAAAGGCATTGTGTATTCTCAAAATGTATAAAAATGTCTTGAAGATCACTTTAACATAGTGGATACAGCCTTGACATTGCTGCTTGAGGGAAAAGTTAAAAGTTGTCTCATAGATCATTCCAGAGGTGGAATAAGCCAAATATTCTGTCAAATTGTGCAGTTCTTAAGCATTGATTCCTGCCCTTTTTCAAAGAATATATTTACACATAATGTTAAAAAGGAGAAAATATGTGACTCATGAAAAAGTTGTGAATAATGGTACTCAAGCAGAACCAGTATGACAATCTATGTGTCTAAGAGGGATTGGGTATTCCCATGGGACCCCCTTGACCAACAATTCAGTTAGATGTATCCCAGTCCTGGTTCTGGACGTTTCATTTGATGACAAGAAATGTAAATTTGGGACTGTGTCTTCCCCATTATTTGGCAATTTCATTTAGATTGCCTTTATATATGGATTTATTTTAGGAAGCTTCTACTGTAATAAGTTTCCAGGCTAACCCTCATATGGTCCTTAATTTTAGCTGTCTCTCCCCATGATCCTTCCCCTTCCATACTTGATCCTCCTATTCCAGTTATCTCTAGCTATCCATAATTATCTATTCTATTTACTTTTCCTAATGAGATCTATATCTGTTCTATATATTCCCTTACTCTAGGCCTACCCTCATTGGTTCTACAGACTATAGCTTGGTTATCATTGACTTAATAGCTAATATCCACATACAGGAGAATAAATAAATATCATGTTTTTTTTTCTGGATCTGGGATGCCTAACTCAGAATGACATTTTTAGAGCCATCCCTTTGCCTGCAGATTTCATGATGTCACTATTTTTAATGCCTGAGTAATATTTCATTGGTTAAATGTACCATATTTTCTTTATCCATTTATCTATTGATGGATATCTAGTCTGTTTCAAATTTCTCACCATTTTGAATAGAACAGTAATGAACATGGGTAAGCAAGTGTCTTTATGATAGGATGAAGCATCCTTTGGTATATGCCTAGGAGTGGTGCAGCTGGATCTTGAGGCAGATGGATTCTCATATTCCTGTGGAACTACCCCACTGATTTCCATAGTGGCTGTACAGTTTGCATTCCCACCAAAATGGTTGTTAATGCACATCCTTGGTAGCATGAGATGTCATTTGTTTTATTGATCTTCTCCATTCTGACAGATGTAAGAAGGACATATCAAAGTAGGTTGATTTGCTTTTCTGGCTAGATGTTAAACATTTCTTTAAGGGTTCCACAGCCCTCTGACTTTCCTCTATTTTTAATTTTCTGTTTAGATCTGTATCCCAATTTTTAAATTGGATTACTTGTTTTCTTGATATCTACTTTCTTGCATTCTTTTTATGTTTTGGATATTAGCCTTCTGGATGTATAGTTGGTAAAAAAATTTTCCTATACTATATATACTGCAGCTTTGAGCAAATGACAGTGTCCGTTGCCGTGCAGAAGCTTCTCAGTTTCATGAAGTCCCATTTATTAGTTGTTAATATTAATTCCTGTGTTAAAGGGGTTCTGTTTAGAAATTATATTTTTCTGTGACATTGAACTCAAGGTCATTACTCCCTTTCTCTTCTGTCAGGTTCAGTATGACTGGTTTTATGTTTAAGTCTTTGATTCATTTGGATTTGAGTATTCTGCAAAGTGATAAGTATGGATCTATTTGCATTCTTATATGTGCAGAAGTCAAGTTTGACTAGCACCATTTGTTGAAGATGCTGTTTTTTTTTTCCAGTGTATATTTCTGGCCTCTTATACAAAAACAAGTATCTATAGGAGTGTGCATTTACGTCTGGGTCTTCAATGTGATTCCACTAACTTCCAATATAAATACCTTCTCTGTAGAACAATGTGCTCTCTTTCTAAATAGTCAGTAAAGCATAAAACACTTATCAAAGTAGATATTGACTTTTATTCTTGACAGTAAGTTTTCAAAGTGTGATTTTCCTTGTTTGTGTGTATGTGTTTGCATTTGGGAATTAGCTCTCATACAAATGCACAAGTCAGCAAGGCCCAGATAAGGGCACTGACTGTGGTCATCTATTCACCTGGACCTTATTTTCTTGAGACAAGGTGTCTGAATGAATTTTGACCTTGCTGATTTGTGCGCTCCTGGGGACTTCCCATATTTCAGCAGAGCTGGGTTAAAGGTATGCTGCCATGTCTGTCACTGACCTTGATTCTGGCTCTCAAAACTAAATCCTCATACTTGTACATCCCTGATACTTGTGCTCTTACCCAGTGAGACATCTCACTAGTTCTGTAAGTGTAGCACTTTGATTTATATCATGATCAATATCTTCCCTATTTTCCTAATGGCATTCTTCATTTCCTTATTCCCGAAAGTGTAAACAATAGGATTGAGAAATGATTTCAGGACAACAGCATATATAAGCATGCTTTCTCAAAGGTTAATGAGGATATAGGTAGTCCATAAATTACAGAAGGAACAAAGAACAAAAGTACAACAGTACTGAAAGAACCATAAGTAGAGATAACATTGTATTGCCCTTCAGAACTGTGGGCTCTTGGAGAGAACAGGATGACATTATGGGAATCTAGCAACAAGTAGAAGGTTAGAATTCAGATAAAGGCACTATTGTCATTGACAAAAATATGTGTGTCAGTGTAAGCAAGCTTCAGTAATGGGAACAAGTCAAACATGTAACAATAACTGGCATTGGGTCAACAGAAGGGTAGTTGCAATTTAATCTGTATGACAGAATACAGTAAACCTCCTGCTCAAGTCACTCCTACCAGGAAGCCACAGAGCCTTTGGTTCATGATGGAAGAGTAGTGCTAGGGTTCTCAAATGGCCACAGAGTAGTCTTATGCCATGGTTGTTGGGACACTCTTCTCTAACACAGTAAAGAAATGTGCAACAAATAATTACATTGTACAATGCTTAAATGAGATGGTCTTACATTTACACAAGAATTCTACCAGCATCTTGGGTGTGAAAACAGGAGATGCATTCATCCTGGAGGAAAAAAGAAGTACTTAGGACAGCCCAACAGTACAAGACTATAAATGATTATGTATGTGTGTGTGTGTGTGTGTGTGTGTGTGTGTGTGTGTGTGTGTTCTCCCTAATAGTTGTATTGTAAACCAATAAAAATGCCAAAACTTGTAAACAAGTTTTTCTTTAGGTTTCTAGTTCATAAAAATGTCATGGAAACTTATTATTAATTATGAAAGCTCAGTCTATAGATTAGGTTTGTCCTACTAGCTCTTATAACAACCCATTTACATTTATCTGTGTGCTGTGTGCTGCCAAGTGACTTGTGCCTTTTACCTCTCCTCCTGCATGTCTTGCTCCCCCTACATCCAGCTAACAACTCTGCCTTTCTTCTTCCCAGCATTCTCTCTGCCCAAAAAATACTGCCTAGCATTGTCAATATAATTTCATGAGTAGTCCACTTTATTGTACCTCCAGCTGCCTTCCCCACAGAATTTCAATTAATCTGCATATTTATTCAGTTCCTGAATTCATTTTCACTAGGTAGTCACAGCTTTAATATTTGTATCTCCTGTGTGTATCTCCATAAGTGAGATGTATCAGTAAAATATACTTTTCTTTTCTTTTTTTTTTCAAGACAGGATTTCTCTGTGTGGTTTTGGTGCCTGTCGTGGATCTCATTCTGTAAACCAGGCTGGCATTGAACTCACAGAGATACACCTGGCTCTGACTCCCGAGTGCTGAGATTAAAGGCATGTGCCACCAACACTATGGCCAATAAAATGTACTTTTATGTGTGAATTTCTGTCCATATATGCACAAGCAAATACACACAGGTGTGCACACATATACTGATTGTTACAAATCTGTGAGTAAAACTGTAATTTACTTTAACTGTGGAAAAAATAATGTGTTGATTTTAATGGCTGATATTCACATCAGGCAGACACATTTTACATATAAGTATGCCTAGCCAATGAAGTTGCTTAAATTTATTTTTAAACAACCATTTCTATTGTGTCCTAAAGTCTGTTGCTCAGTAGTACTCATAATATAATCTTTGTATTCACTCACAAGCTACAGTCAAGGAAACAGCAGTAAAAACTAAACCCACACGGTCATTGGATGGGCTAGCAATCATTTATGAGACCAAGATTATTCTATAATTTATTAGTTGTCATTTAGGGCCAAGGCAGGATAGAAGGAACTGCAGCAAGATCACAGGGTATAAGATACATATATGAAAATGTTACAATAAAACTCATCATTTTGTATAATGACTGTGAGGGAGGCAAGACTACTTTATACTCTTAAAACTTATACTCAGATCCAAACTTTCCCCTTAAGATTAGATTATTCAAGTTCCAAAAACGCTAGGAACCTAGGGCTTTTGCTATGTAAATGAATGTAATAAGAAAGCATATCCAAGATATCAGAAAATGGAAGGATCTCCCATGCTCATGGATAGGTAGGATTAACATAGTAAAAATGGCAATCTTACCAAAAGCAATCTACAGATTTAATGCAATCCCCATCAAAATCCCAACACAATTTTTCACAGACTTGGAAAGAAAAATATTCAACTTCTTATGGAAAAACAAAAGACCCAGGATAGCTAAAAGAATCCTATACGATAAAGCAACCTTTGGAGGCATCACCATCCCTGACCTCAAACTCTACTATAGAGCTATAGTAATAAAAACAGCTTGGTACTGGTATAAAAACCAACATATGGACCAATGGAATCGAATTGAAGACCCTGACATTAATCCATGCACATATGAACACCTGGTTTTTGACAAAGGAGCCAAAACTATACAATGGAAAAAAGAAAGCATGTGCAACAAATGGTGCTGGCATAACTGGATGTCAATATGTAAAAGATTACAAATAGATCCATATCTGTCACCATGCACAAAACTCAAGTCCAAGTAGATCAAAGACCTGAACATAAATCCAGTTACACTAAACTTAATAGAAAAGAAAGTAGGCAGCACTCTTGAATGCATTGGCAACAGAGACCATTTCCTAAATAAAACACCAACAGCACAGACCCTGAGCACAACAATTAATAAATGGGACCTCTTGAAATTGAGAAGCTTTTACAAGGCAAAAGACACAGTCAATAAGACAAAAAGACAGCCAACAGAATGGGAAAAGATCTTCACCAACCCCACATCTGACAGAGAATTGATCACCACAGTATATAAAGAACTCAAGAAACTACACATCAAAATACTGAACAGTCCAATTAAAAAATGGGCTAAAGAGCTAAACAGAGAATTCATAAAACAATAATCACAAATGGCTGAAAGACATTTAAAGAAATGCTCAACATCCTTAATCATCAGAGAAATGCAAATCAAAACGACTCTGAGATACCACCTTACACCTGTCAGAATGGCTATGATCAAAAACACCAATGACAGTCAATGTTGGAGAGGATGTGGAGCAAAGGGAACACTCCTCCACTGTTGGTGGGAATGTAAGCTTGTACAACCACTGTGGAAATCAGTATGGTGGTTTCTCAGAAAATTTGGAATTGAACTACCTCAAGACCCAGCCATCCCACTCTTGGACATATACCCAAGGAATGCTGATTCATACCATAAATATACATACTCAGCTATGTTCATAGCAGCACTATTTGTAATAGCCAGAATCTGGAAACAACCTAAATGCCCGTCAACGGAAGAATGAATGAAAAAAATGTGGTACATATACACAATGGAGTGCTTACTCAGCAGAGAAAAACAATGAAAGCATGAAATTTGCAGGCAAATGGATGGAACTAGAAAAAAAATCATCCTGAGTGAGGTAACCCAAACCCAGAAAGACAGTCATGGCATGTACTCACTCATAAGTGGATTCTAGATATAAAATAAAGAACAATCAGACCACAACCCATAAAAACATGGAGGCTATATATATAGTATGGAGGTCCCTAGGACGACTGTGACTTATAATAAATTTAGGTTTTACTCAATTATTGAAAAAAAAAAAAAGCCAAACGAATGGAAAAACATGAACTATGAACCAAAGGCTGAGGGGCCCCCAGCTGGTTCAGGCCCTCTGAATAGGTGAGACAGTTGATTTGCTTGATCTGTTTGGGAAGCATCCAGGCAGTGGAACCGAGTCCTGTGCTCATTGCATGAGTTGGCTGTTTGAAACCTGGAACTTATGCAGGGACGCTTGGCTCAGTCTGGGAGGAGGGGACTGGACCTGCCTGGACTGAGTCTACCAGGTTGATCGCAGTCCTCAGGGGAGGCTTTGCCCTGGAGGAGGTGGGAATGGGGGGTGGGCTGGGGAGAAGGGAAGGGGGTGGGAGTGGGGAGAACAGGGCTGGCTGATATGTAGAACTGAATGGTATTGTAAAATAAAAGAAAAAGAAAAAAAAGAAAGCATATCCCAAGTTCTTTTCTAAAAAATCACATAAAATTAAAAATGGAAGCAGAGACAGGAATAGATGATGTTTTTATTAAGAAATTCACCACTTGTCGGTGGTGGCGCATGCCATTAATCCCAGCACTCAGGAGGCAGAGCCAGATGTATCTCTGTGAGTTCAATGTCAGCCTGGGCTACAGAGTGAGTTCCAGGAAAGGCGCAACACTACACAGAGAAACCCTGTCTCGAGAAAAAAAATTCAACTACTCAATGACACAGAGCAAAGAATATAGTTTTAGTTGTGATGACATATTATGCACTCCAATAAAGCTTACCTGGAAATCAGAGGACAGAGACAGCTACTAAATTAGACATAGAGATCAGGCAGTGGTGGCAAACACCTTTAATCCTATCATTTGGGAGGCCGAGATGCATCTGGATCTTTGTGAGTTCAATACCACACTTGGCTACATGAGAGAAACAGGACCAGGCAGTAGTGACACACGCCTTTGATCCCAGGAAATAATATGATAGGAAACAGAACGGTATGTGAGGCATGAGGAAACAGGAACTCATTCTCTCGATGCTGAGGATTTCATAGAGGTAAGCTAGTAGCTGGCTGTTATGCTTCTCTGATCTTTCAGTTTTCACCCCAATATATGACTCTGAGTTTTTTATTAAAAGTCCATCTAACATTTGAACAACATTTAGTTGTTCAGCACATGTTCATAAGTAATTTTTTTCTTCATATTTATTTACAAGGTAAAATATTGTATCTTCAGTTGCAGTGGGATGTATCTGTTTCAAGGAACAATTTTTTCTGAAGTTCTTAGTATTCAATGGCCAGTTGTTATGGTTCATGCTTACAGTTTTTCTTGTTTCAGATAGCTTTCTTTCATAAAGAAAACAAAACTGACTGGGAGATACTAAGAAATGAAGGCCCTATATGAAATAAAAATTAAAGTGTTGTCTTTATTTTTCATGCTCTAATTAGGTGCTCATTAATTATACTTACAAGTAAAGTGACACCATATTTTCAGTAAAATGATTTCCAAAACTCTGATTAAAATACCCACAGTGGTAAGTATAGGGTAGCCAAGGTTTATGATTACAAGAATGACTATTTTAACACATTTAGAAGACCATTGACCTAAACACAATGAGTAGTCTAGATAGAGTCCAGCAATAAAAAAGTATAACAGTTGAAAAATTAAGCTACATATGAATAAAATGTGTTTTGTAGCTAAGAATAATATATCCACATTCATTTCCTAATCCTGACAGTTTCACTCTAGCAAAGCAATGTGGTTATCAAGAGAATCTACATGTACTATCTTATTTGCTTTAATCTAAAATTAATTCAAATAAAATATTAAATAGAAAAAAAATATGTTCATTTTCTGCTGTCAAAAAAGGTAGTAAAGCCATTTTGATTTGCATTTCCCTGATAATTAGGTATGCTGAGCAATTCCTTATATGTCTTTTAGCCATTTGAGTTACACCTGTCAGAATGGCTAAGATCAAAAACACTGAAGACACCTTATGCTGGAGAGGATGTGGAGCTAGGGGAACTCTCCTCCACTGCTGGTAAGAATGCAAGCTTGTACAACCACTTTGGAAATCAATATGGCGCTTTCTTAGAAAATTGGGAATCAATCTCCCCCAAGATCCAGCTATACCACTCTTGGGCATATACCCAAGGAATGTTCAATCATACCACAAGAGCACTTGCTCAGCTATGTTCATATCAGCGTTGTTTGTAATAGCCAGAACCTGGAAACAAGCTAGATGCCCAACTGAAGAATGGATAAATAAAATGTGGTACATATACACAATGGAATACTACTCAGCAGAGAAAAACAATGACATCATGAGGTTTGTAGGCAAATGGATAAATCTAGAAAAAATCATCCTGAGTGAGATAACCCAGACTCAGAAAGACAAACATGGTATGTACTCACTCATAGGAGGATACTAGATGTAAAACAAAGATGACTACTGCTACTCACAACTCCAGGGAGGTTACCTAGAAAATAGGACCCCAAGAAAGACACAGGGATCGCCCAATGACAGAGAAATGGATGAGATCTACATAAACAACATGGACGTGAATGGGGGTAATGAAGGGCAAGGTTCAAGGGAAAGAGAGCTTAGGGGAGCAGGAGATCCCAGCTAGATCAAGAGTAGAGAGGGAGAACAAGGAATAAAAGACGATGATAAATGAAGACCACATGAGAATAAGAAGAAGCAAAATGCTAGAAAGGCCCACAGAAATCCACAAAGATGCCCCCACAATAGACTACTGGCAATGGTCGAGAGGTAGCCTGAACTGACCTACTCTGATGATAGGATGGCCAAACACCCTAATTGTCGTGCTAGAAACACCATCCAATGACGGAGGGAACTGGATGCAGAGATCCACAGCCAGGCCCTAGCTGGAGCTCCAGGAGTCCAATTGGAGAGAAAGAGGAGGGTTTGTATGAGCAAGAATTGTTGAGACCAAGGTTGGATAAAGCACAGGGACAAATAGCCAAACAAATGGAAACACATGAACTATGAACTAATAACTCAAGAGCCCCCAAATGGATCAGGCCCTCTGCATAAGTGAGACAGTCGATTAGCTTGATCTGTTTGGGAGGCATCCAGGCAGTGGGACCGGGTCCTGTACTCAGTGCATGAGTTGGCTGTTTGAAACCTGGGGCTTATGCAGGGACACTTGGCTCTGCCTGGGAGGAGGGGACTGGACCTGTCTGCACTGAATCTACCAGGTTGAACTCAATCCTCAGGGGAGTCTTTGCCCTGGAGGAGATGGGAATGCAGGGTGGGCTGGAGAGAAGGCCGGGGGGGCGGGGGGGCGGGCGGCGCGGGGCGGGAGGGGGGAGAACAAGGCAATCCATGGCTGATATATAAAATTTAATTATATTATAAAATAAAAAAGGTAGCAAAGCAATTTTATATCTAATAATCATGTGTTACTGAATGAACTATAACACCTAAAACTTTTAGGTTCAATAAACAAAATCAGCATTATTTTGTCAGAGGTTGACAAGGTCTGACAAAGCTCAGGCTGGCTTCAAACTCACCATGCAATCTAGCATAATTTCTAATTAATTAATTAATTGAGTTTTTTTCCAGCCCAGTAATAGTTTCCTCTCTCTCTTCTCCTCTCAGTTCCTTCCTCCCCCACCCCACCCCTGTCTCCCTGCTTCCCTCCCCCCAATTCCACTCCTCCTTTAGCTTCAGAAAAGGACAGGCTTCTCATGTATATCAGCCAGCCATGGTGAATCAAGCTGCAATAAGACTAGGCACTTCCTCTCCTATTAAGGCTGGATGAGGCAACCCATTAGGAGGAAAGGGTCCCAAAGCAGGTAGCAAAGTCTGGGACAGCCTCTGCTCCCAATGTTAGGAATCCCACAAGAAGACCAATCTATACAACTGTAACATATGTCTCATGCAAGTTCTCTGGTTGTCTGTGAGCCCCTATGAGCTCAGGTTAGTTGAATCTATAGTTTTCTTGTGGTGTCCTTGACTCTTCTGGCTCCCATAATCCTTCCTCCCCCTCTTCCACAAGGGGGAGGATTGCCCCATCTTGGCCTAAAGTTTGGCTGTGGTTCTCTGCTTCTGCTCCTATCAGTTGCTGGATGAAGCTTCTCTGATGACAATTGGACTAAACACCAATCTATGAGTATAGCAGAATATCTTTAGGAACCATTTTATTTACTTTAAAAAAATGTTAACACTCATGTTTGGTTCTATCCTAGGTCTCTGTGCTGTCCAGCCTCTGGGTCCTGGCCCTCCAGGCTGTGTTAGGTGTAAACTCCCTCTCATTGTAGGGTCTCAAACTGGACCAGTAATTGGTTGGCTACTCCTATAATTTCTGTCTTCTTTACCATAGAACATCTTGTAGGCTGGGTAAATTGTAGGTCAAAGGTTGTATAACTAGGTTGAGGTCCCAACCCCTCCACTGGAAGTCTTGTCTACTTATCGGAGATAGGCAGTTCAGGCTCCACATTCCCCATTTCTAGGAGTCTTATCTAGGGTCACCCTCATAGATTCCTGAGAGTTTCCAATGCACTAGGTTTCTAGCTTGTCCCAGAGAAACTCCCCTGATTCCAGTTGTCTCTCCTAGTGCTCTCTTCCTGTTTACCCAAGCCTATATGCCTTGCTGTTCTGCCATCTGATTTGCTCTCTCCATTCAGCTACATCACTTCCTCTTCCTAATCAGCTCTGTCACTTCCTGTCTGTCTGTACAGACCTACAGACCTCCATGGTTAACTAGTGTTGGAATTTAAGGCGTGTGCCACCACACCTAGCTCTGTTTCCAGAGTGGCCTTGAACGCACAGAGATCCTGCCTACCAAGTGATAGGATTAAGGGTGTGTGCTACCTTTGCCTGAATTCTTTCTTTACTTAAAATGGCTTTCTATTTCCTCTGATCTCCAGACAAGCTGTATTTATTAAGGCACAAATAAAATATCACCACATTTCAGCACAAATAAACTATCACCACAACAAAGTGTCCCACCTTGAGCCCTGCCTTGTTACTTAGCGTCTTTGGATCTGTGGAATTTTTCACATTTCCTCCTGCCTCTACCTACAAGTGACAGGAGTTACTTTTGCTCCTGCTCAGAGATGCCTGATAGCAAGAACTCTGTTCCCTGAGCCATCTCCTAAAGCAGGGACCTTGGGAAGTGTGTCTGTCTTCCTGTGTCCTAGAGTCCATTTTGACCACTGTTTTCTTGATATTTTTCTCAAAATGTTGAATTCTTCTACTAAGGAGGTTTTGATATCTTTTATGTGCAACATTCTTTTCTCTTCAAAAAAAAGTATAATTTGTTTATGATCACCAAATATTAGCTCTTTTCTTCTGAAGTGTTCTTGGGTTTCTGTTAGAAAATGCTTTAACACATCATCATGTTTAGGGATAGAACTCTGTTATACAATGGGTAGGAAACAGCTTCTCTGCAGAATTTGAACAAAATGCTTTGTACTTATCAAACATAAGAGCTGAATTCAGTCATAATGAATCCTTCTGTCAATCTATAAGGAAAGTATATGTCTTGTTGTGAAAATACTATATCAATAACTGTTTGTTATTGAAAGATATATGAAAAGCAATATAGTATTATATAACATATAATGGTTCTTATGGTTTATAAGCGCTATTAAGCAGAGGTAGGTAGATCTCTGAGTTCAAGGACAGTCTGGTCTATAGAGCAAGTTATAGAACAACCAGAGCTATTACACAGAAAAGCCCTATCTCAAGAAAAAATATTTTATGAAGAATATGTGAAAAGCAATATAGTATTATATGATATACAGGGTTCTTATAATCTGTCTTCTCTTCTGCATATCCCTAAATCTTGAGGGGCAAGGTCTGATAAAGAGAGCCCATTTAAGGCTGAGTGTGCCAAAGCTTCTCACTCTCTGCATATTACCCAGCTGTGAGTCTCTATGTTAATTACCAATGAATTTAAGAAGTGACTTAGATTAGGTATTAAGACACCTGCCTTAAAATAACAATTAGTAAAGCAAAACAAAATTAAAAGGCTGTGAATTTGAATGGGAGAAGAGAGGTATATTGAGTTTAAAGGAAGGAAAAGGAAGGTAGAAATTTTATAATCAAATTATAATCTCAAAAACTTTTAAACAATCTGATCTTAGAAGAGCTTGCCAAATCTTTGGAGGGCTTGCCAAGTAGATGAGCTGATACAGAAAAGTAGAGAAATGTGTAAAAATAATAATAAATAAATAATAACAACCAGCCAAACAAATGACAAAAAAGCCAAGCAATACAGAAACATCTGTGATACAGTTCTATGGCTGCTCTTCTTTCTGCAGATCCTATGTTCTGATAGCCGTTCCAGTCACTGGGATCAATGTGGCATAAAAACTTTTGGAATTAAGTCATCCTAGTTTTACTTATTTTATTAAAAATTTTCATGCAATATATTTTGATCATATTCTTCCTCTTTCCCCAACTCCTCCCAGATCCTTCCCACCTCTCTACCTATGCACCATCCTATTCTTTCCCTCTCATCTTTCTCTCTCAAGATAAAAGAAAAACCAAACCAAACAAAAACAAAAATTAATATCAAAGTTACAAAATATCACAAAAAGCATATGAAAATATAAATATGGAGTCCGATTTTGTGTTGACTATACTCCAGAACATGGGCATTCCCTGACATGTGGTTGATATGCTTAGCGTTGAAGAAAAATGAGTTTTCTTCTCCCAGAAGCTATCAATTACAAATGGTTTCTTGGTTAGGGGTCGGCCTTTGTGCCCATTTCCTCTTCTCTGTGCTTGGATTTCATCCAGTTTGAGCTTGTGCTGGTCGTGTGCATGCTGTGTATCTTCTGAGTTCATATGTGAATCTGATCTGTTGTGTCTGAAAAATAAATTTGGTTTCCATAAATTCATCTACCAGTCTCTGTTCTTAAGATCTGTCTCCTATAACACATAGCTATCCAAGACTTGTGTGATAGAGGTGTGGGAAAGCTGTGATAAAGACAGCCCACTAGGGCTGAATGCTCCAAAGCTTGTCACTGTCTGCACATTGTCCAGCTATGAGTCTTTCTGTTAAGTACTATCTACTTCAAGAAGCTTTTCCACTGAGGGTTGATTGATTGGTTGTTAGGGGTAATTTTACTGCTATATCCATTAGCAAAATAATAGTATTAATTTTCCTGTAGGATTCATGACCTATTTAGTCTCATGTTTTTTATCCCACTAAAAGTATCATGTGTTGGGTATTGGTCCCATCTCAGGAAATAAGCCTTAAATTTAAAAACAGGAAAAAAGTGGTTAATTACTCCCATAACATAACCTTCATGCTACTATTACACCAGTGGGCATATCTTCCAGGCAGGTGGCCATTTATTTGAAATTTTATAGAAACTATGAAGACCTACAAATTTTCTGATAGTGTCTTTCCTTTCTCCCTAGACCATGGTCATTTTATACCTGAATTATACAATCCTTTGAATTTGTCAGTATACCTGCCCTCCATATACCCTACCATCAGATAGGGTAGACTCTTCAATGAGGTCTATAAAATTATGTTAAAAACAAGAATCAAAATTTTAATTAAAGAAAATAAGTTTAGTCAGTAAGAAAATTCAAATAAAAACTTACTGACATTCCCTCTCACAACCTTCAGAATGGCTGTCATCAAGAAGACAAACAGCACAAACCACCGTCAAATAAATGGAGGGTGGAAGATATAAGAAATATCAGATAGGAGTCTTTTCTATCAGATACTATAAAATTTGTGTGTAAGACAAAGAATGAAAATCTTCTTGTCTTCCTCATCTTATAAGACTTTTATGTAAATGTTTTAATCCTCCCCATCCAGTAAAAGCTTTGTTTATATCAAGTCCATGGCTATATTCTAGGAATTTGATAACCTGAAGCAGTAACCACTTTGTCCTTCTTCCTTCATTTTCTATACACCTGTTTCTTTCTTTATGACCACACACTTATTTCTGATAGAGGGAAGAATGACTTATTCAGTGCTAGGGAGAGCCTGTTCAGCCATTATGAAAACCAATATGAGAGTTCCTAAAAAATTTAAGACTATAGCTTATAACATCTAACCACAACCTGACTGAATGTCTATCCAGTAAACTAAAGTAAACTTCCAATGGAGATGTATTTATACTCATGTTTACCATTCATTCATTATAGCTGAATTATAGAATCAGTTCAGGTGAGCACCAACATATCAACTATAAAAATGTGATCTATATAGACTAATGTAATTTTATGTATCCATAAAAGGAAGAAAATTACATTGTTTGTAAGAAAATGGATGGAGCAAGAGACCAATGTGTGAAGTAAAATAAGGCATATCACTGATCAAAGACCTATTGGATGTTTTATCTGATGTGTGTGTGTGTGTGTGTGTGTGTGTGTGAGAGAGAGAGAGAGAGAGAGAGAGAGAGAGAGAGAGAGAGAGAGAGAGAGAGATAAAAAAGACAAGAAAGTAAAAGGAAACCACTAGGAATGAAGAAGAAAAACATGAGGTGGAATTTAGAGTAATTGAGGAAAGGAATGTAATCAAACACATTACATGTGTGCATGAAAATATTATATAACCTCTTAGGTTGCACAGCTCATAAACCCTTAAAAAGTGAAGAAAAGGTACACCAGTGTGTCCTTTGTTTGTTACACACTTCTGAGTCTGTTGAAATGTATATGCTTTGTCCAGATAATGGTTTAAAACTTAATACTTTATGGCCTTTACCACGAGACAACACTGAATGCAATAATTTCTGTGCTTTATCTATTGTTAGAAATTTTGTGCAGCAATAAGTACAATTCACATCAAAAGGGATGATAACATTGGGCCCACAGAAGAGCAGCCACAAAATGAAAAAAAAATGTGTATGATGGAATGTAAAAATTCCCCAGATCTGGCTACCCATAGCAGACTCCCCAGTTCATGATGGAAGAGAAATGGAAGGGCTCGAAAATAGCCACATGCTGGTCATAGGCCAAGGCTGTAAAAACATGAAGTACTGAGGAAAAAACAAAATGGTTTAGTATCTTTTTTAGAGCACTCGATTAATATGTGTTTTAATATTGGCATGTTAGAGGAATTTTAACTATAACCACAATGCAACCTAAGATAATAAATTCATTTAGGGAATTATAGGCACAATTTATCTTTTTTTCTTTCTGTTGTTCTTGAGGCAGGGTGTTTCTGTTTCAGAGGTTGGCCGAGAAGTATTTATGTAGAACAGATGGGTCACAAACTCATGAGGAATTTCCTGCCTCCACCTCCCGAGGGCTGGGATTACAAAAAAACAGGTATGTCTAACTTGAATCATTTCTTTATTGATAACTTCAAATAAAGTTGTTTTTAGTTTGGGTATAAAAGTCATGAAGATTAAAGTCAATGTATAAATTGAAATACAATCTTCTTTTGAGAACTTTTTTTTCTCTTTTTTGCTCTATGGTACCTGAATGTTTTGCTGTGTTTTGGGGGCCAGAAGGAGAGTTAGCTCACTTCATCTGCAGGTGATCTTAGGTGTTTTAGTTCTGTGGGTTCTCTAGAATTATTTTGGGTTGTTTTCCTAAGAATGACTGTTCACAATTATGGAATACTCCCATCTCCTTTCCTAGGGCTGACTGCCATATGATGTCTCTCAACCCAAGGAGAAAACATGCAATGGCAGGAATGGACCAACCAAGAATTCTCTCTTAAGATATCAAGAAATGATTCAAATTTTATAGCAAATGGCAAAGGACACCCATGAAATAATTGAGTCACAAGAGACAGGAAACCTACAGTACTTCTATGAAGATTTTCTTCCCATCCTGCCTAAACTCTAGCTGCTACAGAGACCACTCTCATAAATTAAAATTTCTTTTTACTGAAAATAGGTTTAATAAGTTTTCATCCAAATGTATATGACATTTGGAATTTCCTGCAGATTTTTTTAAAAGCATGTACACTGTAGCTGGTATTTTTAATTGCATTCTTTTTTATTAACAGATTCTAAGTAATTATAAAATTCAGTTCTCTTTAATTTACACACATGAATATTGAGATCCCAACTCAGTGGACATGCCTGATATAAAAAGGAAAACAACAATCTCCAACCATCAAAACAAGGCTAGCTCTGGAGAATTGCATTAACTCCTTATAGGTGATAAACATACTGTAGGTTTGAGTCAATAGTTTTGATTCCTTTACTATTAATATTAATTCTAGTAAAAGGCAACTTTTTATTATTCATCTGAATGCACTATTAATTTCTTCCACACTTTTCTTATGGCATTCTTCATGTCCTTATTCCTAAAAGTATAAATCATAGGATTAAGCAAGGGGGATAGCATGGTGTAAAATATTGCTACCATTTTGTCAAAGGAGAAGGCAGTAGGCGGCCTTGCATATGTAAATATACACGGGACGAAGAACAAGACCACCACAGCAATGTGGGACCCACAAGTAGAGAGAGCTTTCCATTGCCCTTCAGAACTGTGAAATCTCAGAGACAGCAAGATAAACCCATAGGAAACAAGCAACAAGGAGAAGATTATGATGCAGATAAACCCACTGTTGGCAACCACCAAAAGGCCAAAGATGTGTGTGTCAGTGCAGGCCAGCTCCAGCAATGGGTACAAGTCACATATGAAGTGATCAATGACATTGGGTCCACAGAAGGGAAGCTGCAAAGTGAAGATAATTTGTATGATGGAATGTAAGAAACCCCCTGCCCAGGCCACCCCCACCAGAGTGCCACAGAGCCTCCTGGTCATAATAGAAGAGTAGTGTAAGGGCTTACAAATGGCCACATAGCGGTCATAGGCCATGGCTGTCAGAACAATCACCTCAGCCCCACCAAAGAAGTGTTCAGCAAAAAGTTGTATCATGCATCCTTCAAAGGAGATGGTTTTTCTCTCATATAAAGAATCCACAATCATTTTGGGTGTCATGGCAGAGGAGAAGCTTGCATCCAGTAAAGACAGAAAAGTCAGAAAGAAATACATGGGGGAGCCCAGCAGTGCAGGGCTGCAGACAATGGTCACCACAATTGTCATGTTGCCCCCAATTGTTGCAATGTAAACACATAAACATATGATAAATATCAGTTTTTGAACATTTGGATTCTGTGATAGTCCCAGGAAGACAAACTCAGTTACAAAACTCTGGTTTTGCATGGTTCCCAAGGAAAAGATGAATGCCCAATAGAGAGCATATCATTTGGCAATGATGATAAACATTTGCTTCAATATAAAATATATAATCCCATTTATAATTTTGGGATCGATGATTTATTATAGCTAGATCCAAAATAAGATTGAGTGCTTGATTTCATTGAGAATAGAAAAAAGAGAAAAATTTACAGGGTGATAGTTGAAGATCAGCCAGATTGAGGCAGAGATAAATTGTAGAATACTTCAAATCTAGAGCTCTGTACACATGAAAACAGAAACAGTTGCATGTGTGGTATAAGATTGACAATATGTTATATGTAATTCTGATTGACAATTTACTTGAGATCTGAAGTGAATTGATGGAAAACCTTCCGGCCTTTTGCGCATGTTATGAGGATGTGAGGACTCCATAGTCGTGTTTTCCACGGTCAGGGAAGCACATAAGAATGACTAGATAATGGAAAAATGTATCTGTAAAGTGAAGAAATAGCCTGCATTTTAGGAGACAAATGAACATACAAATACTTCTTCAACGTTTAAAAAACATCTATACTGAACATGGCTTTTAATAAATTTTTATCACTTCTCAGACTTTTGACTAAAGTCAAGAGTAGTACATGTCATTATGAGTTTGATATGAAATTCAATTAGTTTTTATGGAAGAGAAAGACATGTAGAAATGCCCAGATACAGGCTTAAGCATTAAATACAGTTTTTTTAATCATTATCTGAAACTAGAACAGAAGTTCATAAAAACAAATAATGCCACTCCTGAGTTTTGTTCTCATGGTTGATAATACAAAGTAAGCATTCCACAGGACCCTTGCTACTGTTTTTCCTGCTTTATTTGTAAGAAAATTATGCTTCAGGAGATTAAGTTGATATCAATGGAAATGTCCAATGTTATTCAAATATTGGACAGAACTTCTGTCCAAGCTTAAGCCTGGTCAATTGAATGAACAGGGGAAAAGGTAACAATTTTTATTTTATCCAGAACTTCAGAGCAGAGGAAGCACTACAATGCCTCTTTCTATCTGTAAATGTTAAGATTTCTCAATAGTTTATTCAGGTTTGAATGTGACATATTAATAAAACACAGATAATGATAAAGAATTAGAAATTAGTGGTCTAGTAGCCAATATATGAAAGTTGCCAAGAGCTATGTAATTGCAGAAGACAAAGAGTGAATTGAATTTTACTGAGGGCTTTATTAATATTTTTCCAAAGATTTATAAATCTTGTTTGTCTAGCCATGTATAGTTTCTAATGACACATATATCTGAAGCATAATTGACTTTCTTAAGAGGAAGAAATCTCCAGTTAAAATATAACTTCTCATCTCCTATGACTATGATGTTATGTCAAACTTGAAAGTGTGACAATGCTCTCTATGGTAACTGTGAAATTTTTAAACTGATTAAGTAATCTAGTAAAATGCCTTACCACAGAAAGATTTTCCATTCATTTCTACTTGTGTACAGAGATGAAAAGAATGATTGAGTTCTTGCACACATTACTGACATGTATCAGTCAAGAAGCATACGTTTGTGAAGATATGTACACGTTCATACCTGTTTGTTAAAAATAGGAAAACAACAAAAAATAATTATATTATGTACTGTGGAAGTCGAAAAGAATCTTTTTAAAATAAATTCTACTTTCAGTTAATAGAAATCAATTTAACTATGAATAAAACTAAAAAAGATGCAAAATGTACATTAGTTTCTGTCCTTGGTTCTCTGATTCATTTGTCTTGGGTGTCTGCACTACGAATTCCAAAATCATTTATAAACTATCATCAAGTAACAGGAGTATAAAACAAGCTTCAAATGATCATGGAGTCAGCCAATACCTATGTGTCACTGAGGACGGTATACCAATAGATGACTCAGGGTCTGACTAGCCCAGGCTAGGGCTAAAGAAGGAAAAAGATTAGGGAGAAATGAATCAGAAAACCATCTCCTGGCTTTTTGTTCTGTGGCTTTGGGCAGATTACGAAGTTCTAAAAACTCTCAAAGCCTTATGTGACATTTCTGTGCTTGAACTTGATAAAAAAAAAAAAAAAGCCTCTCAATTGGTTCTTAAGAGAACAGGAAAACACGGAATCATAAATGCAGTCAGAATATCAGGAGAAAGTGTTGAGACACCTCACAGTCAGAAGGAGGGCATTACACTCCTAATTTCAGTTGTACTATCACCACTGATGATAAATATTTTCCCAATCTTCATATATGTTTAAAAATGTTAAGATTTTATTTTGGCCAGTCACAGCATAATCACTAACAATAATCTAAACATCTGTCATCCACTCACAGATAAACGTATGACATTGCCTTCAGAACTCCTCCTCCAGATAGCTTCATTGTATCAAGAAAATCAAATTGACAGGTACAGTGAGAGAAAGGCAACACATATTAATTGAATAATTCTTATTACCTACATCCTTAACAATTTTTCTCAATTAAGCTTTTTCCAAATAAGAGTTAACATAAATAATGTTTAGTTTCTACTATCAAATGTCCAGCAATGCCAGCTTGCTCCTGTAGTAACCATGTCACTTAACCTAAGGTACTTCTACATCTTCTGAAAAAAAAAATGGAGACAGTAACACAGATCAAGTTCAAAGACCTGTAAAAGTCCACCAGACAGTTACAGTAACCACATGTTGCAAAAACATACATCAACGATGATAAAAAATACTGATGTCAGCATGATTTTAAGCAGCATTTACATAAAAAGTAAAATTTTAATTAGCATGAAAATAGAACACATCCTTTAAAAAAATTATGCCATCTTCAAATGTAACTCTTAAACGTAACAAAAGTGGTTCATTCATTTAATTATTTTGTAAAGCATATGAATAACAATTCTGAATGTGTAAACATTTGAAACATTTAAATTAGTAACTTCTGCTTTAAAAAATTACTATAAAGTTGAAATGAGATAGGGAAAAAAATTAATGGAAAATGGTCCACTAGAGATACTAGTAAAAGGGAGAGTTGCTTAATTAAGCATAGAAAGATGTTTATATAAATCAAACATTTATTCCTCACCATCCAGGTAAGAATGTTCCTTTACATGACAATCTGGGAACTACATCCCTTCAGATTTCAGTACCTGCTCTTGGACTTCACTGATGCTCTGATGACTGCCCCAAATGCTTCAGATGTCATAATCTTGCTATTTCTGGAATGAGATGGGGTGTAATACCATTTCTGTTTCCACTGAGTCATTCCAGAGGGTACCTGAAGCCTCTCCTGGTGTCTTCTAATTCATCTGATTTAGTGCAGTACTCCAGACGTTCAGTTTTCCTGAGCATTCTAAGGCAGGACCCTAGCATTGTACAAAAACATCAAACACATTTAGGAAGAGTATGTGGACACATTTAACTAGAATACTCCACTCTGTGACTTGTGTCATTGTTCTTACCTTAGTGTCCACTCTTATGAAGTTGGCTGCTGTGTGACTGTGGACGTAGTAAATTCCATGCTGTACATCAGTAAGTAGAAAGAGGACAGCTTCCCATGCCTCCACATCAGGATTCTAAAGACATTCTCTGAAAATTCACTGTTTAATCTTAAAAATGAGGAAGTGTTAAGGATGAAAATATGTTTAAAAATAATTCTGCTGGTGAGGTAAAATAAAACATGTGCTTGCTACATTTTTAACTGATTTGTATTTAATTCACAGATAAAATTTAAATGTAATATTAATTTCATTAAACGTATAAGAATGACTGCCTTTCACTCCCTTAAAAATTCTGATTATTTTTAAATGTCTTCAGTTTTTATTGGATGTTTATTATGCATCAAGTCCTCTCCTGCAGGTTTCATACATACTATTTTACCTGCTTCTCTCACCATTGACCATAGCAGCCACAGTCTAAACAGTACAGCCTAATTATAAATCCCCTCTGAAAATGAAATAAAAGAATTATAAATCTCACTTATGTCAACCAATTTCTTATCAGTTCTAGTGATGAGACTCTCTTGTTTTATATGGTGTAGGTTTCCTCGGTGTCTGGTTAAACTCTAATGTTCCTTCTAATTTTTTCTTCTCATCTCTTACAGAGTGGAGGGGCATCTTTGGCAATCCACTGCCCCTTATGTCCTGTCTACAGCAGGTTATCAAAGAGAAACAAAAGAAGCAAAAGTTTCCTTTTTGATTTACAACTGGAATTTAAAGAGTTTTCCAAGGGATTTGAGACTGTGTAGCCACACCCACCCCAGAGCTTGGAAACTTTCCATTATTGTGATTTTCCAAGACATAATTTTGAATGTTGTTACTTCCTCACTTGTTTATAAATTTCTATGTCCCCAAAGAATTAGAGGATTTTTTTCTTTTCTTTGTACTACTTCTGCATTGCGATTTGAAGATAATTCCAAATATAAGAGTTGTGTTCTGAGACAAGATTGTACTCATGCACAAAAAATAAAAATAAAAAAAACATGGATATTCTGACACAGTAGAATGTTTATCAAAGAATATAACATTTATGTATGTACAGAAATAGTTATTGGTTGGTCAAAATGTTGAGTTTTATCCTGGAAATGAATTTGGAGATCCTTTGACTTTAAAACTAAATGCAAAATTTTGGCAATTAATTCTTTTCTTTTATTGTAGAGGTAAGAACATAAGGCTAGCCAGTGTCTCGTTAGTGGAACATAGCACTGAGCCTGAAGCATGGTACTTATCTCACTGGAAATTTTGGAAAAGACCATAGAAAGAAATACATCTGGTTTGTTCAGTTTTAAATGTCACATTCTACTTAGTGTTCACACCTCACCGAGAAAAGTAGAATTGAAGTGACACTTATAAAAAAATTAAAATCTGGAACATGATCTCTTCAATAGTCTATAGAGTCAAACTGAAGTGGTTTTTGTTTTGTCTTGTTTTGTTTTTGTTTTGTTGTGTTTCTTTTCTTCTGTTAGTTCAAAGTTCACAATTGTGTCGTAATCCAAAAGAATACCTGGCATGACCACACAGCTAATGCATTTTGTAGCCTTGCTGGTCACTTCGAAACATCCAGATTTTCTGTTTCTATGACTTCCTTTGCTTAGTATTTTATTGCCTATTGTAGTGAAAGGAGTAGTGTGGTGGTATTGTGTTCCCCAAAATATTGTGTACCTTAATAAACTTACCTGGGGTCAGAGAACAGACAAGCCACTAGTTAGTCAGTGATAGCACACGCCTTTAATCCTAGCATTCCAGAGATAGAAATCCCTCTGGATCTCTGTGAGTTCAAGGCCACATTGGAAATAGCCAAGCATGGTGACACACACCTTTAATCCCAGAAAGCCAGCCTTTAATCCCAGGGAGTGGTGGTAGAAAGTAGAAAGATATATAAGGCGTGAGGACCAGAAACTAGAGGCATTTGGCTGGTTCAGCATTTGGCTGGTTAAGATTTGGATGGTTAAGCATTTGGCTGGTTAAGCATTTGGCCTGGTTAAGCTTCAGGCTTTTGAGCAGCAGTTCAGCTGAGAGCCATTGGGATGAGGACACAGAAGCTTCCAGTCTGAGGAAACAGGACCAGCTGAGGAACGGGCAAGGTGAGATGGCTGTGGCTTGTTCTGTCTCTCTGATCTACCAGCATGGACCCCAATAACTCGCCTCGGGTTTGATTTTATTAATAAGAACTTTGAAGGTTCCTTCTACATCTGGCGCCCAACGTTCGTGTTATGAATTCATGAAAAAGCTGTTTGCCTGTGGCCTTGTGAGCCCCAGCTCAGGCCCAAGCTACACTCAGGCGGTTGTGGTGGCCCACACCGGTAGGATTTGCTGAAGGAGACAGAGGCAGTAGGATCCTGAGTTTGAGGCCGGCCTAGGAGGCTTGGGAGCAGCTTTGGCCTGGACTGAGCCACAAACAGTGGTGGGACCATGGAAGCAGTGGCTACTGCTCCACATTGCCAGCTCCTTCTCATCGTGTTGGTGACTACAGTGATGCTGCTACCTGGGACGAAGGGTTTACTGCTGCTGGTTCAGAGAAGAATTGCCAGGACCATCGTGTTACAAGAAAGCATCGGCAAAGGTCAGTTTGGAAAAGTTTGGCAAGACAAATGGTGCGGAGAAATTGTTGTGAAGATTTTCTGTTCTAGGGAAGAATGTTCATGGTTCTGAGAGACAGACATTTATTGGACTGTGATTGCTCCCAACCACAGAGGAGGCAAAAAAAAAAAAAAAAAGTCTGCAGGAAACCATGACCATGCCTAACAGTGACTTTGAAATCTTCAAAAAGATGACAGGATCCTACAACGATGATTCCACATGGACTATGATAAAGCCATTAAGCTGATTAACACCACGGAAAGATCTGCTTTGGACTACAAACTGCTTAGGACAATTTTGAGATGGCTAGCTGAGATGATCCAGCCTGACAGACTACTTGAACAAGGACTTGAAACAAGCCCTGAACTTTTCTATTATGCAGAGACTGGACAAACGATACAGGACTTGATGACTCACCCCAAAACTTTCTTTTCAAAATTCCCTAAAGAAAACTTCACTCCTAGAAAGCAAAAAGAAAAAGAGAATATAGATATGAGATAATCGAATCTACTCTGAGAAAAAAAATAAAGAAATAATAGGATAAATAGGTAGATCACTGAATCTACACTGAAGAAAAAAGGGAAGATATAAAAATGACAAAAGGTAGACTAATGAATCTATTATGAAAAGAAAAAAGAGAAAATATGGATATGGTAAGATAAAAAGGGAGATTATGGAATCTACTTTTAAAAAGGAACTACTTGTTTTAAATAAGATAAATAATGAAAATATTTTGGTCTGAGTTTATCAGATGTTACTGGACTGGACGTTGTTAATATATATAATGGAGATTTTTGTCTGGATCTGTCAAATGTTAATGGACTAGACACTGTTAATGTAATCTTGACTATATATTGCATATACTTATTGAAGATAGTTTTTCTTGTATTAGTTATAAGCTTTTTTAATTTTAGACAAAAATTGAGGAAATGTGGTGGTATTGTGTTCCCCAAAATATTGTGTACCTTAATAAACTTACCTGGGGTCAGAGAACAGACAAGCCACTAGTTAGTCAGTGATAGCACACGCCTTTAATCCTAGCATTCCAGAGATAGAAATCCCTCTGGATCTCTGTGAGTTCAAGGCCACATTGGAAATAGCCAAGCATGGTGACACACACCTTTAATCCCAGAAAGCCAGCCTTTAATCCCAGGGAGTAGTGGTAGAAAGTAGAAAGATATATAAGGCGTGAGGACCAGAAACTAGAGGCGTTTGGCTGGTTCAGCATTTGGCTGGTTAAGATTTGGATGGTTAAGCATTTGGCTGGTTAAGCATTTGGCCTGGTTAAGCTTCAGGCTTTTGAGCAGCAGTTCAGCTGAGAGCCATTGGGATGAGGACACAGAAGCTTCCAGTCTGAGGAAACAGGACCAGCTGAGGAACGGGCAAGGTGAGATGGCTGTGGCTTGTTCTGTCTCTCTGATCTACCAGCATGGACCCCAATAACTCGCCTCGGGTTTGATTTTATTAATAAGAACTTTGAAGATTCCTGCTACAGAGTAGAGCTAGATTACAATTAAATGTCTTCTGATATGAAATAAGGCAGATAATGTTAAAAAAAATTACCACATTGTTCCAGTTAGAAACCTGTCTTGAAAGAACCTGAAGAAGATAATTCCAGATACCCCTCCCTCAAAACCATCCAGTGTTTTGCATAGATTTCTAAAGGTTTGGGATGAGCTTCATAGGTGTCCCATGGAAGGACTCACAGATTAAAGGAAGTGTACTACTACTCCTCACAGTGGGTATGGTGCTGTAAGTGCTGACACTACAGTCAAAATACTAAAAAGTGAAATTTCACAAGGTCCAGCAGATCAGGCCAATTCCAAAAGTCAGCAGGGTACTTTGTATCCCAGAACTTTAAACATATCCTTTATCACATAGAACCACCATGTTGATACCATGGCCATCACTGTTCTAGTATAATTTCATAAAATATCTAATTAAATAACCATTATGCCAGGCTACACTCCTCAAATATGATCCTGACTATAGGAACTGACACAACTTCCTATTAGTACAGCCAGAGACTGTGGGTGCAATCAGTAGACTCCAGAGGTAGATTCTTAGGTGAGAGATGAACTCAATGGGAAAAAGGGATGAGGGTCATGAGATGAGGAACATGCAATAGAACTCAGTTATAATGCTCCAGAAGACACTACCCAGTTCCTCACACTTAAGAAAAACTTAGAAAATTTCAACATGAGTTCTCTAAGTAGTGTATGGAGTCAAGGAAAACAGTCCCTCATGCTGAGGTAAAAGGGCAAAACTCTCTGACATATTGGTTCTTCTTATCAGTTAAAACACAGTAAGTTTGCCACAAAGATAGTTTGCAGAACATGGAATCCCAATAGCATTAGAGAGCATGTCTGACCAGGAAGAGGACCTAAAAGATACCATACTTGGTGAGGAAGTCTTTGAGAAGTAACTTATAACAGAGAAGTTCAAAGAGATAGCCAGATTATTCATGTCAGAGCTTGATTAAATGTTAAGATTTTTGTAGCAGGAATCTTAAAAGTTCTTATTAATAAAATCAAACCCGAGGCCAGTTATTGGGGTGAATACTGGAAGGTCAGAGAGACAGAACAAGTCACAGCTATCTCACCTCACCAGTTCCTCAGTTGGTCCTGTTTCCTCAGACTGGAAGCCTCTGAGTCCTCATCCAGAATGAATCCCAGCTGAACTGTGCTGCTTCAAAGCCTGAAAGCTTAACCAGCCGAATGCTTAACCAGCCACTTGCTTCTAGTTTCTGGTCCTCACACCTTATATACCTTTCTGCTTTCTACCATCACTCCCTAGGATTAAAGGCTTGCTTCCTGGGATTAAAGGCGTGAGTTACCATGCCTGGCTGTTTCCAATGTGGCCTTGAACTCACAGAGATCTCAGATGGATTTCTGCCTCTGGAATGCAAGGATTAAAGGTGTGTGCTATCACTGCCTAACTAGTGGCTTTTCTGTTCTCTGACCCCAGATAAGTTTATTAAGGTACACAATATTTTGGGGAACACAATACCACCACAGATTTTAGTTTTTGACACTGCATATCAATGATACGTGCTGAGATCTGACTTATGAGATTAAAAGAGATATCTGAGTAACCCACTGAGGTTCAACTCTTAAAGCTGAGATCTTAGCGAAAGGGGAACCAAGTATACATAGTGGGTACTACTAAGTTTGATCTTTGCAGGACATTGTTAGGTAGATATTCTACTTCCACTTAAAGTGGATGTATATTCTTAGTTTACTTCAACTTCATGTCATGAATACTACTGAATTTTTCTTGTTCTAATAGGTAATCATATGATTTATAAGTAAAACAATATTTACTTCAGAGATCAACATTGTTAGAAAAAGTAAAGCTAGGCAAAGTTATAAAACACTGATGAGAAGACATTTTTGGAATTTAAAAGGTTATATTGCCTATATGAATGTCCAGAGATGAATGTCCAGATAAGTTCTGAATTGTGTAACTGAAAGAGTCTAGGCCTACCTCTTTACTGTATATATTGAATATATACTGTATATATATATATATATATGAGTTTATATTCATATATACTGTATATATACAGTATATATGAGTATATATATATATATACACATATGAGAGCTGGCAGTTTGGTTTCCATGTCTCAGGAAGTTACTGAGGTCACAGGTAGATGGGTATGACTCCACCATAGACTACTGGCAATGGTTGAGAGGGTGCCTGAGCTGACCTACTCGGGTGATCTGAGGGCTAAATACCCTGTCATCATAGAACCCTCATCCAGTGACTGATGAAAGCAGATACAGAGATCCATGGCCAAGCCCTAAGCAGAGCTCCAGGAGTCCAATCCACTAGAGAGAGGAGGGATTCTATGAGCAAGAGATGTCCAGACCATGATTGGATAAAGTACAGAGACAACTAGCCAAACTAGTAGAAACACATGAACTGTGGACAAATAGCTGAGGAGCCCCATGGTACTAGACTAGACCCTCTGGATAAGCAAGACAGTTGTTTGGCTTGAATTGTTTAGGGGGATGGGGAGCAGGCAGTGGATCGGGACCTGTCCCTAGTGCATGAGCCAGTTTTTTGGAGTCCAGTGCTTATGGTGAGACAATTTGCCCAGCCTTGTTGCAGGAAGGAGGGGCTTGGACCTGCCTCAACTGAATATACCAGGCTCTGCTGACTCCCCAGGTATACCTTGCCTTAGAGGAGGTGGGAATGGTGGGTGGATGGGGGGAAGCTGGAGGAGGGAGGACAGGGGAATCTATGGTTAGTATGTAAAATGAATATAAAATCTCTTAATAAAAAAAGGGAAAAAATTTAAAAAAAGAAGATCACAAATATGTTAGATAGGGATCACATTATGTTCAACTATTTTTTTAATTTTAGAATTGAACCAGGAAAAATGTTCTACATAAAGTTCTTACACAGGCAAAAGTTTTCATATTATTAAGCTCACATTCTTCTTTGAGATAAGACAGGATTATAAATTTTAAATCTGAGTATTTTCTGATAAATAATTGGTATACGACTTGAAATACCATTCTTCATTGTTAATACATAAAGGGCAATTTTTGATCCTCAGGTTTAAAGCCATCAAATTCATGTTGGATTTGGGTTTTAGCTGTGTACTAAGAAAGTATCTTTGACAAGTCTGCTATTGATGAACTTAAAGTTTAAAAAAAAATTCTCTATTCAGGGCCTCGCCCTTCCCATGTTGGCTCTTCTTCGTGTTCAGCGCTGATCCCATCTTCACTTCACTTGAGGCAGGTCAAAGGCCCTCTTTCCTGTAACAAGGCTGGGCAAATTGTCTCACCATTTTTATATAAATTATTTGTTTCATTTACTAAAATATAAGGTCCCAAATGTAAGGAAAACATATCTTAGCTACTATTTTCAAAAGATTTTCCAGAACTTCTAACTCAACACATCCTTATAAAATGAAAGAAGAAAAGTTGTAGTTGTTGATTAGAGCTGATGATTTTTTTTTTTGTTTTTGTTTTTTTGTTTTTCAAGACAGGGTTTCTCTGTGTAGCTTTGCGCCTTTCCTGGGACTCACTTGGTAGTCCAGGCTGGCCTCGAACTCACAGAGATCTGCCTGCCTCTGCCTCCCGAGTGCTGGGATTAAAGGCATGCGCCACCACGGCCCGGCTAGAGCTGATGATTTTTATACCTATATACTGGCTAAACATACACACACACACACACACACTGTTATTTAAAATGAAAATCATTATTTAAATGGTTTATTTGAATACTGTACTTGATCTTATACTTAATGTTATTGCATATTTGTTTTTATTCCACTGATGAAGGAATTTTTATTAAAGCAAGAATTTTATAATCCAAATTATGTTTCCTTGCTCAGTCATCAGTTCTGCTACTTAAAACAGAACTTTATTAAGAGACTTTCTATTCATTTTATATACCAACCATAGATACCCCTGTCCTTCCTCCTCCTGTCCCCCAGCTTTTCCTCCCAACCCACCCCCCATTCCCACCTCCTCCAAGGCAAGGTCTCCCATGAGGAGTCAGCAGAGCCTGGTACATTCAGTTGAGGCAGGTCCAAACACTTCCTTCTTGCACCAAGGCTACACAAAGTGTCTCACCATAGGCACTAGGTTCCAAAAAGTCAGCTCATGCACTAGGGACAGGTCGAGATCCCACTGCCTGGGGGCCCCCTAAACCATTCAATCTAAACAACTGTCTAGCTTATCTAGAGGGCCTAGTCTAGTCCAGTACCATGGGGGCTCCTCAGCATATTTGTTTTATGGCAACAGAATATTAACTCATATCCGAACCTTAGGCTTCCCAAATACCTAATTAAGGGAGGCAGTTTAAAATACCATAGTATATTTCTAGAATTTTCATAGTTAAAATTCTTAAGAAAACAAATATCATTGGTTTTGGAAACCAAAATTATGAATGTAATAGCAAAATCACATCCCTCTAGTCATTCAAATAAACTGCACAGGTCTACAGAGTTGTTCTAGTCTTGTAGGAAACACAAGATTTCAAGACAAAGGAATATAATTTTAAAACATCTGCCATCAACCAGAATTGACCCTGAGTTTATTTCACTAACGAATGACAAGAGAACCTGGGGAAGTGCCCCAAATGTAAAGTGCTTGATTAATAAAGAGATTAATAAGGGGGCAGTCCCACTACTTATGGTGGGACACACAGCCTTGAGGCAGGGAGAGGAGCTTGGACTTGCCTCTACTTGAATGTACCAGGCTCTGCTGATTCCCCATAGGAGGCCTTACTTTCTTGGAGGAGGGAATGGAGAGTGGGTTGGAGGAGAAGGATGGAGGGGCAGGAGGAGGGAAGAAGGGGATCTGTGATTGGTATGTAAAATGAATTAAAAAATCTACATAACAAAAAAAAGAAATGAGCAGAGAAATAGAACATGAAACCTAAGTAGTATTTCTAAAGTCAATACTAATCATGAATCTTAAAAATACAACCTGAATATAGAGTTAGAGAATAAATGAAGTAAATGACCAGAGGAAATCAGGAAATATTTGCCTCTCTTTTAAAGTGGGAGTTTATATGGAAATGGTAAACTATAATTAATAACTAGAAAGCCAGTAAAGCAAATCCTTTGAAAAATTATTTCAGCCAAGAGCAGGCATAACAAAGAAAACTCCCTAGACTGTGAAAGGTTCACACTATGGGTTGGTGTTTTGTTTTTGGTTTTTATAGGTGTTCACAAAGCCACAAGTGGGAGAAAATGCACCACAAAATATCCTGGTGTGGTGAGCTGGAGACATGAGTAGAGACAGATTAAGCACAGAGATACCTCAAACCTGCTTTTTAAAGCCAGAAGCTGCCTCTTCTGCCGTGTATCTAGTGGTCTGGAATTAATGCAGAAGGTTTATCTCCAAGAGATTTGTAAGAAACATTTGCTCCTTGGCATATCAATGACACTCAAGGTCTGCTTTTCATCCACATTTTTCTCAAAACGTTTTTCACCTCTGCATTTCTCAAGGTGTAGATCAAAGGATTTAACATTGGTTCAACAACGGTTGAGGACACAGCCATGGCATTGTCTATGGGGTAAGTGACTACAGGCCTCATGTACAAGAAGATACAAGGTACAAAGAACAGCACAACCACTGTGAAGTGAGAACTACATGTGGAGAGGGCTTTGCGCCTTCCTTCAGAGCTGCAAGACTTCAGGGAGCACAGGATGACCACATAGGAAGAGAAGAGAATAAGGAAAATGGTCACACACATCACCCCACTGTTGAGAATGACTAAGAGACCCAGGATCTGTGTGTCCATGCAGGCCAGTTGTAACAATGGAAACAAGTCACAGATCACATGATCAATGACATTGGGGCCACAGAAAGGTATTTGATACATGAAGAGAAGTTGAATGGTTGCATGTGTAAATCCTCCCACCCAGGCCCCTCCCACCATCAGGCAGCACACACGAGGACTAACGATGGTCATGTAGTGCAGAGGTTTACAGATGGCCACATAGCGGTCATAGGCCATCACCATGAGAAGAATGATCTCCACCCCACCAAAGAAGTGCTCAGCAAAGAGCTGGGCCATGCAGCCTTCTAGGGAGATGGTAGTGTTCTCAGACAGAGAGTCTACAACCAACTTGGGAGCAGTGACTGAAGAGTAGATGACATCCAAAAGAGACAAGGAAATGAGGAAAAAGTACATGGGGGACCTCAGATTCGGACTCACAGTTATAGTCACCACAATCAATAGGTTTCCCAGCAGTGTGGCCAAGTACATGATAAGAAACAAAGCAGAGAATATTGTCCTCAGTTCTGGAATCCTTGTAATGCTCAGAAGAATAAATTCAGTCACATTGTTTGGATTCTCCATTTGATGTGAGCTGGTGAAAGCATGGAATTCTGCACTGGAGACTCTGAAAAAAATATTATTTCTAATTAGTAACTATCAGATGCACTAGACATTTGTTGCACCCTGTTTCCCACCCTACTAAACTTGTATTTTTTTTCTCCAACTGACTATAGATACTACCATGTGTGCTTTCATCTCAAAGCACTAGTTTTAGATGCTAACAATAATGTCTGTTGGAAGCTTCTGCCCTAATCCCACAACTCTATATCCTCTTCATGGTTTAACTCAGACTCAGACTTTCTGTTATAGTGCTTGATTCTGTAACAAGAACACCTGCTTTGGTGTTCTAGTGTTATTAGAAAATTTGTTGTTAACATCTTTGTGGAATTTAGACAGTAGTGGATAGGGGCCAACTGATAAACTATAACCTGTTTAATGCTATCTGAGGCTTATATTTTTCTTTTCCTGTCTCACTTTTCCCAGTGCTTTCACTTTCTTCCTGTTTTCCAAAGCCAACTGCCTCCACGCAGCCCTTCCCTTGGTTTCTGCTCTTAGAAAACTTGCAGATATGCTGTTTGCCTTAATCTATCATTAAAGACACTTAAGACTTTGGAAAGTATGCAAGTATTCATTATACACACACACACACACACACACACACACACACACACACACACACAAGATTTATATTGTACTACTTTGTGAACTTGTAAGATTATATATACCAGAAGAATTTCCCTTTATTATGGACCATTAATATAACAGCCAACTAAGAAGCTGCCTTCTAAACTTATTTATTTTTGTTTATTTGTTTGTTTTTTGACAATTTTATGAGGCATGCAGCCTTGATCCATGAATATAATCTCTTTTTTGAGTAGTTTACAAGTGATGGATTTCACTGTAGTGGTTTCATGCAGAATTCGTTTTATTGATCCTCCCCAGCCTTCCTCTGCCATCCTCCCGCCTCTCACTTGTATCATTCTCCCCCTCACTGGTTTTCTTCCTACTCTAATGCTATACAGAACCCCACAATGTCTTTTTCTCCCTTCACTTTCTTAAAACCTTTTTCCTCTTACACAGTTCCTTTCCAACTTTTATAACATCCTCAGATACATACAAATACATAAATATAAGGATGCACACAATCATACATGCCCACACACATACATGCATGCATACATGCATACTGCAAAAACACACAGCTTGGTGTCATTGTGCAGTGAGATACACCTTGTTTTCAGAGTAAGCAGATTTAGTTCTCTTATGTTAAAAGCCTCCTTACTGATAACTCAATTTTTAGTCCTACAGAAGCAGAGCCAGTTATAGCAATCAAAGTCAGTGTGAGTCAGGGGCTGATTAAAGATACAGTGCTAAGATCTTGATAATTTTCTATAAAACCATAAGAGACAGCTGCACATGGTGTCTTTCAATGATGCACATTGACTCTTACTTGTTGAGTCTAAGGGAAGAAGATTATGAGTTGGAGACAAGTCTCCTTATGTATAGTGAGTATATGACTTAAAAAATAAAACAAAAGGCAAACATTTACATGAGATAAAAGTTATTATCATATGATTTTCAGAAACAATAAACAAGTCTTTGAGAAGTCATGTTTAGCAGACTAGGAGTCCAGCTCCCAGAACTGCTACCCAAGGTTACTCAAAGAAGACTTCTCAAGAGTGGAATAGATTTCTTATCTACAATAATTCACACACCATCTGAAGGTCATTCTCTTTTTTCTTCTTTAGCTCTAATTCTCTTGTTCTAATCACCTCTAATTCTCTAGCTCTAATTCTTTAGTCCCAATTCTGTAGTTCTAAATCTTTCATTCCAATTCTCTCTAGTTCCAGTTCTTTGTATGTGTATGTGGAGTGAGAGATATAGCTGAACGGGAAGAGAGAAAAGTGAGAGATGAAGAAGTGTGAGAGATAAAAGAAGTGTGAGAAGAATGTGAGAGAGTGAGCGAGAGAATGAGTGAATAAAGAGTGAGTGAATGATGTAGAAGTGTGTGTGTGTGTGTGTGTGTGTGTGTGTGAGAGAGAGAGAGAGAGAGAGAGAGAGAGAGAGAGAGAGAGAGAGAGAGAGAGAGAGAGAGGGAAGGGGGGTGAACAAGAGAGAGAGCTGTGTGAAGGAGCTGCTGCTATGTAGAGGAACTGTGAATGAGTTGTGTAAAGAGCTATGCGAGAAAGTATGAAGGAACTGTATAAAGTGCTGCATGGTGAGAGAGCTATGTAAATGAGATGTACAGCTGTGGCTATGTGGAGATTTGTAGCTGTGTAATGACAAGGAAGACAAATCTGTATAGAAAAGAGATGTAACTGTGCAAAAGAGGTATGTGGCTGTGTAGAGAATGTATAAAGAATTTAACAATGTGGAATGTAACTATGGGGAAACAGATTTTTAGAGAGAGGATTTTTTAAGATGAAATAAAAAAGAAAGTTACCATCAGAAAATGTTACATGTTTCCTTATTTAACCCTCAGATAGAAAAAGTTTAGCCTCCTGATTCACAAGAAGTTTTTCCTGAGGTCCTGCTACTCTGAGGCATTCTCTATACAACCCTGGAACAATTCTGGGAGCTGGCCTCCTGGGGCTGCATTAGTCATGAAAATTGATTGGATAAATTAATAGCCCAATCTACTAGCTACTATATCTTTTGTCTCCTCTAAGGATCTTATACTTGCTTATAGCACTCCCTTCAATATAAAAGAAAAAACAGGCATGCAAATGTTTCAAGAGCAATATTCAATTATTCATCATGGACCTCTTTTTCATTGTTGCAAGCTTTACAACTTCCTGCTGACTCTGATTACACAGTCATCTGTTAACAAATCCATTACCCTTCCTTTTCCATCCCTCACCTCTTCCCATGACTCTCTTCATCACTGTCATTCTGGGCATGTATTATATACACTGTGCAGATACCATATTTAAATTCTTTTAATTTTTAACTTCCCTGTGGAAGTATTTAAAGATGACTGATTTATTCCTTTACATTAAATGTTTAATGCTATGCTATATACATTATAGTTTTTTAAATGTAATCCAAGTATGTGTAACAACAACTAAAAAAAAAAGTGGCCAGGAACTTGAGAGAGAGTCAAGAAAGTGGATTACATGAGAAAAGTTGAGGGGAGGAATTGGTAACGAAGGCCAGCTACAGAAGTCCAGCCCTGAATAACCCTCTCCAAGGGTCTGAGGGAGAATCAACAACCATCTAGAAATCTAATCTAAATGATATCAAATGAATTTATGCGCACTCTGCTTTTTCAGTTCATTCACTTTATTGTTCTAAGTACTAATTCCAAATCTATGGCTGTTTTTCAGCTCTCATTCTTAGCTCCTCTCTTGCCTGACTCTGTATATTTTTCCTCTTTGTTCTACTTTAGTTCTACCACAAGTCTCTGAAGTTTCTGGTTTTTATACACATCCAATCAGCAATTCTCTGGTCAAGCAAAGTCACAAGGATTGAATTCCTTTCAGGGTCATAAAAGCAGATAAGAGTGTACACCAGGCAGTAATTATCAGGCTGTCTTTGTGACTCAAGGAGGGGGTGACTTATAAAAGCCTCAGTGAACTCTTAAAGGGAACGGGGTCAAATGAGAGGAAGAGAGACCTTAAATCAATTAGGGAAAGCTAAAAAGGGAAAACAGGGAATCCATGTGTAATACTGCATTCCTAAGTGTGGTTAGGTAATAAGCTAATTAACAAACGAAGGTGAAAGGAAAAGGAGTTAAGAATTTGTTAGTTCAAGATTAGCTTTGGGCAGCACTTTCCTACCTGCAGGCAGGGTGAGCCCAGGGCACACTTGTTCCCAATCTATCTAAAGGTTGTGAATCAACAAACTCAGACATGTTGTAATTCCATGTCCTTGGATGTCTGAGAATGTCTCAAATGAGATACTTTTGCCTGGACACTTAACACCAACCAAATGCCTGCCAATGAAGATAATTGCAGGAGGCTAGACCTCTAACTTTACACTGGAAAAGGAACAAAGACCTGGTTGTGGGAAACAGGTTTTGACTGTGTGACTGTTTTCACACACAGCTGGGGCATGTTATCCAAATACTCCAAATGTACAGGGGGAGTTGTACCCAATAAATGATCTATCACACCAGAAGTTCCTGGGGAAAGAATCAAATGGGAATGTTACAATAGCACATAGGAAATTCACTGCAGAAAACAGCTCATGCATTCAAAAGCCAGTATCACCAAAACACCTTATATTTTGGCTTCAACCTCCACCAGAGTTCCTGACTCTAATGGATCAGGCTTGTCAGTGCCAGCTGAGTTCCTACTTCATGTTTCTGCAATTCGTAGCAAAAGGGAAAAAGAAAAAATATGTAACTATATTTTAATTTCAGAAAATTAATTCATTCTATAAAACTGAATTCATTCAATGAAAGCTGAATTGAATGATAGGACAGTAGAAAGGAAACAGGGGAAGGCCACATAAGAATTTGACAGGATGTTTCTTGATGTCCTGCTTCAAATATCACATTTAGCATCTCTCACATTTACAACTTCCATTCATAGACACGATGTGGCCAAATTCAAGAGCTGAACCCTACTTTGACTTATCAGTTTGGTGTTGAACCACTGCTACCACACAATCCTTATAAATTGGTTCAAAAAGAATCTTGCTGTAAAATATCCGAAGCTCAGAGCTCTCCATTCTGAGACCAATCGCACAAACAAATAAAACAGTGAATTCCTAACACACTTAAAATAAAATTATACCTTGCAATTTAATTGTTGCAATAACTTCAATGCCACTTTTCAGACTAATTGTCATGATTTCTATCAAGTAATTGTAAGGCACTTCCGATTTCAATTTTTTACCAGTTCTGTGACCTGCAAGAACCACTCACCTAATGATCCAAACAAATAAAAGACAAAGATTATGAAGGTATGTTGTCTAAGGTCACTTTGACAGAAAGTCCAGTGCCAGCAGAGATGTTCTCATGTCAACTCCTCTAGAGAAGAGCAACAAATCAGAGCAGGGGAGGCAATCCAGCCACCCTGGGGAAGTAAGTGACTTTGTTAGCAATAGAGTTTCTAATGACTTCAAAGAAAATTAATGACATATGTTTTGTGTATCCCAGTTACCTATATAGGAAAGAGCTCTGTGATTTGGAAAGGACCTGAAACTTTTTATGTAGGTTTTCTCAAAAGGGATCCAGCAAAATACCTCACAAAAATCACCCATAACTGTGTCTACCATTTGGCTCTATTTTTATCTTAATTAGTAATATGTCCCCAAAACACATTTTAGAAGGAACACTATTAGCATATCATCTCTTAGGTAATGACTTGTGGGGAAAGAGGTCAGAGTATAATTTGCTAGAGGCACAACTGAGAATCTAATCAGTTTACCAGTAATTTCCCAACTATCCTTGCGCTGATGAGAAGTTTCCCAGAGGCAGAAATAAACTGGAACAAAACCAAGGTGATTCCCTACAAAAAAAAATTAAAATTCATAGATCATAGTAGGAGTCATTCAGTTATTTATTCCAAAACTAAATTATCCTCTTCATGAGCAGATTGTCCCCACATTGGTTTATCCAACTTGAAATGGATGAAGGAAAGGAATTTTTTTCCCCTTAACTACCTAGTTAGTACCCTGTACTAAACATTCTTAATCCTGTTCACTGATATTCTTACCTTGTAAGATTATTATTGAAATACACATAAAATGCCAATATTATTCCTCTTATGAATTTCAGAAAAAACACCATACCACATTTCCTTTTAGGTTATTTTATTTTTGACAATTTTATACATACATACAATGTATTGTGATCATATTTATGCCATTGCCTTCTGTTATTACCCCTACTACCCCTGCCAACACTGTTCTTAACAACCCCCTCTATATAAATAATATTATTCATTTTCATATCCCAAATCTTACAGTCTTTCTGCCCCATACTGTTCCCTGGACTTGGCTGCTCTTTCTTCACAAGATATAATCATATGGCAGCAGCCTTTGCGATGTACTTAATCTATAAGAAATACCATAATATTACTTAAAACTATTTACAAGGAGCAAAAGTTCACCCACCAAGCTTGTCTGTCTTGTTTGCATCTCTTCAGTTGTTTTTACTTTTTAACTGTGTTTTTAAATTTCCTGATTAATCTCCACACTCATCCACTAAGAAGTTGATATATCTCTTAGGACACAGTCAGTGGCCTTGGGTTTTACTTGAAATCATCCCTCTGTCTGAGAGTAGAAGATAGTTTTCTCAATACTGCTCCTTATTCTTGGCTTTTCATGATTCCTAGCTAATTATAGGACAAAGCAAACCACAGAGGCTTAGTTTAGAGTCTGTTGATGTGTTTAATTCTCACCAGAATATTGCATTTTAGTACACTAAGTGCTGACTGTGTCATCTCCCAGGCTTGATCTTTGTGGGAAAATGTTATTTTTCCATTGAATTTAGTATGCTCACACATTAAGGTGTAGACTAGACAGTCACACTCCAAAAACAAGTGTTCAAGATCCAGCATTATTGTACGTTCAAATTATAGAAGACATATCTCACTGAACAGAAAATTGAGAAAGAGATTTGTGGGAAGCATGAATGGAGATGCTACAGGGAAAGAATCTTGAATTCAGAAAGGTGTTTTGTAGTAATATGGAACAACTTGATGATACCCATGGGCACAAAGGAGCTCTGCTGCTTTACAGTGCTACAAGTGACAGGAGAGTTTTTAAAAAAAAAAATGACATCCTCCTCCAAGGGCCAAGGGAATCACTAAGAATATGCACCAATTCCTTATCTTTATGTATAAACATACTACGGATTATTGTGCTTTCATTTACAAATGGAGGACTGAAAGAAACCAACTTTGAATCCTGCAGCTGACTTGACCTGTGATTTGAGGATAACGTTAGTGACCTTCTCAGCTTCAGTTATCTTCTTTGTAAAATGGATACAATGTCTTTAAAATGACCAGCTTAGATCCTGTGTCATCTACCTAAGTGAATGTGTCTGATAGATGATAATGTTTTTAATGTAAACATGTGAATCATACATACAGAGTAATAGCATGGGAAAATTATTTTGTATATTTCAGTGTGATAAAATGAATGAATATTTGCTTGTGCTGCTACAAATGTCTACTCCAGTACTGAAAAGGGGGAAAAGGATCTATCCTTTATATCCTAGAAAAAATTTAACCTTGAGGATACTTGAGAAAAAAAGAACAAATTCAGAGTAATTTCAAAATTTCTACCTTATGTTTTATCCTGACAGAGTGGGGCAGAGACAAATTAGAAATTGTTTCTTCCTTTTGTATACTTGCTTTTACTACATTTTATTATTTTTATATAAGTAATACCAGATACAAATGAGGTAAAAAAAAAAAAGTCAACAAGTTTTATTCTGTTCCTCAAATGTCTTATTTCCATTTATCTCTGTCTTTTGTATTAACACAGTCTATGCAAAATTATTTAAAGTTCTGCTGAAAAGCCAGTGTCACCCATGTAACAAATGTATTAAGAAATTAAATACATAATGGTAAGTCTCTAGAGAAAAACATACTCTAAAATCATTAAAACTGTATACTTAGTGCTACTGGAAATCCAGAACCTATGATCATTAATATTTGAGCTTTGAAAACAGGACACACACTTAAAGCTATTAAAGGCACATAGAAGTGCCTAGCCACTATTAAGTGCCCAAAAAATCTGTTGTGGGAAGTTTTGTTTTCGCTATTTGTTAACGATCTGTAAAATTTGCTAATCCTCTTTTACAGTTCACCACAAACAAAATCCTAGTTGTTTATATGCATCACCACTTTCTTGTCATTTGGAACAGACTAAGTTATTCTCCTCTTCAACAAACTCTTTATGGCATTCTTCACCTCTGTGTTTCTCGCTGTATAAATGATAGGATTTAACATGGGAGTGAGGATTGCAAAGAACACAGTCACCAGCTTGTCCACAGGGTAGGTGGTCACAGGGCGCATGTAAGTAAATATGCAAGGCACAAAGAAGAGAACAACCACAGTGAAGTGAGAGCCACACGTGGATAGAGCTTTGCGTCTCCCTTCAGAACTATGAGATTTCAAGGATTGCAGGATAACTATGTATGAGACAAGGAGCATGGTAAATATGAGCAAGCACATGGCCCCACTGTTGGCAGCCACTATCAAGCCCAGTCTGTGCGTGTCTCTGCAAGCAAGTTTCAACAATGGGAAGAGATCACACATGAAGTGATCGATGATATTGGGACCACAGAAGGGCAGATGGATCATAAAAAATATTTGCATAGTGGCATGCAGGATCCCTCCAACCCAGGCTACCACCACGAGGAGTCTGCAGAGTCCTTGTCGCATGATGGTCATGTAGTGCAGAGGTTTGCATATGGCCACATAGCGGTCATAGGCCATAACAATGAGGAGGATAATCTCTGATCCCCCCAGAAAGTGCTCCACAAAGAGCTGAGTCAGACAGCCACCCAATGATATCGTTCTCCTCTGGTACAGCAGGTCAATTATCATTTTGGGGGTGGTGACAGAGGTGTAGAAGGCATCTATGAAGGACAAGTAAGTGAGAAAGAAGTACATGGGAGCTGAAAGTGTGGGGCTGAAGGAAATGGTGATGACAATGAGCAGGTTAGCCAACACGGTAAATAGGAACACAAACAAAAAGACAACGAACAGTATTCTCTGCAAGCGTGGATTCTGTGTGAGACCCAAGAGAACAAATTCAGTCACGTTAGTGGGAGGCCTGTGGAGCTCCATTCAAGAAATAGCACCTTCCCAAGACGTGAACTCCCTACAAAAACAAAAAGGTAGCTCATTAATCCGGAATGCATTGCCATCTGATGTTCATACCACAGCAATGGTGCTTTCTACAACTGTGGAGCACATCTTTGTGTTCTAACCCAGTAGCGGCTTCTATTCTTTTTTATCTCCTTATCATGCTCTCTTCATATACTATCAGCTACAATACAGCTATAATGCAGTGGTAACCATTTTATTTACAGAAAAAATATTGATCTATATATATGAAATTTGGATTCTCCTATTTCCAAAGTCTACATGATGTTTCTGACTCACTCTCATGCTTTGTATGTTTGGGATCTCCCCTGAGTCTGTGTACTTTCACATGACAAGATGCAACAAAGTGCTCACTACGTAAAGAATAGTCTTGCCTTCTGAATTTACATTTGAGCACACAGATGTGACAGTGAATGAAAGGCATGGCTTAATGACTACCACACTCACTAACTCACCCCAGCCATGGTTACCTGCATAAATGCAACCAGCCAAACTTCTGCCATACAGGAAGGAGTTTCCCAACCCCTACTGGGGAACTACTGGCATTGTAGCTGAAGGAAGAAGAATCATTCATTTTTGTTGTTGTTATTAACATGTAGCCACATTTAAACTAAGATTGACTTAGTGGGGTTACCATGTTACATCATAAACACGTATAACATTCTAAACAATAAAGAAAGGTTAATATTTTTAATGAACATGATCAAAGCATATCTCTGGTAAGCAGGGCTTTTAGCAAGATGTACAAATTGAAGAAGAGATTTACTCCATGGCATCTACCACAACATATATGTTATACACATCTATTTCCTCAGTGTGTTAGTATAGTATCTGGCATAACATCTTCAGGGTCTACCACGTATTATGAGATGGGGAAATAATGAAGAACCTCATCCTGTAAGAATACAGATGCTTCCTAGTCCATGGGTCAGAGAGTCCAATCACCTTCAACCACCCAGTCAGGTATCCATGCTGCAAACTCTATGGGAAATATGATGGATCTTTTAAAGGCAAAGTGAATTTAATATTTTTGATATTATAATGTTAATTATCTTTAAGAATAAATGTTTTATTCACTTTCCAGACAGTTAAATGTTGGCCACTAATGTTATTTATTCTTCAAATTATGTCTCCCCCCCATACATTTCTTTTTCATGGCCTCTTTTCTTTAAATGTTATACACACACATACACAAGCACATATATGAATATATATGTGTGTATATGTATATATATATGTGTGTGTGTGTGTGTGTGTGTGTGTGTGTGTGTGTGTGTTCCTAGGCAACTTAATATAATTTGTTTAATCTATATAATGACTACACACACACACACACACACACACACACACACACACATAATTTGTGCTGGGTAACTGATTTAGAATAACCATCTTTAATAAATTTATAGTTTCAATAGGCTGGGAAAAACAACTTTATTTAGGTTTTTAAATGCATAAAGACTTACTAAAGATAAGAAACACTTATTTTGAAAGTTTGAAAATAGAACTTTAAAATTAAAAACAGAAACTGACTGCTATGTAAGATAAAATAACATGTTTATGCACACACATATGATAATTGCTATAAACAAGTATCTATTAGATAGTTACTCAGTAAATATTTGTTAGACCCATATATATACATATGCATATACAGGTTTGCCTACATGGAAACTATAAAAATGTCTATGTTGATAACTTGCAGTGGTCCCTTTCCTGACATTTTGTCATCACAGTTCATCTGCTAGGAAAAAAATTATCACCCCTGTTTCTATGTATTTTAATTTTAATATTCTCATTTCTTTACCAGTCACTCATATCATTCATTATGCATCACTTTTGGATAAGAATGTAAAATTAATTGTAGAAAAAAATGAAAAGAAAGCATATCTATAAAAATGCATTTTATATTTTCTATGCTAAGTAGATAATGTACTTTAGCTTTTATTATTCAAGATGAAATTTTCATACATTTGAGAGAAGGACATGCTGGAGCATCATTACACTTCTTACTCTGAGTCAACATGTCTGGAGAGAGAACAGGATACATGTCCAAGGTGATACAGTGACCTCTGTATCAACTTAGAACAGCGATTCTCAGCATGTGAGCTACAATACCTTTGGGGGTCACATATCAGAAATCTTGTATCAGCTATTTACATTATGCTTCATAAAAGTAGCAAAATTACAGTTATGAAGTAGCAATGCAATAATTTTATGGTTAGGGGTTACCACAACTTGAAGAACTTTATTGAAGGTACACAGCATCAGGAAGACTGAAAACCCTGACTTGAAAAATAGAAATTGTTTCAACTTTATTCTACTGACTAAACAATACTAACTCTAGGAATAAACTTTAAAATAAATATTTTTTAAAAAGCAAACGTGCAACCAGAAGGTGGTGGCCCATGCCTTTCATCCCAGCACTCAGGAGGCAGAGGCAGGTGGATCTCTATGAGTTGAAGCCAGCCTGTTCTACAGAGTGAGTTCCAGGACAGCTGGGACTACACAGTGAAACCTTGTCTCATAAAAACAAACAAACAAAAAAAAAACAAAAAAAAGATAAACATTCTATAGAAAATTATATATGCAATTCTCAAGGCCTGAGATCAGTTAGAAATCGTAAGAACTATTAGACATTGGAGAAATGTGTATGTAAAATATTGATCACCTGGAATGCTATGTAACTCTCAGTGAGGTAGGTGTTTTATCCTGGCAGGGTTTTGCACACCTACAAAACCAGTACTTGGGAGATGAAAGCAGAAACATTGGGAGCTCAAACCCACTCTCTACCCTAGAGCAAGTTCTAGACCAGCATTTGTTATATGAGAATATTTCCAAAAGAAACAATAAAAGATTTCTTTTCAATTTTTTAAAACATCATAGGAAAAGTCTTGTATTGTCATATTAATTAGGGAAATTTAGGGTGGAAATTAATATTAATTAATATATAGTATGATATTTACTAATTTAAATATATTTAAATATAAGGGAAAGACTCCAGACTACTTTTACTTCTATGAGAGTGGAATTAGCAGAGCTATCCATAGTGCTTGGCATGCTGAGAACAGACAAGCCTAGAATGTCTGGGGTAGTGGGGATCATACGATGTTTAAGTTCCATATGCTCCTTGGGGTCTATAATTACATTGCCTTTACAAAATACGCAACTCTCACCTATCAGCTCATCTGACAAGATCAATGTCCTGGGCCCCAGGTAGCTGTTAGTTCCTCAAGACATAAAGCTGTAAGTTTAAAGATGTAAACTAGCTCAGTCATGCTAAATTGTTGTTGATTATAAATGGCTCTTTTGCATAATGCCTTTCTCTGGAGCTTATCAAGCATTGCCAATGTGCCCTGTTAGCAGTCAAACTCTGAATTTCTTTAGTCCTGACTAATTAGACCTCAGGAGCATTCCACTGCCATTAGTAAACTTTGCTAAAAACAATTATTTCACTGAATATAGAGAACTGACTTCTACAGCATTTGCTTTTAATTAACTTTTTATTAAGTCCTGCTGAAGACAAATCACTATGCCAAGAGAAATCAAAACAGTCTACTGATAATTTTCAATATTTGATGATAAATGAACTAAGAATATTTGTGAGGAGTCTGAAAATTAAGTATTTAAATTAAACACTTAAGTGGGTGACTCTATGATTTAGAATTTTGTATTATAATATTTTATCAACCCATACTTCATTGTTATATTGAAACATTTTCAAACATAATGAGTTTTAGTTATGACCTGTTACTATAACAGCATATATCACAACAGATACAATTTACAGTGCTTCAAAGCAGTCATTTCTGATACTAATTACTGAATTATATTATCATGATCATAATGAAAATTATCAGATCCTTGAATTATATTCAGAGTTATAAAATTCATTTAGCCATTTATATTAAATCTGCAGAACAAAAGAAGGCATTGGCATTACCATATTATAACATAGAAAACTGAATCAGGTTTGAGAACATCATCTGCCAAGGCAAAATAAAAGCCAAACTTTCTGAATCCTGAGCCTATGCCCTTATTCTCAGATGTTTGTCGTTTGTAGGAAATATGTCGTGGTACATTTATGCTGCCATACATTGGAAGGTTTACTGGAATTATCTACTAAAAGAAACATATAACAATATTTGAAATTATTATTTTTATTCTTTTCTCATATACTATATCCCAACCACAATTTCTTCTCCTTCCCCTCCCCCAGTCTCCATCACACTCTTCCCTTCTCTCTCAGATCCCGACCTCCCATCTCCTCTCAGAAAAGATTAGGCCTCCCAGGTATGTCAATCAAACATGGCATAATATGCTACTAAAAGAACAGGCACATACTATTACATGAAGGCTAGTGGAGGCAAGCCAATTGGAAGAAAAGGTTCCCATAAGCAGGCAAAAGAGTCATCAACTGTTCCCGCCCCACTGTTAGGAATACTCAATCATAGCATACGTGCAGGGGACCTAGTTATGACCCCTACAAGCAGGCTTCCTGCTTTCTGCAAGCCCCTATGAGTCCCAGTCAATTGATTCTATGAGCCATGTTTTCCTGGTGTCCTTGATCCTTCTGATCTTTCCTCCCCCTCCTCTACAGGACTCTCCGAGCTTTGCCTAAGGTGGAATTCTGCATCTGCTCTGATCAGTTGCCGGATGAAGTCTTTTTGGTCTCTTTGATGACAATTTGGCTAGGCTCCTGTTGGTCTCAGAATAGTCTGAGGGCAAAACAAGCTGTAGATAGAAGGTTTTGTGGCTGGGTTGGTATCCCAATCCCTCCAATTGAGGTTATAGAAGTTGGCAGGTTCAGGTTATTTGTCCCCCATAACCAGGAATCCTTGCTAGGATTACTCTCATAGATTCCGTGTAGTTTCCCTTGAACTAGATTTCTACTTTGCCCCCTAGAAGCCACCACAATTGCAGTCTTTTCTCCAAGTATTTACTCCCCCACCCACTTGATCCATCCCATTCCCAAATCCTCTTGTCCACAGTCTACACACCAAATCTATCCTATTTCCCCTTCTCATGGAGATCCTTGGCAGCCTTAAACCCTCCTTGTTACTTAGCCTCTCTGGGTCTATGGATCATAGCATGATTATCTTTTACTTTACAGGTAATATCTACTTATAAGTGAATGCAACATGGCATATTCCTACATACAATCACACGTACACAGCTGTGTTCAAATAGGTCTTCAAAAATGAAAAACAAGTGTTATTTTCTTGAGAAAATTTAGTCAATACGAATAATATACGGCAAGGTAAAGAAAGGAAATAATAAAACTGAGATGGCATGACTAAACTTAATTTGATTAGTTATGAATAATTTTGTCTCATCAGAGTCTTTGAGATAGCTGAAACAGGTTTGAGTGAAACTTTGAAATTACCTAAAGAACTTAAATGAATGTGTATCTTACTGAGTATCATCTGTAAACATGTCTTAAATTTGACTTGAAGTCCTGCGATGAAAAAGAGTCAAACTGGAGATTGAGCAGGTGTGTTTTTGATGGTCACTGGCAATCAAATGAAATATTAATATCAATTCATAATGGCTCATTGTTCACAAACTCTGTATTTACATAGCTGCAGGGATGGATGGAGAGATTATAAACATTACTGTTTTATAGTATGTTCCCCAATGTAACAAGAATTAGAGATCCCCCTGCCTCTGCCTCCTTCAGCAAATCCTACCGGCATGCGCCACCACAACCGGCAGTAGCAATGGTCGAAAGAGTGCCTGAGCTGACCTACTCTGGTGATCAGATGGCCAAACACCCTAACTGTCATGATAGAACTCTCATCCAGTGACTGGTGGAAGCAGATGCAGAGATCCACGGCCAAACCCTAGGTGGAGCTACAATAGCATCCAGTCAGCGTCCAATCGGCGAGAGAGAAGAGGGATTATATGAGCAAAAAATATTGAGACCATGATTGGAAAATGCACAGGGACAAACAGCCAAAATAGTGGAAACACATGAACTATGAACCAATAGCTGAGGAGCCCCCATGGAACTGGACCAGACCCTGTGGATAAGTGGGACAGTCGATTAGTTTGAACTGTTTGGGAGGCCCCCAGGCAGTGGGACTGGAACCTGTCCTTAGTGCATGCGCTGGCTTTTTGGAACCTAGGGCCTATGCTGAGACACTTTGCTCAGCCTTGGTGCAGGGAGGAAGGGACTGGACCTGCCACAACTGAATCTACCAGGCTGGGCTGACTCCCCAGGGGAGACCTTGCCTCGGAGGAGGTGGGAATGGGGGATGGGCTGGGGGACAGGCTCAGGAGTGGGAGGAGGGAGGACAGGGGAATCTGTAGCTGATATGTAAAATTAAATTAATTATAAAATAAAAATATTTATAAAAAAGAATTAGAGAAAGGACAGAGATTATAATGGCCAAATAAGTGATAACTCATAAGAAAACTTTTAAAAAAGAAAATATTAGAGCTCCAAGGAAAATTGTCTTGTTCTAGAGCAACAATCAAAGAGTCGGTTTGAAAAAAGAAAAGAAAGGAAAGGAAATAAAAATCCATCGAAGATACGAAGATACAAATACACACACACACACACACACACACACACACACACACACACACACATATATATATTTACTTCAAACTGAAAGAGTAAACCAAAATTATAGAAAAAATTAAACACAGATCAAGACACAGTTGGTATTCAGAATGGGATATATTGAGGAGGATCTGTAGAAATTAGAGGGAAATGTAATCATTGTACATTGTATACATTGAGGAAATCACAAGAATTTTATAAAAAGAAAATGTAGTGTCAGAAAATTCAAAAGGAAGTTACTTGAGGTATTAGCATGATATTTGACAAATTTGTGAACTACTATAATAATTGATTGCCTGCCAGAATGTTCTTATGTATAGTTTCATACCCTCCAGTCAGCAGAGGAGCATTTCCCAGGCAAAAGAAAAAGAGAAAGAAAAAAAGAAAAAAAACATTAATATTGAGAGTTTGTATAAAGTTGTTAAAAATGAGAAAGCTTTATAGACACAAATTTGATTGTTGCATATAATCTCTAGAAAACAATCCAAGCTTCTTGCTTTCAGCAGATATGGGAATATGTATGATATTTAAAGAAATGAATATATTGATTCAGGGTATCCAGTTGAGGTTCTTGATCCATCAGGACCTTCTGCAGTGTGATAGAAATCTATTCTCAGTCTTTTACATGGAACTAAACAAATTGATGAAAAGCATTTCATTCTTCAATTTCTGTGAAGAATCATAGCTTTCATGGTGCTCAAAGGTACCATACATATTACCAGAAGAGAAAGGTAATAATCAGTCTCACCTTGCTAAAACCTTGCTACCTACAATAGCATCCAGTCAGCCCACACTGGTACAATAGAGGCATACATGTTATGGAAGTAACCAGTCACTTGTTTAAAATTGAATTTAAGGCCCACTTCATGAATTAGAACACATACATACTGAACACTGCTAAGTCCCATTTATATAAAGAAGCCATTTTCAATTGATATCTGCTAGTATAAAATCATTTTTTTTCCAATGAAGTGACACTGGGTATACCAAACACACTCCAAGGCAAGCCCCAAACTCAGGAAGCTGACCAATACAAAACAGACTCCAAGGTTTTTGTTTTATTTGGTTTGTGTATATGTGTTGCTATTGTTGTTGTTTTGGTTTTATAATTCTTATCTTTGGGATTTTCAAAGAAAGGAAATAACATGAAATATGAGGCATAGGGCAGTTGGTAGGTACTAGGAGGAGTTACAAGTGGGAAATAGCATCATCAAAATATATTGTGTAAAAACTTAAAAAATAAATAAATGAGTATGTTATCACAGACAGAGTCACAGAATGTGTTCACCTTCCAAGTAATCTGAATAAATAGGTTATAGGGATAGGATCAACTAAAGGAAGTAAATGGATAAGAGATAGTTGCAGAATGATAAATAAACCCAAGTATCTCCAATACAATGCCATTGTTCTTATTCTATGTAGTACCTCTGTATTCGTGATGCTTTCTAAGTATTGATACTGCACACAATCCACTGATTCCAGCCAAAGGCCAAAAACTAGATCAGGTAAAAGTTGGCAGTTAAGACAGTTATGAATACACATTTGAACTGTGCACAAAGACTACTTTTTTATAAAGCTCCAATAGTTAATCAGAAAAGAATCTTATAAGCAAGGTACATTGTTTAGGTATAAAGCATTTTTGGTCAACCATAGAATAAATATTCCTGTATTCTGTTGGAGGAAATTATAACCCACATCCTAAAGAAGTATTTGTTTGTTAAGAATTATTTAATTTATGTGTGTGTGTTTTGCCTGAATGACATAAGTGGACCATTGTGTGCAGTACCCATTGAGACAAGAAGAGAGTTGTGGATCCCCTAGAATGGAGTTACATATGGTTGTAAGCTGCCATGTGGGTGCTGGAAGTGAACCTAGTTCTTCTACTGCAGCAACAAGTACTTTTAACAACTGGGCCATCTCTACAGTCCTAAAATAAAGGTTTGGAGAGAATTCCACATTCAGTGAATTGAACATAAAACTTACTCTTTAAATGTAAAATTGTCTAATATGGATTCTTGCACTTTTTAAAACAGCTGCATTTAATTGCCACTGATGATTTTAATTCAATAAGTGACACTGTTTATAACATAATTAAAATGTATCTTATACATTACGCCACAATTTAAAACTAATGATAAGGAATATCATCTAAGAAAAAAACCATAGGTTGTGGAGTAAGGGATATTTGGGTTCAAGGCTGGTGTACCTCTTCCCTTTTAAATAATTATCAGATTTAATGATTTTATTTGGTAATAATACTATAGGCTGAGACTTAAATCGCTTATATAGAACTAAATATGATCAATTTTAGAAAAACAACTTAAATCTAATGCTAAAAGAAACTCAAATAAAGCAAGTTAGATAGAACAAACAAAAGGCAAGAGAAGAAATTTTGTCAAGTATCTTTCTTCCAAATTGGATTTCTTTCTACCACAAATGCTCACAGATAGTACAGTTTGAGAATTAATACTCCATGTATAAAGGTACAAGATGCAACTCTCAAGCTACAAAATAGAACTATATACAGCATGAGAATTTTCTGACCCCAAAATTGCATTTTACACCATTTGAAAGGTTGAAGAGAATCTACTTTAAATCTGAAAGAGTGTGAATGTAACTAGTAGCTCTCACTATCTTGGTCTGGTTATTTCACTTTTCTGAACTATACTTTATTTAATCTGTAAAATAGGTATAATCATAACATAGGTCATAAGAAGCACTTAGGAAAGAATTTATGGTACAGTAATCTCCATTTGGCCATAGTCACGGGGTCAATATTAAATAGAATCATTAAAATATTAAATGGAAAGGTCCAGAAATAATTTATAAAATGGAATTGCATTACCACCTTTGTCATGTGAAGAAACTTCATATCATCCCACTGGGTACAACCTAGGTCAAGAATTTTATACTAGACCTTCATATTCACAATGTGCACTCTAATCATTTTCAGTGTTTAAGTAGTTACTGAGGTACCAGCATGAGCATAATGGTGTCACAGTCCTTGTGCTTGATTGACCCTGATTTCACTAAATAATTGTCACAAAGTACAAATATTGTTTAATATGCTAGTATAATTTTTATTTAACTTGTTGTATTGAATTTTTATTGTGATTAATTTAAAAAATAATTTATAATAGATACATGTATGTAGAGTTTAATAATATTAATGCTTCTAGGAACCACTGAGGATCTAGAAATTTAATTTTCATGGATAACAAGCAATGTTGTGGGGAAGTACAAAAATAACATATTCATATTATATCATTTATTATCTAAGATTGAATTCTTTCTCAGTAACATTCTAATTGCATTTTTGACCTCCGCATTCCTTACAGTGTAGATAATTGGATTTAACATGGGAGTGACAAGAGTATAAAACACTGCTATGGCTTTATCCAGATGAAAAGTTGTCACTGGTCTCATATATGTATAAATGCAAGGCACAAAGAATAAGACAACGACTGTGATGTGGGAGCCACAGGTAGAGAGGGCTTTTTTCCTCCCTGCAGAGCTGTGTGTCCTCAAGGAGCACAGAATGACCACATAGGACACCAGAAGCATAGTGAAGGTGATCACAGGAATTACACCACCATTGGCAGCAACCAGGAGACCAAGGAGGAAAGTGTCAGCACAGGCCAGCTGTAGCAGGGGGAAGATGTCACAACAGAAATGGTCCATGACATTAGGACCACAGAAAGGAATCCAGAGAGTAACAAGTATCTGCCCAAAAGAGTGAAGAAAACCCATTATCCAGCATATCCCCACTAGGAGACGGCAAGTATGGTGGTTCATCCTAGTCACATAGTGCAGAGGTCTACAAATGGCCACATAGCGGTCATAAGCCATGACCACAAGGAGGACAATCTCCGAAGCTCCTAAGAAATGCTCAACAAAAAGTTGTATCATACACCCACTGAATGAGATGGTTTTTGTTTCTGAGAGCAAATCTGCCATCATTTTGGGGATGATAGAAGAGGAATAGCATGCATCTATGAGAGATAAAAAAGCCAGGAAGAAGTACATTGGGGAGTTCAGAGTCTGGCTACAGACTATGGTACACACAATAAGCAGGTTTCCTGTGACAGTGACGACGTAGGTGATAATTAACATCAAAAGAAGAATTCTCTGCAAGTGGGGATTCTGTGTCAGCCCCATGAGGATGAATTCAGTCACATTCATTCTGGTTTCTTTCATTTGAACGATTCTGGGGAGCTTAGAAGTACTGAGTTATCCTGGAAAAAAAAAGAATCTTAATAGCAAAATTGATGAGAAACATACTTCCTATGTATACATAAGAGAAAATCATTTTAATAAAAATAAAAGACCATTATGTTTCATGGTATGCAAAAGAGAAGAAACATGATATTTCATCTATTTTATAAAAAGAAATTAGAATCAATTTCAACATTTTACAAGTATCCTGCAATCTTCTTACATGTGGTCAATAGACAATTTTTTCAAAAAAAAAAAATTACACAAGTCACATGTTTTTCCTCTGTCTTGGCCATGGGTTTTTCTGAAACTATATATATTAGGGGCTTATTTTTATATGAACTCAAGCAGAAACAGAATATTCTATTAGAGAACTTCAGATGAAGCTTTCAATTTCACTCCCACCCAGAGTTAAATAGTATAAGTATAGTTATATATTAATTTAAAATTAATCTCAAAAAATCAGTGTTGTCATGGAGTATATCTATAAAACAGTGTGTGTGTGTGTGTATGTGTGTGAGTGTGTGTATGTAAGAGAAAACTTACTTAAATATACTATAATTTTAAGATGTACTTATTAACCAGATTTGTTTAGAAATTTTTTAAAAAGTCATATTCAATATTTATTATGTATTATATGCTGTCTATTATATTATATTAATTATATTATATTATAATACATTATATTATATTATATCATATTATATACATTATTATCCATTATATGTCTTTCAGTCCATGATCTGAAGTTTATATATATATATACATATATTTATATATATATTTATATATTTATATGTATATATATATTAAAATATATACATATATTTATATATGTATATTTATATATATATATTAAAAATAAAGGTAAAGTCTTTTAATATTCCCATATGAAATGAATATATGGAGTCAAAAATAGAATTATATAGATGATTAGAGTGCAGCACTTGATGTGAGAATAACAGCAAAATAATGATATTATGGAGTCTTAGGAAAACCATTACTTCCTATAAGGCAAAAAAAGAAAGTCTTCACTGACTAGGAATCCATATCTAGATTGGAAGTGAGTAAGAGAGAAGGTAAGAATATACTTACTATGAAGCTCCAGATAAAAATACAGGTAGGATGAATCCCCATGGAAGGAGCAAAGGTTGTATCAGTAACCAAAAGCATCCTGGGGTTAGATTCAGTGAATAAAGAGAGTTTGTTGTAGATCTTTTAGGGTTTTCAAGGCTATATTCAAGAGTGTGGTTTTATTTTGGATGATAAGTCAAGCCTCCAGACTTTATACAGAATAGAGACATCAACTTACTTAGCTTTTGTGCATATTGCTCTAACTGCTCTATGATGGACAAGATATGAAAGAATGAGAGGAGAAGCAAAAGTCTTGTTGGGGTGTTTAGGTAATGATCCCATGGAAAGGGCAGCACTAATAGAAATAATTGTTTGCAAGGGAAATGAGAAAAGAGAATATAGTAAAATCACCCAAAGTTTTCATTCATATTATCCCCCCCAAAAGAATCTATTGCTACTGTTGAAACAATGTCATGTGTACAGACCTCAGTTAGAACACAACATTTGTTTGAATGCTTGTCAAGAAACAGACTCAATTATCTTTAGATTGATAGTAAGTTGTATACTATTATCCCTATTTAATAAATAAAATAAATGAGTCTTAGAGAATTTAAGGAAGTTGTTTAATGTCACTTGGAAGACTATAACCCTAGCTTTAACCTGAAATGTACATAAATGCATTTGACCTCTGTCTCTTACAAATATTCTGTAATTTGAAGGTACCTGACTTTAGCAAAGGTAAAGATGAAAGGGAGAAAAGTTCCTCTAATTATCAACAAATATATATAAAAAAGTTGTCAGCATCAGCTACTTACTTTTTTGAACATTTTTAAAATAATATACCAATTATGAAAATGGTGACATTGTTTATCTCACATAATTACATTTCAAACACAAATGACAAATGTAATTTCCTGGCACAAAGAATGTTCACTTCATGAGTTGTTACTCTGCTACCCTTCTCTTTGAAATCATACTTTTTCTACTTGACTACTAAGCAGCCTCTCTCCTCCAAACACAAACAGGAAATCTCTACTTGTGAGTCCCCTGTCCAATTATTCCAAATGTTTTTTGTACTAGAGATATAGTGGGGAGTATGACTAGGAAATTATAGTCCAACCGCCAAGTCCTGAAGTATTTATTTGAGATTTTCACCGTGTTGAAATAATAAGAACTTACCTCTTGTGACAAGGGAGTTAAAATTTGGGAACATGAGGCACCAATCAGCTCCTGAATGTTATCAAGTCAGATTATCATGGCTTTTGCCAAGAAAGAAGTTCTTGGATTTGGCTCCTCTCAGACACAATTCTGAAAGATGCAGCTTTGACCAATCACCGTGTTTTTACTCACCTCTCATACAGCAACACATGTAGAACCACCTGATCACTTTTCCATGAAAAACTCTCTCAAGAGAAAATGATTTCCATGTATGGCAGAAAGGGATTGACATCATTACTAAAAAACCAACAGTACAAAGGCTATGTCACAAAACCCACTTTTTAAAAAGTCATCCCTTCCTGTAGGAATTAAAAATGAAAAATCTCTTAGTTGATAGACATAAGCTCAATGCTGTATTATTAATGTGATATATTTTGAGGGAAATTTGTAATTACATAAATTTTACACAGATAAAATGTGAGAAATTAATACAGCAAGGCAGCATGGTTATGTTATCACCTCTATTTAATATTATTCTTGAAAAATATATTATTCTGAGTTAAGAAACACATTTTTGAAGAAATTTCAATGCCTTTCTGAATATTCTATTATTCATTTCTTATCTCTTGTGTTCTTTCTATGGTCACAAAATGCATTATGGAATGTTTTAGAGCTAAGAAAATTTAGCCCACTTGCCTTCTTAAGCAATATCAATAATTTGTCAAGTTGTAAAATCCAGCTTGAAATTTAGTCATTTGTATATGTTAGTTTCTTTTAATCAATAGGAAAAAATAATTAGGCATGGAGGGATTCAGCCTTGTCCTCCATCATAAACATTTACTGAAGAACAGATCTAAAGATATAAGTTCAAGTCTCTTTGGTCTACATCTTGTTCTTTACTTTGCTCCACAGAACCTGTAAATATCAACAGTCATCATTAACCTTCCTCACACCACCTTCCAAATAAGCCCTTAAAAGCAATGTTTCTGAATCTGACTCATGGAGCTGGAGAAACAATAATAATAATAAACTCAGAAGCACTTGGGAATTTGAAATATGCCACCTTCTCAGATTCCTCTGAGAATATCCTGCTTATACTATCAGGAGAATTAAAATAACCAACTTATTTATTTTGTGAAATCAGTTAATAACATACTATTAGTCCTCTTCCATTCCTTATGTGCCCTAAACATACTATTAAAGGATAATGTACATTGATTCATCATGCTTTATTTTTAAGCCACTTTCATATTAACTATATAGTAATCCCACTGTATAAATACATTATTTACAGCTTTATTAAGGTTTATTTCACTTACTCAAGATGGTGCAAAGTAAGTTATAGAATTGCAATCCAATTTATTCACTTTCATTGGTAATATGTGATCTAATTTAAGACCTCTCCAAAATGCATAATCTCTCATAGTTGATGGGCTGCCTTTGATTTTTCATTTGTTTGTTTGCTTGCTTTTGTTTATTTATTTGGTTATGACATTCTGGCTTTATTCAAGTCACTGGAATATATGCTCAAGCCACCACATGACGAATAAATCTAATTAATCTTACCAATAAAAACCAGGAGTCAGATATCTGAGTAAAAATCTGAAAGATCAGAAAAGCAGGTGAGCAGCCACAGTTGCTTTCAACATCTCTGGTTCCTCCAACCAAAAGGGCTGAGACCTGGTATCAACCTCACCTTACCACTTTTTGTCCCTCTCTCTATCATCCTCCACATCTCTATGGTTAACTAGTGGCTAGCTGTGACCTCTGACTGGATGCAAGCTTTATTTGTCAAACACAACAAAATATCATGCAACAATTCTCCTTTTTTTGTCTAAATAAAAAGGGAAGGTTTTATAAATAGGGTTGCAGTTTGGCCATCCCTTCCCTCACATCTAGTATCCACTTATGAGTGAGTACATACTATGTTTGTCCTTCTGAGTCTGAGTTACCTTACTCAGGATGATATTTTCTAGTTCTGTTCATTTGCCTGCAAATTTCATGATGTCATTGTTTTTTTACTGCTGAGTAGTACTCCATTGTGTATATGTGCCACATTTTCATTATCCATTCTTCAGTTGAGGGGCATCTAGGTTGTTTTTGGGTTCTTACTATTACAAACAATGCTGATATAAACATAGTATGTACGCACTCATAAGTGGATATTAGATGTGAGGGAAGGAATGGCCAGAGTGCAACCCACAGCTCCAGAGAGGCTAGCTAACAGGGAAAGACCCTAGGAGGGACACATGAATGGCCCAGCGAAGGAGAAGTGGATGAAATCTACATGAGCAGACTGGGAGTGGGGGTAGGGGTGGAGGGCGAGGAGTGGGGGATGAAAACATAGAGAAATGGGAAGGTCAAGCTGGAGCAGGGACAGAGTAGGAGGGTAGGGAGGGAGATACCATTATAGATGAGAACAGGGTGCCAGGGTGACTCTGAGGAATCCACAAGGATGACCCCACCTGGGAGTACTGGCAATGGTCTAGAGAGTGCCAGGACTGGTCTACTCTGATGACCAGTCTAATGAATACCCTAACCACCATCATAGAGGTTTTGGCCAGTGACTGATGGAAACAGATGCAGAGATCCACAGCCAGGCACCAGGCTGGGCACCAGGAATCCAATCAATGAGAAAGAGGAGGGATTCTGCAGGTGGGGGACATCGAGATCATGATGTGAAGATGTGCAGATGACCGACCACACTGGTGGAAGTGCATGAACTGTAGACTAGTGGCTGTGGAGCCCCCATGGGACTGGACTAGGCTCTCTGAATACGGAAGATGGTTGTTTGGCTCGAACTGTTTGTGGGGCACTCAGGCAGGGGGATCGGGATCTGTCTCTGCTGCATGGGCAGGCTTTTGGGAATCTGGTGCCTGTGGTGTGGGGCCTTGTCCAGCCTTGGTGCAGTGGGGAGGGGCTTGGACCTGCCTAGGCTCAGTGTGCTGGGCTCTGCTGACTCCCCATGGGAGACCTTGATTTGGGGGATGTGAGGATGTGAAATGGCTTGGGAGGAAGGACTGGAGGGTGAGAGGAGGAAGGAGATGGGATTTGTGGGTGGTATGTAGAGTGAGTAGAAATTTTCTTCATAAAAAAAATGGAAAAAAAGGAAGGTTTTAACTAACATAGAAAAACTATATACAATAAGTACAATAACTGTATACAAACATATACAGGCAAGAATTATATTAACAATGACCAGTCCACAGCATTTTATGAATTCAGAGGAAATACTTTTTCTATCCTATGTGGTTGAGTTCGAAGTGTTGTACATAATTCACTTTCTATCCTAACTTGCATTATCAACTCAAAACTATCTTTTAATATCTCTCCACCTTTTATACTTTATACCTTTTTTGTGAGTTTCTTTTCTGACTTTGTCAACAAGGAATAATGTAACTATCGCTATCTAGTCTTCAACTCCATCAGAGACCTGAGAGGAATATAATATTACTTGAATAAACAGGAAGTACAGCCAAACAACTTCCAATATTAAGAAATGACAGAAATAGCTGGCTGCCTAGATAGTAACCCAAGGTTCTTCTGTAACAACGTTGGAACATCCATCTTCAGCCTGTAGGCCTAGAATATTTGACAGACTTTTCTGTAAAGCAGGATTTTTGAAGGACTGTTCCATCTCGTCTTGGCAAGGTTCAGCAGTCACTTTCTTTTATGCCCTTCTTGTCCAATTTGGAGGGCATACTGTCAGCAGTTGAGGCAAGGACAAATCTAACATTAAATTGCCTCAAATCTAACATTTCTCCAGATATCCACTCAGCTCTTACATAGCCTTGGGGATTTCTGTCATTTGGCAGTTGTTCCTGTAAGGTGACTGGATAAATAAAGGGTGGTTGTTTGATAACCCGGGGCTATTCCTCTCTAAGTTTTAATGTAATGGTGATGTCAGTTCTCCTTTAAATTCCTTTGTCTTTATCTGAATATTTATATTTTCTGTTTTAGTACATTTTTCTAAGACTTGTAACTTATCAGTTAAAATTGCAATATTTTCTCTAGTAACCTTTTCTAAGGCCTGAATCTTGGCACTCATATCAATGATCTTTTTTAGGGATGAAACAAGAATTATCAAAATGATGATTAAGTCAGTTCCATCTGAGTTGAGTATCCATTTAATTGTTCCATTTTTAAACTGTCTATTGGTTAATCATACAGAGACCTAACTCTTTCCACCTCAATAGTGTTCACCACTTTTTAACATGAGAAAAAAACTCTCTCTTTTTTTTAAACTAATTCTCCCCTTTAAGAATTCCTAACTGTCTCACCAAATTTGCTGAAGATGATGGTGAAGCATAAGGCTGGCTGCCACTGCATAGCACATCTGAGTGGAAAACACAGGTGGTCCACTGCTTGGATGAGTACAGCTGTCACTGACCACATGTCAGCAGCCTGAGGAGGCAGGGAAAGTCCACAATCCACTGGGAAAAGGAGCCAAAGAGGTAGTCATCTGAAAAGCAGACATGGGGGAATGTACAAAAACAGCACCTGTGACCAGTGAGAAGTGAAAGCACAGAGCTGCCTGAAGGCAGAGCTAGCCAATGGTGAGGTGCTAACTGTAGCGATGTTCAAAGCCCAGGCACCTGTGGAGTTTGGGGCTTGTAGAGATTGCTGTAGCAACACAGCAACAGGAAGATCCCAGACATGCTCATAGGGCTTGCAGTTCTTATGTACAGGTCTGGCTTGGGCCTGTGACTGCTAGCTTTTGGCAAGCAGTTATTTTATGAATCTGTGCCCCAAAACTTGGAAGTCAGATAAAGCATGTCTGTTTAATCTTATCAATAAAAACCTGGAGTCAGATCTCTCAGTAAAAAACTAAAAAATAAGAAAAGCAGGAGTGCAGCCATAGTTGCTTCCTACCTCTTCAGTTCCTCTGACCAAAAGATCCTGTCTCAGCCTTGCCTCACCACCTCTTGTCCCTCTCTCTACAGTTCTCTAAACCTCCATGGTTAACTAGTGGCTAGCCCCACCCTCTGAATCCAAGCAAGCACTATTTGCCAAAACATAAACAAAATATCAAAAACAACCATACTCAGCTCATGCTTGGGATTTTATTCTCTATTACAATGAGTTATCTAAGAATTCAAGCATGATAGTCAATTTTATCTGTAAACAAACTAAGAAATAATAAAATATAAAGTTGTAGCTATTGATTAAGTAAAGTTTGTGACAATATCTAATGTGTTGCTTTTTTCACATAAAAAGAATTCAAGATCAAAGATATAATATTCCCAAGATGAAACATTAATATAATAATAGAATCAAAGCATAAATTTGCCTTGATCACCAAGATTGGTGGTTCCTAGCATACATGTTCCACATTACATGTCATTAGCTTTCTTAAAATTGAAGTACATGGAGGCCAAAGTTTAATCCATGAATTTAAAAAACTTCTAAAATATAAAATTACTGATTGTCAATTAAGTGAACATTTGGGTATAAAAGAATCAAAGACCTAAAAAGGAAAGAAAGTCCATAAATCAATAATAAGTTTGTTGGCATATTTGTTGGGCATTTTCTTGATTGGTGATGCTGTAGTATCCAACCCAATATGAGCAGTGCCAACCTTGGGCTTGTGGTCCTGGGTTGTATAAAACAGCATGTTGAGAAAGCAATGAAAAACAAGCCAATGGGCAACACTCCATTCCTCCATAGTATCTGCTTTACTTCTTGCTTCAAGTTCTTTCTTGAGTTACTCCCTTAACCTTCATGATAGAATGTGACCTGAGAACTGTGAGATGAAATAAACTCTATCTCCTCCTGGTTGATTTTCATCATGGTCTGTCAAACAGCACCAGAAACATAACTAAGAAAACATGCACATATACAAGCTAAAACATACCCCTATTTCTCATATAAAAGCCATGTAATAAATCACACTTTAAAGATAAGACCCTAAAACTTTAAAATTGTTAAAATTCAAATCAAAATATATCTCCTTTTAAAACTGACAAATTATTTGAATAGACATTCTCCAGGGGAGGACATACAATAAGCTAAAAAGAGACATGAAAAAGTTTTCAATGTCACAGAAATGCAAACTTCAGTGAGATATGAACTCACTATATAGTTAAAGTGAGTATTATCAGAAAGATACAAGATGACAAATGATGGCAATGATGTGGGAAAAGGGCATCACATATTACTAACGAGAATGTTAGTTACTATGGCCAATATCAAAACAAATACAAGACATATTCTGAAAAGAAAACTAGAGATAAATCTCTCCTGTGGCCAGGCAAGTCCCTTGTTTTTTAAATATCCAGAAGAAAAGTGATCAATAGATTGACAATACACCTGAACTCCCCACCTAGTACACCTTTATTCACAATAAACAGAAAATGGAATCAACCTATGTTACCATGTGGATAAATGGGCATAAACACCTGCACTTACCTACTGGTCCAAGGTTACCTGATACAGCTGTGAGGATAAAATCAGGTCAGGTTGGAGGGGCCACAGCACAACTGAGGTTGTGACAATTTTATTGAGAGAAATAAGACTTTTTTATACCTTTATCAGAAAGAGAATATAATTTCAATTGCCAGGATCAATACAGTTGTAGTTACCAGGATACAGTGATATTTGCAAATCATACAGGGTACAGAACATTAATATCTAAGACCAATGGTTCTATCAAGCCATCATGCTTCCTTGACTTCTAAGGGAACATACAGAGAAACACAAGGCAGCCTAAACACTTCACTGCCAGAGGGAGTACATCAGTCTCTTGGGAACTGGAAGGCATATCATGCCCCAAGAGCCATGACATCTAACCTGAAAAACATATGGCACATGCCTCTCAAGGCAGCTAGACCAAGCCAATTTGATGGTTCTCTGAAAAAGGGTAAATACAAAGATGACCTAAACAAACAGTGGACACTATTCAGCCCACAGAAGCATTGAAATCTTGTTAATTGTAGTTCAGTTGATGAACATGGAAAAAAATAAGGGATTGAGATAAACTGTGTTCGTAAAAGTCTATAACAAAGACTTAAAGGACATATATTAACATCTGTATGGATGGCTTTGCACTTTACAGCACTGGCTGCTTTTTCAGGGGACATAGGTTTTATTCTCAGCTCCTACATGGTGACTCACAATCATCTGTAACTCCATTTTTACAGAATACAACACCATCTTCTACCCTCCCCAGGTACCATACACACATGTGCTACACAGACATGCAATCAAGTAAAACGTTTATGTGCATAAAATAACAACAGTAGTAACACAATTAAAGGTTATGTTTCATTATGATCTCAAATGTCTTCATTTCCCAAGAGACAGGCGTCACACAGAAACAATGGAGCTAATTAAAATAATAATATAGACCAATGAGGCACACGAAACAGAATCTTTTGTCTTTAGTCCTCTATAGAGGAGAGGCAGAACAGGGAAAACTTAGTGACTAGGAATAAAAACATTGGGTAAGAAAGGAAGGAATAATTTCCAGTGTTCTCTACAATAGGGCAGCTATAATTCACAGAAATGTCTGTATTTTTTAAATATTCAAAAGAATTTTAATGGCCTCAACCAAAGGAAATCATACATATTTGTGATGATGGATATGCCAATTATGTGATTTAATCATATACATTTCAAAATGTCATACTTTATCAGACAACTATATATAATTATTTTCTGCCAATAAAAATCATTTTAAAGTAACCTATAGCATTGTTTTAAATAAAGAAAAAAATGTTGTGGCAGCTTAAGAACAAGAATTGGGATTTTTGAGCCAGATTTTTGTTTCCTATATGGCATAGTTTATAACCTCACTAAAGTAATTCAGACAAACTACATACATTTGTTTATCTAACTGAACTATACTGTTACTTCAATTAACCCCATTGTTTTCCAGTTGAGATCTGCCCTTTGGGAAATAAAGATGTTGAGGAATATAATGAAATATATGCTTTCACTCTATAGGACTTTCTTCACAAAGACACAACCCAAAGAGTTTGTCTCTTCATGTCTACTCATATTCCAAGGCTGAACAAGAAAATTAGGTAAAAAAAATATACTGGGAATCATTGCTTCAAATTTTTTCTTTTTTTTTTTTTGTTGTTGTTGAAATTAATTTGCTTGACAATGGCATACATGTAGATAGTGCATTCTGTACAAATTCACCAAGCCCACCAATCTCCAAACCCAACAAGTATCCCTCCTACTTTTTTTTGTATTAGTTTTGATATTTGCTTTGTGAACTATTGATTTCAAACAAGTCACCTACAGGCATGAATATGGAACTATCCCCTGGAGAATCAATATATTTCACCAGTGGCTACAGCACTGAAGACAATGACTTCCCTCTTCCAGCAGCCAGAAACTGGCAAGAAATTTCCAGGAAGGAGTGAATTCCATAACTAGTACCTGTTCCATCCATCTTATTCCTGTTTGGAAGGAGTCCAGTGAGTCACCTCAACTCACCTCCCCTATCTCTTTCCCTAAACCCACCCCTTCAAAGTCAGCCAAACACAGCTCCACCCCCAGAGAGGCTCAAGACCATTCCCACGAGGTATATAAGCTGCATTCCAGAAAACAGACATGTGGTTCTTCTGGTGTTTCCTCCAGGTCTTCTCTCTGAGGGGCCAGGGAATCACCCTGGAACACTTCACCCATTAAACCTGGGCTTTTCCTGATTCAGTCTGATTTGGATTTGCTTCGGGGAGGCCTATCAGGCTTCAGCTTTCTGATTTTCTCCTCTGCTTTGTGTGATTAGCATCTTTTTCTGTGATATGTGTTTCCTCAATCTCAATAAAAGCCTTTCTTCAACTGCTGGTTATGTCTGATCCTGCTTACTTATCTGAGATTTCTCTGCTACAACCTATAGAGATGGATATTTTTTTCCTTGCAAATTAATTCTTTAACTGGAAGAAAAGAGAGCCCAACAAGAATACTAGCTGGTAAAAAAAAATATTGCTGAGAGTAAGTGACTGTGAGTGCTCAGCAATAGATAAGCCATCCATACAAGCCTTCTCCTAGTCAAAACTAAGTGTACACAATAGCAAATGGGACAGGAAGAATGTAGGAGCCAGAAGATAGGGAGAGGAGCTATGAAATGCTGTCTTCTGGACACAATGTTGCTGATATACACCATCAACTCATAGCATCTATGGATACCTGCACAAGGTCAAGCCAGTTAAAAATTTGATTAAGATTTAGGGAGGGGCTCCCAAGGATCCCCTCTAGCAGAAGAGCTACTGGCAGTTGATGGATGATAAGGGAGTCAATCTTCCTTGGAGATGTGGCTACTGGTAAGTTACCTACCACCTAATGTGTGGCCCGACACTCATTTGTACACTGTTAGCACTAATTGGACTAAATGGGATAATAATAATAATAATAATAATAATAATAATAATAATAATAAAAAGAATATGTAAAATCACAAGTGAGAAAAGATGGTAGGTCCCAGGGGGAGTAGGAGGGATATACAGGGAATAAATGAGATCCATGTATGAGATTTTCAGTGAATAAATAAAAATATAATTTAAAAACTTTAGTTAAAATTATGTAAATAAATATTCAACACAGCTCTTTGAATGTATTTAAAAGACACAGGCTTTCGAGTCTTTAAGGACATGCTTGAGAGATTCTTACTCTAAATAAGGCCTCTGTACAGGAGTCCTGTGAAAAAGAAAAACATATTGCAGTGATGTCTGTGGAGGTCTGGATAGGAATAACCTCATATAAGGCTGGGCGGTGGTGGTGGTGGCGGTGGCGGCGGCGGCGGCGGCGGCGGCGGCGGCGGCGGCGGCGGCGGCGGCGGCGGCGGCGGCGGCGGCGGCGCACGCCTTTAATCCCAGCATTCCGGAGGCAGAGGCAGGCGGATCTCTGTGAGTTCGAGGCCAGCCTGGGCTACAAAGTGAGTTCCAGGAAAGGCGCAAAGCTACACAGAGAAACCCTGTCTCGAAAAAACAACAACAACAACAACAACAACAAAAAAAAAAGGAATAACCTCATATGATTTATAGAAGTCTAACAAAAACTATAGGATTTAGGATTTATATTATATTAAAAAATATACAGTTAAAGATAAAATGTAAGAAGTTTCTGCCTCAAAACATCTATGATAAAAGACAGACAAAAAATTACTAATCTAAACCTACACACAAGCCATAGCTTATGGAAAATAGTGGAGCTCTCAAAACGGGGATAGCCCAAGTATGGGAGCAGAAGTCATGAGAGTATGACTTGCAGGCAACAGGGACTCCAAGTCACACTGAAAAAAGCTTGAGCAAAAGAAACCTCACAACCTGCTTCCGACAGTGACACACTCCCTCAAACAAGGCTACACCTATTTCAACAAGTCCACACTTTCTTATAGTGCCACTCCCTTTTGGGGCATTTCCTTTCAAAGCACCACACCTGTTATTATGAAGCTCATGTGCTTGATAGAACATTTGGAATAACCACATAGAAATGGGAGGGTTGGGTCCAAGGACAACCACCTATTTAAGCCCCATGTTCAAGATACACTATACATGCAAATGAAGAAACTTATAGATGACCTGAAAGCCAGTTAATGAATCAACTCATGAGATGATAGCCTTTGACAGAAGTTTCCCAGGTGAGCTGCTCAAAACTTCTGACCCACAGAAGTCATCTGATAAAATGATAAGGCCACTCTAGCATTTTAGAGCAGATTTAACAAACCCTAGGAGTATCTGACACTGGAAGTAATTCAGACCCTAGACAGAATTACTCTTGTGAAGATGTGAAGAATGGTGTTGTGGGGTAGTTATTCAATAGATGGACTTGGGAAGCCTACTGTTTGTAAGGATTATGTCCTTAATTACGTCACCACCCTGCAATAGTGTCCCAGCCTTAAAAGCGGGTATGCCCTCTCTGTGCTCTTTTTCCGCACTCTCTCCTTCTGTATTCTCTCCCCTCTGTGTCCTCTCTCTCTCTCTCTCTCTCTCTCTCTCTCTCTCTCTCTCTCTCTTTCTCTCTCTCTTCCTCTCCCTCTCTCTCCCAATAAAGCTCTAGAAAGGTAACCATAGCTCATGATTCTTCCACCACCACAACATCCAGCATGCTCTTCAGTTGGCATGGCCGCGCTGCCACTTAACTAACACTATTATGCTAAGAAATCAAGAAGTATTTCCAGGTAGCCTCCCTGGTGACATGAATAGCAGTCCAGTCATCCTTGTTCCACATCTAGTATCCTCCTATGAGTGAGTACATACCATATTTGTCTTTCTGAGTCTGGGTTACCTCACTCGGGATGATTTTTTTCTAGATCCATCCATTTGCCTGCAAACCTCATGATGTCATTGTTTTTCTCTGCTGAGTAGTATTCCATTGTGTATATGTGCCACATTGTATTTATCCATTCTTCAGTTGAAGGGCATCTAGGTTGTTTCCAGGTTTTGGCTATTACAAACAATGCTGGTATGAACATAGCTGAGCAACCCGAAGAAAGACACAGGGATCTCCCAATGACAGAGAAATGGCTGAGATCTACATGAACAACCTGGACATGAGTGGGAGTAATGAAGGGCGAGGGTCGAGGGAAAGAGAGCCTGTGGGAGCAGGAGATCCCAGCTGGATCAAGAACAGAGAGGGAGAACAAGGAATAGGAGACCATGGTGAATGAAGGCCACATGAGAAAAGGAAGAAGCAAAGTGCTAGAGAGGCCCACAGAAATCCACAAAGATACCCCCACAATTGACTGCTGGCAATGGTCAAGAGACAGCCTGAACTGAACTACTCTGGTGATGGGATGGCCAAACACCCTAATTGTCGTGCTAGAAACCCCATCCAAGGACTGAGGGATCTGGATGCAGAGATCCATGGCTAGGCCCCGGGTGGAGCTCCAGGAGTCTAATTAGCGAGAAAGAAGAGGGTTTATATGAGCGAGAATTGTTGAAACCAAGGTTGGATAAAGCACAGGGACAAATAGCCAAACGAATGGAAACACATGAACTACGAACCAATAGCTGAGGAGCCCCCAACTGGATCAGGCCCTCTAGATAAGTTAGACAGAGGATTAGCTTGATCTGGAGGTATCCAGGCAGTGGGACCGGTTCCTGTACTCAGTGCATGAGCTGGCTGTTTGAAGCCTGGGGCTTATGCAGGGACACTTGGCTCAGCCTGGGAGGAGGAGACTAGACCTGCTTGCACTGAATCTACCAGGCTGAACTCAATCCCCAGGGGAGTCTTTGCCCTGTTTGAGATAAAAATGGGGGAATGGGCTGGGAGGAAGGTGAGGGGGGCTGGAGGGGGGGAGAACAAGGGAATCCGTGGCTGATATGTAAAATTAAATTAAATTATAAAATAAAAAAAGATGGCAGAAAAAAAAAAGAAATCAAGAAGTACATTTCACATAATGATTTAAAGGAAACACTTTGAGTATGAATTAAAGAATTTAATTTGGAAAGCAAAATTTTAGAAGATTCATATTGTTTCTATATACAACTCTGGTCGGGGTATGACCCTGATAAGTAAAAGCAGAGGATTTTCTTCAAAAATTCAGCTTCCCTATCTCTGTGACAACTTTAATGGAAAAACCCAATCTCTGGCATTTTCACAATCTTATCCAGATGCCAACTTCTCTAATTCTAATAAGTATGAATTTCTTAATTCTCTATCTTGGACTCATCTCTCAGAAAGCATTTATTTATAGTACTTTTATCTTCTCCAAAATGAATAAACACTCCATGCATAGTTTATAGTATATGTGTTGAATTCCTGAGCAAGTTGCTGATGATTGACACAATGTAGATGGACAACTGAAAGTATTAATATTGCTAACTACACTGAGAACATCATTTAAATTCAGAAAGGGGTGAATGAAGAAATAATTATATGTATATATATATATATGTATGTATATATTATTAAAATAAATTTGAAACTCAAAATGAAATAAAATTGAAATGAATAATAAGATAGGGTGATGATACACATAAAGTATTAAGCTTTTACAAACCTATTCTCTAAAGAGACAACATAATTCACTTAAATATTAATTTAAATGGCTACCATTGAATAAAAACTAAATTACCAAAACAGAACAATAATAAAATGATAAATGTTAAATGATAAATAAAACAACTGTCTTTGTAAAAACATATATCCTGGGTTTCATTTTCCAAAAGGAAATAGCCATCTCACAACTGAGCTGAATATTGTGCTCCAAAGTTTCCTCATGGAATCTTTCATTTCCTCTTTCTTCGGCATTTATATTAAGGGATTCAACATAGGAGTTACAAAAGTTAAAACCACAGCCACAGACTTATCAATGGGAAATGTAGAAGCAGGCCTTTCATACAGAAAGATGCAGGGAACAAAAAAAAAACAACCACAGTAATGTGGGATGCACACTTATACAGAGCTTTATTTGCACTTCCCTTCCAGACTGTGTGCCTTAAGGGAGTGTAAAATGACTCCGTAGGAAACTAGAAGAATTAAGAAGGTGACAGTACAAATTGCCCCTCCATTAGCTATCATACAGAGTCCAATGAGATAAGTATTGGTACAAGATAATTTTAGCAAGGGGTACATATCACATACGAAGCTGTCAATGATATTCGGGCCACAGAAAGGAAGCTGATAAATGAAGATGAACTGAATTAAGTAGTGAACAAAGCCCCCAATCCAGGCCCCCAACAGCATGAGAACACACACCGACCTGTTCATGATGGTCAAATAATGAAGAGGTTTACAGATGGCCACATAGCAATCATAGGCCATCACCACCAGAAGAATGACCTCAGCTCCAGCAAATAAATCATAGATAAAAACTTGAATCATACAAGCCTGGAAGGAAACAGTCTTTGTTTCATAGAGCAAGCCAATGATCATCTGGGAAGCAAGCAGTATAGACAGTATCTATAAATGACAAATATGCCAGAAGAAAGTACATAGGAGAGTCCAGGGACTGACTGACCAGGATGGTCACATGATGAGCAGATTGGTCATTGCCAATGTAGTAAATAGAACCTTTTTATCCCTCAGGGTTCTGGGTGAGGCCCAGGAGAATGAATTCAGTTACACTGTTCCTCTTTTCCATATGTTCTTCTGAGTCTTTTGAACTCATACTGGTACCAGATCCTGCAGACAAGAGTAAGTGATGAATCTGAAAAGTTCCCACACTCCTGGTCAGTGTAGATATTGTTTTAAATAATTCCCCCATGCTTGGTTACACAATAGCTCACTGGAAAAGGAGAGTTCGATTCTCCTCACCCATTGTCCCCCTCATTTTCAAGGAGAGCATTAGTAAGAGAACTTGCTTCCAGGAATCTCTCTGTTTTTGCTTCAAAGAACAGAAAACTGACAAAGCCATGTCCCAAATGTTAATGTATAGTAGTAGAAAGATGATCTGTCTAAAGAAGGGTTTCCACTTCAGAGGCCTCTATGACGCTATAGAGCAAAGCTGTGAATCTGTATCTGCATTACAACAGAAAATGACCACGATTTACAGGAACATACCTTCCAGATAGTGTCTCTCCAGTTCACCTTTATAGGACTTATAATGCTGTAGTGGGTAGCTATTCCAGCTTGGATGTGGAAGTTCCAATCCCCATTGAGACTCTGGCAACTGTCACGCCTATGAGGCGGGGCCAAGGGAGATGTCTGGAGACCTGAGACCTGGATGGGCGAGCGCTCGCTCTATTCCTGGACCCTATACGGTGGAGGTTGACTGAGCAGAGCTAAAAGAACACCGCTGGATTGCAATACACCTTCCCCAGACACCCGCAACCTATCTATTCCTTCATTTGTAATAACAAGAAATTTATTGAGAACACAATGCTATAGATCACAAATGTGAACCTGTCTCTGCATTATAACATGAAATGACCACTATTTACAGGAAGATACCCTTCAACATAGTGTCTTTCCAGTTTACCGTTAGAGGACTTATAATGCTCACTTGCAGCATTGTGTTCTCAATAAATTTCTTGTTATTAAAAATATTCTTAAGCATATTGCTACTACTCCAAAGTTTTGAAAAATACTAATTTGTCTGAATTAGTACAAAATGATACATTTTATCAACATCATGCTTTATAAAAAATGAAATCTTAGAAGTATTTAGAGACTTCAAATTCCTTTAAATACTTAATAAATAAATTACTGAGGAATGTTAAAATTTAAAGCTTTGATAAATATTCCGAAATGGCAATTCCTCACAGCAGGAACTCTGGTCCTGGAACACCTCCTAGAGCAATGACCTTAGGAAGTGTGTCTTCCTGTGTCCACAATTTATCTATTGTGCACACTGTGTCTTGCAAATTTTCCCTCAAGTTTGAATTCTTCTACTAAGAAAAGTTTTACATTATCTTTCACGTGCAAAATTCTTTTCTGTTTAAAAAGTATAATTTGCTTATGGTGCCCAAATATTACCTCTTTTCTTTTTAAGTGTTCTTGAATTTCTGTTGGAAAATGTTTTAATATAGCATCATGTTTAGGGACAGAACACTGTTGTGTAGTGGATGGGATACAGCATCTCTGTAGATTTAAGCAAATTTCTGTGTACCCACAAAACATAAGAGCTGACTTCTGTCATGATGAATTCTTCTAGCAATCTACAAGGAAAATATATGTCTTACATGGAAAATACTATATCAAGAAATCTTTTTAAAGAAAAATACTTTATGGGAAGTATATTAACAGCAATAAATATACATATATAAAATACATGCAATATGAATGATATTTATTGGTGTTTGGTTAGATTTATTTTCACTTGGTTATACAAACTCAAGTTGAAACTTTCTTTGAATCCCTGACTTCTAATTTATCAGCACTGGTAAAAACAAAACAAAATTTAAAGGAGAACAGGGAGGGTTACATGGGAGAGTATGGAGATTGGAAAAGCAAGGGAAAATTTTTAAAAACAAATTACAAAATATAATCTTAAAAACTAAAAAAAAAAAACCCTATATTTTCAGAGAGCTTGACAAGTGGATGAACTGACACATAAAAGTAGGAAAAAAAAAAAAACCTAACAGCCAACCAACAGCAACAAGAGAAAATCCACTAAAGCCAACTGATACAGAAACACCATGATGAAGTCCTATAACTGCTCAGCTATCTGAATCTCCTGATTCCCAGATGCATTTCTAGTAATTGGTATAAACATGACTTAAAAGCTTCTTTTGAGATTAAGTTTTCCTAGTTTTACCTTTTCATTAATTTTTTTTCATGCAAAATATTTTGGTCATATGCTTTCTCTTCCTCCAACTCCTCACAGATACTCCCCACCCCACTACCCTCCCAATGTCTTATTCTTTCCCTCTCTACTTTCTCTCTGAAGAAAAAAGAGACCCAAACAAACAAAAATGCCAATAAGATAAAATTACAAAAACAAAATAAAAATCACAGAAAAATACAAATACGTATGTAGTCTCATTTTGTGATGTGTATTCATGAGCTTGGATCTTCACTGTTGTGTGGCCAATATGCTTAGTGCTGCTCCACTGAAGAAAACTGATACTCCCTTGCAAGTAGCATCTTGGTTAGGTGTGGAACTTCATGCCTACTTCTCCTTCTCTGTACTGGAATTTTTCTGGTTTGAGTTTGTGCACATCCTGTGCCAGCTGTCTATCTTTTGAGTTCATATGTGTATCTGCTGTGTGTCTCTGGGAAATTTTGTTTTCATAAATTTGTCCACCAGTTCTGGTTCTTAAAATTTATCTCCTTTTCCACGCAGACATTTGATCCTTGAAGGGAAAGGTTTCTTCCACAACTTGGCAGTGTCTGCACATTGTCTAGGTGTGAGTCTTAGTAATTCTGGTAATTACCATTGTACAGCTAACAAACCCTTAAAAACATGAAGGAAAAGCACTCTAGGAGGTCCATGGTTAATTGTAAGTATCTTAATCTGTTCAAATGGAATGCTTGGTCCACATAATGGTTTAAAACTTAATAATTAATGAACTTCACCAAAACACAGCAATAAATGAAATAATTTCTGTCTTTTATCTATTTTTAGGAAGAAATATTGTACATTAGTGAGTACAAGTCACACTGGAAAGATGGTAACTTTGGGTCCACAGAAGAACAACAAGAAATTAAAAAGTATATGAAAGATGGAATACAAGAAGCCTAAGACCAGATAACCTCATTAGAGTCCTCAGTCCATGATGGAAGAGTAATTAAGGGCTTAAAAATTGCCATATATTGATCATAGGCCATGGCTATGAAAATATGAAAAACTAAGGAAAGAACAAAATGATTTAGTTATTTCCAGAATACTCAATCTGTTCTGTTTACTGTTCCACTAAGGTTGGTGCTAGGGGAATTTGAAATAGAACAACAATACAATTGTTTCAAGTCTAAAGGGTGGCTAGAATTCTTTTGAGTTAGTTTTCATATGAGACATTCACTGACAAACACTTATGGGCACTTTCAATCTCCTTTCCTAGGTTAATTGCCATAAAATGCAATCTAACCCAAAAAAGAAAGCATGTAGTTGTTAAGAAGGGACTCAAATTCTATAGCATATAGCAAAAAGCTTCAGTGGAATAATGGAATCACAAGAGAGAGAGACCAACAGTAGTTCAATTAAGACATTCCTTCTGACCTTCATAAATTTGGGCGGTTATTGAGATAACAATCATAAATTTATTTATTTCTCTTTATACAGGTAGAACAAACTTTTATACAAATGTCTATAACAATTTGAACTTCATTCAGAATTTTTAAGCTTGAATTAATAGCCAATATAGTAACATAATAATTTTGATTATATTCTTTTTTATTAATAGATCCTAAGTATAAAATTCAATTGTATTTAATTTGCATGTGGTTCTTTGCAACTCAGGGAACATGCCCAACATAGAAGGAAAAACAACATTCTCTAGCACCCCAAATTATGCCAGTTCTGGAGAATTGCCTTAACTCATTAAAGGTAACAAGCATACTCTAGTTTTTGCCTGCAATAATATTAATAATTTTTACTCTTTATATCAATTTTGATAAAATGCAACATCTTTTACTTTTCATCTGAAGCCTTTACCAATCTCTTCCATAATTTCCACATAGCATTTTTCATGTCCTTATTCCTAAATGTATAAATCATAGGATTAAGTAAGGGTGATAGCATAGTGTAAAATAATGCTATCATTTTGTCAAAGGAGGAGGCAGTGTGAGGTCTTGCATATATAAATATGCATGGGACAAAGAATAAAACCACCACAGCAATATGGGACCCACAGGTAGACAGAGCTTTCCATCGCCCTTCAGGACTGTGGAATCTCAGAGAGAGAAAAATAAAAACATAAGAGACAAGCAACAAGAAAAAGACAAGGACGCAGATAAACCCACTGTTGGCAACCACCAAAAGGCCAAAGATGTGTGTGTCAGTGCAGGCCAGCTCCAGTAACGGGAACAAGTCACACATGAAGTGATCGATGACATTGGGTCCACAGAAGGGAAGCTGCAAAGTGAAGATGATTTGTACAGTAGAATGTAAGAATCCTCCTGCCCAGGCCACGCCCACCAGAGTACCACAGACCCTCCTGGTCATAATAGAAGAGTAGTGTAAGGGCTTACAAATGGCCACATAGCGGTCATAGGCCATGGCTGTCAGAAGAATCATCTCAGACCCACCAAGCAAGTGTCCAGCATAAAGTTGTATCATGCATCCTTCAAAGGAGATGGTTTTTCTCTCATATAGAGAATCCACAATCATTTTGGGTGTCATGGCAGAGGAGAAGCTTGCATCCACTAAAGACAGGAAAGCCAGGAAGAAATACATGGGTGCGCCCAGCAGTGTAGGGCTGCAGACAATGGTCACCACAATCATCATGTTGCTCCCAACAGTTGCGATGTAAACAAATAAACTTATGAGAAATATCAATTTTTGAATATTTGGATTCTGTGAAAGTCCCAGAAAAACAAATTCAGTTACAAAACTCTGGTTTTGAATAGCTTCCATGGAAAAGGAGAATGCTCAATAGAGAGCATGTAATTTGGGAATGATGATAAACATTTTCTTCAATCCATGTTACAGTTTTGTCCACAACAATGATTATTAAGACCAATTCCAAAATTTCTTTCAGTGCTTTTATTTCACTCAGAATACAAAAAAAATCCAGAATAATTTTCAGAGTGATAGTTGAAAATTAGTCAGTTGAAGCAGAGATAAATTATTCAACATTTAAATGTAGAGCTCTCCAAACACAGAACAGGAAACAGCTACATAGAGTAAAGATGAAATGTCCAGGTATAAAATATGTGCTTAGTTCCTAAGACTATGATGATACATTAGACTTCAAAGTGTAACAATTTTCCTTTGGTAACTGTGCCATTATCAAACTTAGTTATTAAGTGATGTATTAAAGTGTATTACCCACAGAAAGATTTTCCATTCATTTCCATCAATGGGCACATGTGTATTGAAGTTATCCTTGTTCACTTCAAGTTTAGGCAATCATGTTGGGAGAATTTATGTGTGGAAATTAGACATTACTGGGAGATACAATCTGACAACAAACTCTCTGAACATCTGATCTTACAGCCTTTTCATCCATCCTTCAGAAATGTTCCCTAAGCCTTAGGTATGTGAGTCTTTTGTAGATGTGTCCATCTGGCATGGGCTCCACAACTCTGCAGTTTCATTAGCTGTGGTTTTCTCTAGTGGTCTTGTCATTTGAAAAGGGAAGTTTCCTGAAGTTAAAGGAGTGAAGACTACTTTACTGAACCAGCATAGTCACTAACAAAACCCCAACCATCTTCCTTCACCCACAGATAAATAAATATATGACTGCCCTCAGACCTACTGCTCTAGATAGCTTCATTTTATCAAAAGATCAAACTGACTGGGACAGTGAAAGGAAGACAAAATTGATAATAATTGAATAATTCTTATCACCTATGCTCATGAAAAGTTTACTCCATTAAATTATTCAAAATAAAAGTTAATTTAAAAATGTTTCATTTCTACTATCCAATACTGAGCAATGCCAGATTTCCTATATAGTAGCCATTGTCACTGCATAAACTAAGGTACTTCTGTGTACTTGGACCAAAAATGGAGAAAGTAAAACAGATCAAGCTCAGAGACTTGTAAAAGTGCACCAGATATTTACTCTATCCACATTTCGCAAAACATATATCAATGCTGATAGAAAATATTGATGTCAGCATGATTTTTAAGCAGCATCTACATAAAAAGTAAAATTTTAATTAGCATGAAAACAGAATATGTTTTTTTTAAAAATTATGCTATCTTCAACTGTAACTTGTAAATTGCAACACCAGTGGTTCATTCATTAAATTATTTTTAAAGCATATGAATAATAATTCTGAAAGTATGAACATGTTTGAAACATTTATATTAATAACCTCAGCCTAAAAACTTTCTCTAAAGGTGAAATGAGATAAGGTAATAATATAATTGAAGATGGTGCATTACAGCTACTGATAAAAGAGAGCTCCCTAAAACAAGCATATATACGTATTTATATGAATCAAACATTTATTCCTCACCCATGTAGGTAAGAATGTTCCTTTTCATGACAATCTGGGAACTACATCCCTTCAGATTTCAGTACCTGCTCTTGGCTTTCACTGATGCTCTGATGACTGCCCCAAATGCCTCTCTTGTCATAATCTTGCTATTTCTAGAATGAGATGGTATTTAATACCATTTCTGTGTTTCTACTGAGTCATTCCAGAGGATAACTGAAGCCTCTCCTAGTGGCCTCTAATTCATCTGATTGAAAGGAGACACTAAGCCATGGCCAGCACCAAAATAGTGCAGCACTCCAGATGTTCAGTTTTCCTGAACAATCTAAGACAGGAACCTAGCATTGTTCACATACATCAAACACATTTATGTGGGTATATTTAACTTGGAATACTCCATTCTGACTTGTATCATTCTTCTTACCTTAGTGTCCACTCTTATGAAGTTGGCTGTATTGTGATTGCAGATATGGGAAAATTCATATTATACATTAGTAAGTAGAAAGAGGACAGCATTCCATGATTGTACATCAGAATTCTGGAGACGTTCCTTGTAAATTCCCTGTTCAATCTAAAAAAGGAGGAAATGTTAGAGCATGGAAATATATTTTAAAAATAGTCTGTTGCAGAGGTAAAGTAAAATACATGATTGTTGTGTTCTTAACTGGTTTGGACTTAATTTATAAACATAATTTAAATATAGTATTAATTTCATTAAACCTATAAGAATTGCTGCTTTGTAACCCTTTTCAAAATTTTGCTTATTTCTAAATACCTGCTGTTTTATTGGACCTTCAGGTTTCATATACATCATTTTGCCTGCTTCTCTTATCAGAGATTATAGCAGTCACAGTCTTAACACTACAGCCTAATTAAGAGTCTCTCTGAAAATGAGTTAAAAGAATTATAAATCTCACTTATGTCAACCAATTCCTTAACAGTTCTAGTGATGACCTTTTCCTATTTTATATGGAGTAGGTTTGTTCAGTGTCTACTCAAACTCTGAGGCTCCTTCTAATTTTTTCTCTCATCTTGAAGTAGGGGCATCTTTCGCAAATCACTGCCCCTTATGTGTTATCTACAGTAGGTTGTCAAGGAGAAACCAAACAAACGTTTCCTTCTTGATTTGCAACTGGAATTTAAAGAATTTTCCATGGGATTTGAGGACATGAAGCCCCACCCACCCCAGAGCTTAGAAACTTTTAATCATCATGATTTTCTAAGACATAATTGGGGGGAAGGGTGTTACTTCTTTGCTTGTATATAAATTTTTATGTCTTCAAAGAATCAGAGAATTTTTTTTTCTTTTCTTTGAACTTCTGCATTCTGTTCAATCTTAAATAAGACTATATCCATCCAAAAGAAACACAAATTTCTGGGACAGCTGAATATTTATCAAAAAATAAAATGTATATTTACACGTGGAAATATTTGCTGACTGGTCAAAATATTGTCAAAATTTAATCCCAGAAATTGAGTTTGAAGATTCATTGGGTTTGACACTAAATGTAAAATTTTGGCAGTTAATTTTTCTCTTTTCAGACAGAATGAATATTGCTTGTCAGTGTCATGTTAGAGTAACACAGCACTGAGCCTGAAGCATAAGAGAAAACTTCTGCTTAGCTCATTGGAATCTTTCAGAAAAGACCCTACAAGGAAAGACATTTGATTTGTTCATTATTAAATATTTTATTTTACTTATTTTTAAGACCTTATACAGAAAAGCATCTGGATAGCATAACTAAAATAACCTATAGGATTAAACTGTTTGATTCTATTGTTTTTAGAAAACCATGCAAAACAAATACTTCTCTGAATGTTGGATAACATTGGTAGCATTCACATTTAATTAATTTTTCCTTAGACCAGCTGAAGATGGTTCAGTATGCAAAAAGAGTTCATAAGAGTCAACTACTAATAAACTTCAATATTTAATGACAAATGAACTAAGTCAGAATATTTATGAGTCTGGAAATTAAATATGTAAATTAAACATATAGCTGTGTAACTCTTTGATTTAGAAATTTTCATTATAATATTTTTACCAACTCATACTTCATTGTTATGTTGAAATATTGTCATACATGAGCTTCAGTTATAACCTCTGTTACTATGACAGCACATCGTGCCAGATACAGTTACAGTGCTTCAAAGCGGTCATTTTTCACTTTAATCATTGTATTATATTATCATGTTGATAATGAAATTTGTCAAATTCTTGATATCCAGCATTGTAAAACTCATCCATTTGTATTAAATCTTCAGAAAAACAGCAGCAGTATTTATATATATATACAAAACATATCATATTATAATATGGAAAACTGAAGCAGGTTATCAGAACATCATCTGCCAAGACAAAATAAAGACCAGACCTCCTGAACCTTGGGACAATGCCCTTATTCACAGAGTTTGTTTCATTGGTAGTGAATGTGCCATGTTACATTTATGCTGTCATATGTTGGTATGATATATTGGAATTATTTACTGAAAGAAACATATACCAAAATTTTAAATTATTTTTAATTTAATTCAAATAAATTTAGGCATCTTCCTACATATTATTACATGTGTTTGTTTATATTGAAATAGGTTTTATAAATTAAAAAAAACAACAAAATTTTATTCTCTAGAAAAAATTCAGTCAATATGAGTGATATGTGCCAAGGCAAAGAAAGAAAATGGTTAACAAAACTAAGATCATATAACTAAACATAGTTTGATTAGATGTGAATATTTTAGTCTCATCAAAATATGTGAAATACCTGAAACAAGTTAAAGAGAAGCTTTAAAATTACCTAAAGAATTACCATGAATTTGTATTTTACTGAGTATTATCTATAAAAATGTCTTAATTTGACTTTCAGTCATGGGATGAAGAATAGTCACGACTGGAGAAGACTGGAGAACAAACAGGTGTGTTTTAGATGGTCATGGGCAATAAAATGAAATATTAAAATCCATTCAGAATAGATCATCTATTGTTCACAAATTCTGTACTTAGATAGATGGAGAGATGGATGGAGAGTGATTACAAGAACCACTACTGTTTTTTTAGTTAAGTTCCCAAAAGTAACAAGAATTAGAGAAAGGACACAGATTGTAATGTCCAAATGAGTGATATTTATCCATAAAGACAAGCTTTAAAAAGAGAAAATATTAGAGCACCAAAGAAAAATGTGATTCTAGAACACAAATCAAGGAGTCAGTTGAAAAAAACAGAAAAGAAAAAAACAACCAACCAGACAATAATATTTTTAGTTACTCCACACTGAAAGAGGAGCAAAAATTATAAGAAAAATGAAACACAGATCAAGCCACCTTTGGTATTCATAGGGGGACAGATTGAGGAGGATCTGGAGTAATTAGAGCCAAATATGATCATCCTACATTGTATACATTGAGGACATTCACAAGAACAAATTTTATAAAAAGAAGACATAGTATTTGAAAATTCAAAGGGAAGTTATTTGATGTATTAGCATGATATTTGACTAATTTGTGCCCTAATATAATCATGACTGACTGCCTAAATGGTCTTATGGATAGTCCAGTCAACAGATGAGCATTTATTAATATTGAAGGTCTGTATAAAGTTGTTAAAAATGAGAAATACTTTATAGATACAAATCATATGATTATTGTATATGATCTCTAGAAAATCACCCAAATTGCCTCTTCCCAGCAGATATGAGAACAAATATGATATTTTAAGAAATGAAATTGGGCAGCGGTGGTGCATGCCTTTAATCCTAGCACTCGGTAGGCAGAATCAAGCAGATCTCTTGTGAGTTTGAGGCCAGCCTGGTCCACAGAGCAATAACTAGGACAAGCACCAAAACTACACAGAGAATCACTGTCTCAAAAAAACAAAATCAATAACAAAAACAAAAAACAAACAAAACAACAACAACAAAAAACAAAGAAATGAATATATTGATTCAGGGTATTTGGTCTTATGCTTCGGTTCTTGATCCATCAGGACCTGATTTTTTGCAGGGTGATAGATAGGAATCTCTTTTTAGTCTTTTACATGGAACTAAGCAGTTTGATGAAAAGCATTTTATTCTTCTATTTCTGGGATGAATCATAGCTTTCCTTGTACTAGAAGGTAACTATGCATATAACCAGAAGACAAAAGTCATCATCAATCTCACCCAGCAAAGGGCCCTGCTACCTACAATAGCATCCAGTAAGCTAATACTGGTAAAATAGAGACATACATGATGTAAAAGTACCAACCACTTGTTAAATTGGAATTTAAGGCCCGCACCATGAATTGGAACACAAACATACTGAACACCACTAAGTCCCATTCACATACAAGAAGCCATTTGCAACTGATATCTCCTAGAAGACAAAAATCTTTTTTTTTTTTTCAAATAAGTGACACTGGGTATATCAATCACATTCTGGGGCAAGTCCCACACTCAGGAATGGTTGACCAACACAGAACAGACTTTAGGATTTCCCTTTTCTGATATTTGAGTGTATGTCCATTGTTGTTGCCGTTGTCGTTTTGGTTTCATAATTTTTTTTTAAGGGAAAAATCTTAAATGGGGTATGTAGATGGGTTGGCAGGCTGTGGGAGAAGTTGGGGGAGAAAAACAAAATCTTCAAAATATATTGTGGAAAAAAATAAATAAATAAATAAATAAATAAATAAATAAATAAATAAATAAAGTACAGGAACATTGACAGAGTTGCAGTATGTGTTTATCCTTTAAGTGATCTGAATAAATGGCTTTAGAGATTGGATCAACAAAAGGAGGTAATGGGATAAAAGACAGCAACATGTCTCTGTATTCTTGATCCTTCTAAGCACAGAATCCACTAATCCATCCTAAAACATATTAGTAGATGAGGACAAAAGCTGGGTCTGTTAAAACTTAAAGTTATGAATACACATTTGAACTATGGAAACAGACTACTTTTCTGAAAAGCTCCAATAGTTATTTAGATCAGAGTCTTATAAGCAAGGTATGTGGTTAAGGATTAAAACATTTTTCTTCTGTCTACTTTAAAATAATCATTCCTGCTTTCTGTTGATTGGAATTATAGCCCATCCACTAAAAAGTTTTTATTTGTTTTTAAAAATTATTCACTTCATGTTGCAGAATATTTCTGTATACTCTGTGAAAATATATTGTTGTTATTGGTGCAATAAAGAGCTGAATGGACAATAACTCGGCAGGAGGTATAGTTAGGTCTTCAGGGCAGAGAGAGAACTCTGAGAAGAAGAAGGGTAGAGCTACCATGAGACAGACAAAGCAGGATGGGCAGTACATAGGTGAGGTAAATGAGCCTTGTGCAGCATATAGATTAATAGAAATGTGTTAATTTATATTGTAAGAGCTAGATAAAAACAAACCTAATGTATCAGCCAAACAATTATAATTAATGATAAGTCTCTGTGTGGTTATTTTGGAGCTGGTAGATGGGACAGAAAAATCAGCTTACAACTTTATGTGTGTATTTTGCAAGAATATATATAAGTGAACCATGTGTGTGTTTTACCCACTGAGAGCAGAGGAGGATGATAGATCCTATGTAACTGGAGTTGCAGATGAGTGTAGGCTGTCATGTGGGTGCTGAAAATGAACACTAGAACAAGTACTCTCAACCACTGGGCCATCACTCCAGCCTTAAAGGAAAGTTTTGGAGACGATTCCACATTCAGGGAACTGAACATAAAACCAATTTCTCTCTCTCTCTCTCTCTCTCTCTCTCTCTCTCTCTCTCTCTCTCTCTCTCTCCTTCTCTCTCTGGTTTTTGAAATATTGACAGCATCAACTGCTTAATTTCTATAAACATTTTATGAATAATATGCCAGTGCTATTGGTGACATCATTTAATTACATTTCTGCTGTGGAAAAATCCTCCTGTACACTGTAAGGATTTGTCACTTGAATTGGTTTTAATAAATCACTGATCAGCCAATACCTGGGCAGAAAGTTAAGTAGGAAAGCCAAACTGAGAATGCTGGGGAGAAGGAGGGTGGAGTCAGGAGTCACCAGCCAGATACAGAAGAAGCAAGGTGAGAATGTCATTTTGAGAAAATTTACCAAGCCACATGGGTACACACAGATAAGAATTATGGGTTAATTCAAGTGTAAGAGCTAGTTAGTAATAAGCCTGAGCTACCAGATGATCATTTATAAGTAATACTAAGCCTTGGAGTCAATTATTTAAGAAGTGGCTGCTGGGTATTTGGGAACAGTAGGCGGGAGCAAAACTTCCATCTACACATTTCTAACAAAAAGGTCAAAATTTCTGGCACAAGTAATGTTTATTTACAAGATTTACTACTCTGCTATTCTTCTCTTTTACATCGTATTTGCTACTTGTTAGTTTCCTGTCTAATTCCTCCAAATGGTTTTCATAGTAAAGATATGATGGGGAGTATGACTAGGAAATTGCAACTGCCAAGTCCTGAAGGATTTACTTGAAATTCTGATTGTGTTGAAATACAAATGGCTTACTTCTTATGACAAGAGATTTAGAATTTGGAAACATGAGGCACCAATCAGCTCCTGAATGTTATCAAATCAGTTTATCTTGGTTTTTCTCAAGAAAGAAGTCCTTGTTTTGGCTCCTCTCAGACACAATTCTGAAAGATGCACCTTTGAGCAATCACCATGTTTTCACTCACTTCTCATACAGCAATACATGTAAAACTAACTGAGAACTTTTCCATAAAGAGCTTTCCCAGTAGAAAATGATTTCCATGTATGGCAGAAAGGGATTGACACCATTACTAAACAGCCAACAATACAAGGCCAGGTCATAAACTTGCTTTTAAAAAGTCACCCCTTTCTGCCTTTAGGAATTAAAAATACAAAATCTTTTAGTTGACAAACATAAGCTCACTGCTATATTATTGAAGTTATATATTTCAGGGAGAAATTACAATTATGTAGACACACAGACAAAATGTGGAAGATGAATACATGGCGGTTCACCTAAACAAGAGTTTCCACCTCAGAGGCCTCCGATGATGCTATAGATCACAAATGTGAATCTGTATCTGCATTATAACATGAAATGACCACTATTTATAGGAAGATACCCTTCAGCATAGTGTCTCTCCAGTTCACCTTTAGAGGACTTATAATGCTCACTTGCAGCATTGTGTTCTCAATAAATTTCTTGTTATTAAAAATATTCTTAAGCATACTGCTGTTACTTCAAAGTTTTGAATACTAATATATGTGAATAGTACAAAATGATACGTTTTATCAACATCGTACTTCATAAGACATGAAATCTTAGAAATATTTAGACACTTCAAATTTCTTTAAATACTTAGTAAATAAATTACTGAGGAATATTAAACTTTAAAGATTTGATAAATATTCAGAAATGGCAATTCCTCACAGCAGGAACTCTGGTCCTGGTACATCTTCTAAAGCAATGGCCTTGGGAAGTGTGTCTCCCTATGTCCACATTTTATCTATTGTACACTGTTTCTTGCAAATGTTCCCTCAAATTTGAATCCTTCTACTAAGAAAAATTTTATATTTTCATTCACGTGCAACATTCTTTTCATTTAAAAAGTATAATTTCCTTATGCTGCTAAAATATAAACTCTTTTCTTTTTAAGTGTTCTTGGATTTCTTTTGGAAAATATTTTAATACAGCATCACATTTAGGAAGAGACACTGTTGTGTAATGAATGGGATACAGCATCTCTGTAGATTTAAGCAAATTTTTGTGTAACCACTAAACATAAGAGGTAAGTTCTGATGATGAATTCTTCTAGCAATCTCAAAGGAAAAGAAAATATATGTCTTGTTTGGAAAATACTGTATCAAGAAATGTCTTTAAAGAAAAATATTTTATGGGAAGTATATGAACAGCTGTGTGTGTGTGTGTGAGTGTGTGTGTGTGTGTGTGTGTGTGTGTGTGTGTGTGTGTATTACATGTAATATGAATGATATTTATTGGTATTTGGTTAGATTTGTTTTCATTTGGTTATACAAATTCAAGTTTAAACTTTCTTTGAATCCCTGACTTCTAATTTATCAGCACTGTTAAAACCAAACAAAATTTGAAGGAGAACAGGGAGGGTTACATGGGAGAGTATGGAAATAGGAAAAGCAAGGGAGAAATTTTAGGAACAAATTACAAAATATAATCTTAAAAACAAAAAAAAAACTTATTTTCGGAGAGCTTGACGAGTGGATGAACTGACACATAAAAGTAGGAAAAAAATGTAAAAAAAAAAAAAAAAAAAAAAAACTAACAGTCAACCAACAGCAACAAGAGAAAATCCACTAAAGCCAAGTAAGTGATACAGAAACACCATGATGAAGTCCAATAACTGCTCAGCTATCTGCATCTCCTAATTCCCAGATGCCTTTCTAGTAATTGGAATGAACATGACTTAAAAGCTTCTTTTGAGATTAAGTTTTCCTAGTTTTACTTTTCATTAATTTTTTTCATGCAAAATATTTTGGTCATATACTTTCTCTTCCTCCAACTCCTCACAGATCCTTCCCACCTCCCTACTCATCAAACATCTTATTCTTTTCCTTTCTATCTTTCTCTCTGAAGAAAAAAAAGTGAGCCAAATAATTGTCTTAATTATCCAGAGGGCCTAATCCAGTTGGGGGCTCCTCAGCTATTGGTTCATAGTTCATGTGTTTCCATTAGTGTGGCTATTTGTCCCTGTGCTTTTTCCAAGCTTGGTCTCAACAATTCTCACTCATACAATCCCTCCTCTTTCTCATCAATTGGACTCCTGGAGCTCTACCTGGGGCCTGGCCTTGGATCTTTGCATCTGCTTCCCTCAGTCATTGGGTGAGATTTCTAGCAAGAGAGTTAGGGTGTTTGGCCATCCTATCACCAGAGTAGGTCAGTTTGGGCTTTCTCTCGACCATTGCCAGTAGTCTTTTGTGGAGGTATCTTTGTGAATTTCTGGGGACCTCTCTAGCACTTTGTTTCTTCCTATTCCCATGTGGTCTTCATTTATCATGGTCTCTTATTCCTTGTTCTCCCTCTCTGTTCTGGATACACCCAGGCAGTGGGACCAGGACCTGTCTTTAGTGCATGAGCTGGCCATTTGGAACCTGGGGCTTATGCAGTGATACTTTGCTCAGCCTGGGAGGAGGGGACTGGACCTGCCTGGACTGAATCTACCAGGTTCAGCTGAATCCCCAGGGGAGTCTTTGCCCTGGAGGAGATGGAAATGGGGGTTGGGGGGTGGAGGATGGGAGAAGGAGGGCCAGAGGGGGGAGGGCAGGGGAATCCATGGCTTATATGTAAAATTAAATTAAATTATAAAATAAAAAAACTAAAAAAGAAAAAAAAAGAGAGAGCCAAACAAACAAAAATCCCAATAAGACAAAATTACAAAAACAAAATAAAAATCACAGAAAAATATGTATGGAGTCTCTTTTTGTGTTGTCTACTCCTCAGCATGGGTCTTCGTAGCTGTGTGAATATACTATGTGTCTGGGAAATTTTGTTTTCATAAATTCATCTACCAGTTCTGGTACTTAAAATTTATTGCCTTTTCCACATAGACACCTGATTCTTGAAGGGAAAGTTTTGCTCTATAGCTCGTCAGTGTCTGCACATTGTCTAGGTATGAGTCTTTCTGTTAATTACCATTGTACAGCTAACAAACCCTTAAAAACATGAAAGAAAAGCACTGTAGGAGGTCCATAGTTAATTATAAACATCTTAATCTGTTGAAATGGAATGTTTTTTCCAGACAATGAATGAAATAATTACTTGTTTTTGCTTTATCTATTCTTAGGAAGAAATATTGTACAGTAGTTAGTACAAGTCACACCCAAAAGGATGAAAGCATTGAAGAACAACTATAAAGTAACAAGTATATGAATGATGGGATATAAGAAATCCCAAGAGCAGACTACCCTCATCAGAGTCCCCAGTTCATGATGGAAGAGTAATTAAGGGCTTAAAAATTGCCATATATTGATCATAGGCCATGGCTATGAAAATATGAAAAACTAAGGAAAGAACAAAATGATTTAGCTATTTCCAGAATACTCAATCTGTACTGTTTACTGTTCCACTAAGGTTGATGCTAGGGGAATTTGAAATAGAACAACAATACAATTGTTTCAAGTCTAAAGGGTGGCTAGAATTCTTTTGGGTTAGTTTTCATATGAGACATTCACTGACAAACACTTATGGGCACTTTCAATCTCCTTTCCTAGGTTAATTGCCATAAAATGCAATCTAACCCAAAAAAGAAAGCATGTAGTTGTTAAGAAGGGACTCAAATTCTATAGCAAATAGCAAAAAAACTTCAGTGGAATAATAGAGTCACAAGAGAGAGAGACCAACAGTAGTTCAATAAAGACATTCCTTCTGACCTTCCTAAATTTGGGCTGTTACTGAGATAACAATCATAAATTTCTTTCTTTCTCTTTTTATAGATTGAACAAACTTTTATACAAATGCCTATGACATATTGAACTTCTTTCAGAATTTTAAGCTTAAATTAATAGACAATATAGTAACATAATAATTTTGATTATATTCTTTTTTATTAATAGATCCTAAGTATAAAATTCAATTGTATTTAATTTGCATGTGGTTCTTTGCAACTCAGGGAACATGCCCAATATAGAAGGAAAAACAACATTCTCTAACACCCCAAATTATGCCAGTTCTGGAGAATTGCCTTAACTCATTAAAGGTAACAAGCATACTCTAGTTTTTGTCTGCAATAATATTGATAATTTTTTACTTTTTATATCAATTTTGATTAAATGTGACATTTTTTACTTTTCATCTGAAACCATTATCAATCTCCTCCATAATTTCCACATGGCATTTTTCATGTCCTTATTCCTAAATGTATAAATCATAGGATTAAGTAAGGGTGATAGCATAGTGTAAAATAATGCTACCATTTTGTCAAAGGAGGAGTCAGTGTGAGGCCTTGCATATATAAATATACATGGGACAAAAAATAAAACCACCACAGCAATATGGGACCCACAAGTAGACAGAGCTTTCCATCGCCCTTCGGGACTGTGGAATCTCAGAGAGAGAAAAATAAAAACATAAGAGACAAGCAACAAGAAAAAGACAAGGATGCAGATAAACCCACTGTTGGCAATCACCAAAAGGCCAAAGATGTGTGTGTCAGTGCAGGCCAACTCCAGTAACGGGAACAAGTCACACATGAAGTGGTCAATAACATTGGGTCCACAGAAGGGAAGTTGCAAAGTGAAGATGATTTGTACAGTAGAATGTAAGAATCCTCCTGTCCAGGCCACACCCACCAGAATGCCACAGATCCTCCTGGTCATAATAGAAGAGTAGTGTAAGGGCTTACAAATGGCCACATAGCGGTCATAGGCCATGGCTGTCAGAAGAATCATCTCAGACCCACCAAGCAAGTGTTCAGCATAAAGTTGTATCATGCATCCTTCAAAGGAGATGGTTTTTCTCTCATATAGAGAATCCACAATCATTTTGGGTGTCATGGCAGAGGAGAAACTTGCATCCAGTAAAGACAGAAAAGCCAGAAAGAAATACATGGGTGCGCCCAGCAGTGTAGGGCTGCAGACAATGGTCACCACAATCATCATGTTGCTCCCGACAGTTGCGATGTAAACACATAAACTTATGACAAATATCAGTTTTTGAATATTTGGATTCTGTGACAGTCCCAGAAAAACAAATTCAGTTACAAAACTCTGATTTTGAATAGCTTCCATGGAAAAGGAGAATTCTCAATAGAGAGCATGTAATTTGAGAATGATGATAAACATTTTCTTCAATCCATGTTACAGTTTTGTCCACAACAATGATTATTAAGACCAATTCCAAAATTTCTTTCAGTGCTTTTATTTCACTCAGAATACAAAAAAAAAATCCAGAATAATTTTCAGGGTGAGAGTTGAAAATTAGTCAGTTGAGGCAGAGATAAATTATTCAATATTTAAATGTAGAGCTCTCCAAACACAGAACAGGAAACAGCTACATGGAGTAAAGAAGAAATGTCCAGGTGTAAAATATGTGCTTAGCTCCTAAGAATATGATGATACATTAGACTTCAAAGTGTAACAATTTTCCTTTGGTAACTGTGCCATTATCAAACTTAGTTATTAAGTGATGTATTAAAATGTATTATGCACAGAAAGATTTTCCATTCATTTCCATCAGTGGGCACAGAGGAAATGATTATTGAGTTCTCCTTACACATATTACAGACATTTATCAGTCAAGAAGCACATGTTTGTGAAGACATGTACATTTTCATACCTGTTTGTTGAAAATAGGTAAACAAAACAATATTACTTATGGTATAAGTTAGAAGTAATCCTAGTTTGTAAATTCTACTTTCACTTAACAGAAATGATTTAGCTATGGATAAAACTAACAAATGTGAAAACTGTACATTAGTTTCAGTGCTGGCTTGTCTGAGCCATTTCTCCTGGGTTTTTGCACTATGAATTCCAAAACCTTTTACAAATTATTACCTAGTAACAGGAGTATAAAGCAAACTTCAAATGCTCATGGAGTCATCCAATACCTGTGGATCATCAAGGACAGTATACCCAGGGTCTGGCTAGCCCAGCCTATGGCTAAAGCAGGAAAGAGAATGGGGAGAAATGAGTCACAAAACCAGTTCCTGACTCTTTTAGACCTGCCCAACACAGCTATTTGTTCTGTGGCTTGGAGCAGGTTGCTTAATTCTCTAAATTCTCTCAAAGCCTCTCAAGACACATCTCTGTTTGAACTTGATAAAAATGTATCTAATTGGTTCTTAAGAGAATAGGAAAACATGATATCATGAATACAGTCAGAATATCAGGAGAAGACAGTGTTGAGGGGTGAGAACACACGCCACTGTCAGAAGAAGGGCATTCTGCTCCTAATTTCAGCTGTACTATCATCAACAGTGGTTAAAATTTACTGGTTTTCTTGTATATTCAAAAATACTTTAAAAATAATTTGGACAGTCACAGTTATGAAATACATATATTTTAAACTGCATTACACATTAATTTTTGATATTCTAATGTAATTATATTTCTCCCTTAATTTTTCTCCTACCAAACTCTCCCAAATAACCATTCCTTACTTTCTTTCAAATTCATGTCTCTAAATTCATTATTATGCATGTATTTTTATATTAATATACATATATATATATATATATATATATTCCTTTATAAATTTATACGTGTGTGTGTGTGTGTGTGTGTGTGTGTGTGTGTTTTCAGTCCTGGTAATGTTACTTGTATATGTTTTCAGGGCTGAGAGTTTAGTATTGGGTAACCAATTTTGTTGGATAACCAATTTCTGTGATCCTCCCAGGAGAAGACTATATCTCTCACTCTCAACATTCTTTAGTTGTCTGTAGTTCTTCTGTGGGACTGAGGCCTTGTAGACATTTTCCTGTCCAATTTAGCACATGTGTATTGAAGTTATCCTTGTTCACTTCAAGTTTAGGCAATCGTGTTGGGAGAATTTATGTGTGGTAATTAGACATTACTGGGAGATACAATCTGACAACAAACTCTCTGAACATCTGATCTTACAGCCTTTTCATCCATCCTTCAGAAATGTTCCCTAAGCCTTAGGTATGTGAGTCTTTTGTAGATGTGTCCATCTGGCATGGGCTCCACAACTCTGCAGTTTCATTAGCTGTGGTTTTCTCTAGTGGTCTTGTCATTTGAAAAGGGAAGTTTCCTGAAGTTAAAGGAGTGAAGACTACTTTACTAAACCAGCATAATCACTAACAAAACCCTAACCATCTTCCTTCACCCACAGATAAATAAATATATGACTGCCCTCAGACCTCCTGCTCTAGATAGCTTCATTTTATCAAAAGATCAAACTGACTAGGATAATGAAAGGAAGACATATTTTATATTAATTGAATAAATCTTATCACGTATGCTCTTGGAAAGTTTATCCAATTAAATTATTCAAAATAAAAGTTAATTTAAAAACTGTTTCGTTTCTATGGTCAAAGACTGAGCAATGTCAGTTTGCCCATGTAGTAGCTATTGTGACAGAATAAACTATGGTACTTCTGTATACTTTGACAAAAAAATGAAGAAAGTAAAACAGATCAACCTAGAGACCTGTAAAAGTGCACCAGACAGTTACTCTATCCACATTTTGAAAATATATATCAGTGATGATAGAAAATATTGATGTTACCATGGTTTTTATACAGCATTACATAAAAAGTAAAAATTTAATTAGCATGAAAATAGGATATATTTTTTAAAAATTATGCTATCTTCAACTGTAAATTGTAAATTGCAACACAAGTCGTTCATTCTTTAATTATTTTTAAAGCATATGAATAATAATTCAGAAAATATAAACATGTTTAGAACCTTTATATTAAAATAACCTCAGCTGTAAAACCTTACTATAAAGGTGAAATGAGATAAGGATACAAGATAATTGAAGATTGTGCATTACAGCTACTGATAAAAGAGAGCTGCCTAAACAAGCATAGATACATGTTTATATGAATCAAACATTTACTCCTCACCCATATGGGTTAAAATTTTCCTTTACATGACAATCTGGGAACTACATCTCTTCAGATTTCAGTACCTACTCTCGGCTTTCACTGATGCTCTGATTATTGCCCCAAATACTTCTGTTGTCATAATCTTGCTATTTCTGGAATGAGATGGGGTGTAATACCATTTCTGTGTTTCCACTGAGTTCATTCCAGAGGGTACCTGAAGCCTCTCCTGGTGTCTTCTAATTCATCTGATTTAGTGCAGGACTCCGGACGTTCAGTTTTCCTGAGCATTCTAAGGCAGGACCCTAGCATTGTTCACAAACATCAAACACACTTAGGGAGAGTATATGGACACATCTAACTAGAATACTCCTTCTGTGACTTGTATCATTCTTCTTACCTTAGTGTCTACTCTTATGAAGTTGGCTGCTGTGTGACTGTGGACGTAGTAAATTCCATGCTGTACATCAGTAAGTAGAAAGAGGACAGCATTCCATGCCTCCACATCAGGATTCTGGAGACATTCTCTGAAAATTCACTCTTCAATCTTAAAAAGGAGGAAGTTTTAGAGTATGGAAATATGTTTAAAAATAACTCTGTTGCAGAGGTAAAATAAAACACATGCTTCTTGTGTTCTTAACTGGTTTGAACTTAATTCATAAGACAACATTTAAATACAGTATTAATTTTATTAAACCTATAAGAATTGCTGCTTTACAATCTACTTCAAAATTTTGCTTATTTCTAAATACCTGCTGTTTTTATTGGACCTGCAGATAGATGTCATTACATCGTTTTACCTACTTCTCTTATCACAGATTATAGCAGTCACAGTCTTAACACTACAGCCTAATTATGAGTCCCTCTGAAAATGAATTAAAAGAATTATAAATCTCACTTATGTCAACCAATTCCTTAACAGTTCTAGTGATGACCTTCTCCTGTTTTATATGGAGTAGGTTTGTTCAGTGTCTGCTCAAACTCTGAGGCTCCTTCTAATTTTTTCTCTCATCTTGAAGTAGGGGCATCTTTGGCAAATCACTGCCCCTTATGTGTTATCTACAGCAGGTTATCAAGGAGAAACCAAAGAAACAAACGTTTCCTTCTTGATTTGCAACTGGAATTTAAAGAATTTTCCATGGGATTTGAGGGCATGAAGCCCCACCCACCTCAGAGCTTGGAAACTTTTAATCATCATGATTTTCTAAGACATAATTGGGGGCGAGACTTGCTTGTATGTAAATTTCTATATCCTCAAAGTATCAGAGAATTTTTTTTCTTTTCTTTGAACTTCTGCATTTCAATCTTAAACAAGATTATATCCATCTAAAAAAAAACACACAAATTGCTGGGACAGCTGAATGTTTATCAAAAAATAAAATGTATATTTACACGTGGAAATATCTGCTGACTGGTCAAAATATTGTTTTAATCCCAGAAACTGATTTTGAAGATTCATTGGGTTTGACACTAAATGTAAAATTTTGGCAGTTAATTTTTCTCTTTTCACACAGGGTGGATATTGCTGTCAGTGTCATGTTAGAGCAACACAGCACTGAGCCTGAAGCATAAGAGAAAACTTCTGCTTAGCTCATTGGAATCTTTCAGAAAAGACCCTGCAAGGAAAAACAATTCATTTATTCATTATTAAATATTTTATCCTACTTAGTTTTCAGCCCTCATATAGAAAAACATCTGGGCATCATAACTAAAATAACCTATAGGATTAAACTGTTTGACTCTATTGTCTTTAGAAAACTATGCAAAAAACAAATACTTCTCTGAATATTAGAGAACATCTGCAGCAAGCAATCTCATTTATTAATTTTTCCTTGAGTCCAGCTGAAGATGATTAAGTATGCAAAAAGAATTCAAAACAGTCAACTACTAATTAACTTCAATATTTACTAATTTACAAAATTTACAAATGAGGTCAGTATATTTATGAGGAGTCTGGAAATTAAATATTTAAATTAAATATTTGCATGAGTAACTGTGATTTAGAATTTTTCATTATAATATTTTATCTACCAAGTCATATTTCATTGTTATATTGAAATATGTTAGGACATGAACTTCGATTATGACCTCAGTTACTATGGCAGCACTTCATACCAGATACAAATATAGCACTTCAAAGCAGTCATTTCTCATATTAATCTTTGAATTATATTATCATGATGATGATGAAAATTGTCAAATTCTTGATATCCAGAGTTTTAAAATTCATTTAGCCATTTATATTAAATCTACAGAAAAAAAGGCAACAGTAGTATTATATTATAATATGGAAAACTGAATCAGGTTGTCAGAACATCATCTGCCAAGACAAAATAAAGACCAAATCTCTAGAATCATGGGCCAATGCCCTTATTCTCAGATTTTTTTCACTGATAGTGAATATACCATGGTACATTATGCTGTCATATTTTTTATGGTATATTGGAATTATTTACTGGAAGAAACATATACCATAATAATAAATTTTTTAATTTAATTCAAGTAAATTTAGCCATCTTCCTACATATTATCACATGTATTTGGTTACATTGAAATAGGTTCCCTAAATTAAAAAAAAAAGTTTTATTTTCTAGAGAAAATTCAGTCAATATGAGTGATATGTGCCAAGGCAAAGAAAGAAAATGGTTAACAAAACTGTGATCATATGACTAAACTTAGTTTGGTTAGATGTGAATATTTTAGTCTCATCAGAGTATTTGAAATACCTGAAGCAAGTTTAAGTGAAACTCTAAAATTACTTAAAGATCTCTGTGAGTTCGAGACCAGCCTGGGCTACACAGTGAGTTCCAGGAAAGGTGCAAAGCTACAGTGAGAAACCCTGTCTCAAAAAAGAAACAAAACCAAAAACAAATGTCTTAAATTTGACTTTCAATCCTGGGATGAAAAAATGTCAGAATGGAGAACAAACAGGCGTGTTTTAGATGTTCATGGGCAATAAAATGAAATATTAAAATCCATTCACAGTAGATCATCTATTGTTCACAAATTCTGAACTTAGATGGATGGAGAGTGATTATAAGAACCAGTACTGTGTTTAGTTAAGTTTCCAAAAGTAACAAGAATTAGATAAAGTAAATTAGAAAAATTTACTATACTATACACAGATTGTATAGTAAAAAAAGAAAAGGAAACAACAGCCAAAGAGACAATATTTTTAGTTACTTCAAACTGAAAGAGTAACCAGAATTATAGGAAAAATTAAACACAGATCAAGCTACAGTTGGTATTCAGAAGGGGACAGATTGAGGAATATCTGGAGAAATTAGAGACAAATATGAACATCCTACATTGTATACATTGAGGATATTCACAAGAATAAATTTTATAAAAGGAAGATACAGTATTTGAAAATTCAAAGGGAAGTTAGTTGATACATTAGGATGATATTTGACAAATTTGTGACCCAATATAATCATTGACTGACTGCCTAAATGTTCTTATGGATAGTTTCATGCCCCTCCCCCCCCGGTCCACAAAGGAGCATTTATTAATATTGAAGTTTTGTATAAAGTTGTTAAAAATGAAAAAGAAACTTTATAGTTACAAATCATTTGAGTGTTGCATATAATCTCTAGAAAATTACCCAAATTGCCACTTCCCAGCACATATGAGAACAAATGTGATATTTTTATAAATGAAGCAGGGCAGCAGTGGCACACGCCTTTAATCCCAGTACTCAGGAGGCAGAGCCAAGATGATCTCTGTGAGTTCAATGCCAGCCTGGTCTACATAGCAAGATTCAGGACAAGCACCAAAACTACATGGAGAAACTTTGTCACAACAAAAAAAGAAAAGAAAAAGAAAAAATGAATATATTGATCCAAGACATCTGCTTTTATGTTGAGGTTGTTGATCAATCAGGTCCAGATTTTCTGCTGGGTGACAGATAGGAATCTATTTTCAGTCTTTTACATGGAATTAAACAGTTTAATGAAAAGCATTTTATTCTTCAATTTCTGGGATGAATCATAGATTTCATGGTGCTAGAAGGTACTACACATATAACCAGAAGACAAAAGTCATCATCAATCTCACCCAGCAAAGGGACCTGCTACCTACAATAGTATCCAGCAGTTTATACTGGTACAATAGAGACATACATGATGTAGAAGTACCAACCACTTGTTAAAATGGAATTTAAGGTCCACTCCATGAATTAGAACACATACATGCTGAACACTGCTAAGTCCTATTCATATAAAAGAAGCCATGTGCAGTTGATATCTCCTAGGAGATGAAAGTCATTTTTTCCAATGAAGTGACACTGGGTATATCAACCACACTCTTGGGCAAGCAACATGTGTGGGTTGTACCCACTGAGAGCAGAGGAGGGTGACAGATCCCATAAAATTGGAGTTACAGGTAAGTGTAGGCTGTCATGTGGGTGCTGAAAATGAACCCTAGAATAACAAGTATTTTAACCACTGGGCCATTGCTCTAGCCATAAAGGAAAGTTTTGGAGATGATTCCACATTCAGTGAATGGAACATAAAACCAATCTCTCTCTCTCTCTCTCTCTCTCTCTCTCTCTCTCTCTCTCTCTCTCTCTCTCTCTCTCTCCTCTTCTCTTGCACTTCTAAATGTATAACAGTTGTGGATGCTCACATGTGTACAAAAAGATATTGAGGAGACCATGTCGCAGAGTATTTATTTTAAAAAAAATTACACTTATAAGTAACATACAGACTGCACAAGTTATATTTAGAAATACATACATATGTCTACATATGCTTATAACAACAATTAATGAAAAAAGAGACTGTGGATTTGTAAGAGAGCAAGGAGAGATATATGGGAGGGTTTGAAGTGAGGAAAGGGAAATAATGTAATTATGTTATAATCTAAAAAATAAATGCAAAATGGAAAGAAAAAAAAGATTTGCTACTCTGATATTCTTCTCTTGTAAATCGTATTTTCTACTTGTTAGTTCCTTTCCTAATTCCTCCAACTGGGTTTTGCACTAGACATGATGGGGAGTATGACTAGGAAATTGCAACTGCCAAGTCCTGAAGGATTTACTTGAAATTCTGATTGTGTTGAAATACAAATGGCTTACTTCTTATGACAAGAGATTTAGAATTTGGAAACATGAGGTACCAATTAGCTCCTGAATGTTATCTAGTCACTTTATCTTGGTTTTTCTCAAGAAAGAAGTTCTTGGATTCAGCTCCTCTCAGACACAATTCTGAAAGATGCAGCTTTGACCAAGCACCATGTTTTTACTCACCTCTCATAAAGCAACACATGTAGAACCACCTGAGAACTTTTCCATGAAGAACTCTCTCAGGATAAAATGATTTCCATGTATGTCAGGAAGGGATTGACACCATTACTAAACAGCCAATAGTACAAAGGCCATGTCATAAACTTGCTTTTTTTTTTCCTTTTATTTTATTTTACAATAACATTCAGTTCTATATATCAATCACGGATTCCCTTGTTCTCCCCCCTCCTTCCCCCTTCCCCTTCCCCCCAACCCACCCCCTATTCCCACCTCCTTCAGGGCAAAGCCTCCCCCGAGGACTGAGATCAACCTGGTAGACTCAGTGCAGGAAGGTCCAGTCCCCTCCTCCCAGACTGAGCCAAGCATCCCTGCATAAGCCCCAGGTTTCAAACAGCCAACTCATGCAAAAAAAAGTCATCCCTTTCTGCCTTTAGGAATTAAAAATACAAAATCTTTTAGTTGACAGACATAAGCTTACTGCTATGGGGATATTTTATTTGTACTAAAATATGATTTGTATGTTAATAAATAAAGTTGCCTGGGGGTCAGAGCTAATAACAAGCCTTAGCAGAAGCTGGGTGGTGGTAGTGCACACCTTTAATCCCAGCTCTTGGGAGGCAGAGCTAAGCAGATCTCTGTGTTTAAGGATACAGCCAGCATGGAGACACATGCCTTTAATATCAATACCAACCATAGAAGACCTGGAGGTCTGTACAGACAGGCAGTGACTAGGAGGTCATGTGGTTGGGTTTACAACCAATGAGAAGGCAGAATAGAAACACTATAAAAAGACACACAGGAAGTAGGCCTCTTTGGAGAGGTAGGGCAACAGCGACAGTTGTTGGCAGTGAAGGGTAAGGTTTTTAGCTCTTAGCTATTGCTCTGACCTCTTGGCTTTCATCTCTGTATTGGCTCTGTGTTTCTTATTTAATAAGATAGTTGGTTACATCTACATACTGCTATATTATTGAAGTTATATATTTGGAGGAGAAATTGTAATTATGTAGACAAAATTTGGAAAATGAATTCATGGAAGCATGGTTATCACCTCTAATTAATATTTTCTTTAATAATATATTATTCTCAGTTAAGAAAGACATTTTTTAAAAAATTTCAATGCCTTTCTGAATGTTCTACTATCCTTTCTCATCTCATGTTCTTTTTGTGGTCACAGAAACACACATATGAAACATTCAAGAGCTAAGAAAATTTATCCCATTGCCTTCATAAACTATTTCAACAATTTTTAAGTTATAAACTCCAGCTTTAAAGTTAGCCATCAGTATAAATTACAGTTCCTATTTAACCAACAGGAAAAAAATCAGGTATGGAGGGAGTCAGCCTTGCCCCCTAGCACAAACATTTGCTGAAGAGAAGATAAAGATATCAGTTCAAGTCTCTCTGGTCTACATCTTATCCTTTCCTTTACTTTGCACAATAGAACCTCCTAAATATCAACTCATCTATATCAACAGTTATCATTAACCTTTCTTATACCACCTTCGAAATAAGCCCTTAAGAATAGTGTTTCTGGCCGGGCGGTGGTGGCGCATGCCTTTAATCCCAGCACTTGGGAGGCAGAGGCAGGTGGATCTCTGTGAGTTCAAGGCCAGCCTGGGCTACCAAGTGAGTTCCAGGAAAGGCGCAAAGCTACACAGAGAAACCCTGTCTCGAAAAATCAAAAAAAAAAAAAAAAAGAATAGTGTTTCTGAATCTGATTCATGGAGTTGGAGGAAATAAAAAAGGAAAGGATTTCAGAAATGATTGGGATTTTGAAATATGCCACTTTCATAAGAAGGTTATATTCCTCTGAGAATGTCTGACTTCTAATATCCAGAGTAAAACCATCAACTTATTTACTTTGTGAAATCAGTTAATAACATGCTATCAGTCCTCTTCCATGTTGCCTAAACATATCATTAAAGAAAAATATACATTGATTCATCATGCTTTATTTTTAAGCCATTTTCATATTAACTATAAAATAAACCCACTGTATAAATACATTTTCTATGGCTTTATTAAGATTTATTTCACTTACTCAAGATGGTGTAAAGTAAGCTACAGAATTGCAATCCAATTTCTTCTCCTTCATTTTTACTATGTGATCTGTCTGGAAGTTTTTGAGCCATGTTTCACCACTTTTGCTTTGTGTTGTTTGTTTGTTTCTTTGTTTGTTGAGATGGAGTCTCAGCATGATGCTCAGGCTTGCATCAAACTAATGACTGTCTGGCTTCATCCAAATAACTAGAATATAGGGTCAGGCCACCACACTCATGTCTGAGACTTAATAATCACAATCATTTATCCAAGAATTCAAGCACAAGACAATCAATTTTATCTATAAACAAATTATCAAATAATAAAATATAAAATAGCATCTATTAATGATTAACTAATATTTGTCATATTATCTAATTTATTGTTTTCATTGTACAAGACCAAAGGCAGGAACATTCCAAAAATGAAATGTTAATATGATAGTAGAATTAAAAGCTAAATTTCCCTTAAATACCAAGGTATGTGGTCTCTAGCACCTTGGTTTCACATTACATTTCCATCAGCTTTCTTAAAATTCAAGCACAGAGAGAACAGAGTTTAATCTCTGAATTAAAAATAAATACTAAAATATAAAATATTGCCAATTCTCAATTGAATGAATTAGATCGTTTGAACATTATTTAATTCATAGTTTTCATATTGCTTAAAAAGAAACAATAATCTAAAAAGGAAAGAAAATTTACATGTTAAATATTATGCTGGTTGGCATATTTTGTTGGGTATATTTTGGTTGATGATGCTGGTGGGCCCAACTCATTGTTGGCAGTGCCAGCCCAGAGAATGTGGTCCTGAGATGTATAAAATAGCATGGTGCAAAAAAACATGAACAGCCGGGCGGTGGTGGCACACGACTTTAATCCCAGCACTAGGGAGGCAGAGGCAGGCACATCTCTGAGTTCAAGGCCAGCCTGGTCTATAGAGTGAGTTCCAGGAAAGGCTCCAAGCTACACAGAGAAACCCTGTCTCAAAAAACAAACAAACAATACAAAACAAAATTAAAAAAAAAAAAACATGAAGAACAAGTCAGTAAACAGAGCTCCATTTCTCCATGTCTGCTTGAGTTCCTGCTTCAAGTTCTTACTTGAGTTCCTGCCCTAAGGTCCCTTTATGGTGGAATGTGACCTGAGAATTATGAGAAGCAATAAGCTCTATCTTCCCCAGGTTATTTTTGGTCATGGTCTGTCATATAGCAATAGAAATAAAATATCTACATACAAAAAGTAAAACCACACCCCATTTCTCATTATGTATGTTATAAAATAGATAACACTTTAATTATAAGATATTAAAACTTTAAAAGTTTTAAAAATCAACACAAAATACATCTGCTTTTAAAATGGACAAATGATCTGAATAGACATTGTTCAAAGGAAGACATAAAATGAGTCAAAAGATACATGAAAAAATGTTCAGTGTCACTGGTCATTACAGAAATGAAAACTTCAGTGAGGTATAAACTCATTCTGGTTAAAGTAGCTATTATCAAAAAGATACTAAATGACAAATGTTGGCAATGATATAGAGAAAGGGACATCACATGTTATTGATAAGACATAGTAATGTGAGTTACTATGGCCAATATGGAAAACTGTAGCTGAAATTTTCCTGTGTCCCGCCAGGTCCACAGCAGCTCCAACCCAAGTAAACACACAGAGACTTTTATCAATTAAAACTGCTTGGCCATTAGCTCAGGCTTACTACTTACTAGCTCTTACACTTAACTCAGCCCATTTCTCTTCATCAATATGTCACCACATGGTCTGTGGCTTTACCTGTGTGCCATTACATGGTGCTCCCTGGACAGCAGGCTGATGTCTCCTCACTCAGTCTTCCTCTTCCCAGAATTCTCCTTATCTGCTTATCCCACCTATACTTTCTACTTGGCTACTGTCCAATTAGCATTTTATTAAACCAGTGTACAAAAGCATTATCCTACAGCAGAAAAAAAAAACACAGTTCTCAAAAGAAACAGATTAATCTCATCTTTGGCCAGAAAAGCCCCTGGTTTTATAAGTATACAGAGGAAATGACATTAATAGGCTGAAGATGCATTTGAACTCCCTGTCCATTGCAGGTCTACTCCCAGTAACTAGGAAATGGAATCACCCTAGTTTCAATGTGGATGAATGGGTAAAGAAAAGTGTGACCTAAGCACACAATGGAATACTATTAAGCAGCAAAAATACTTAAATCTTGTGATTTGTTACAAAATTGATAAGACTGTGGGAAAAGTGTTCAATGAGATAACATATGTTCAAAATATCCTATACAAAAGGGATAAAGAACATGTTTCACTGTCTGTAGTGATGGCTCAGGACTTAAGACCACTGACTGTTTTCTTAGAGGATACAGGTTTGTTTCCCAGTTCCTACATGGTGACTCACAATCATCTGTAACTCCAATTCCAGGGAATACAGTACCCTCTTCTGGACTTCCCAGGCACCAGGCACACATGTGGTGCACAGATGTGCATTCTGTCAAAACACTCATATGCATAAAATAATAACAATAATAATAGTAGTAGTAAGCATGAAATTAAAGGGTACATTTCATTATGATCTCTAATGTCTTCATTTCCCAAGAGATAGGTGTTACATGGAAACAATGGAGCTAATTAAAGCAATAACACAGAGCAATGAGGCAGACAAAGCAATCTTTTGTCTTCAGTCCTTTATAGAGGAGAGGCAAGACAGAGAAAACTTGGTGACTGGAGATAAAAACATTGGGTAAGGCAGGAGGAATAATTTGTAGTATTCTGTACAACAGCAGGATGCCCATAGTTCACAGAAATGTTTATATATTTTAAAATATTCAAAAGAATTTTAATGATCTCAATCAGAGGAAATGATAAATATTAGTGATGATGGATATGCCAATTATGTAATTTGATCATATAAATTTCAAAATGTCCTATTTTATCGGACAACTGTGTATAATTATTATATACCAATAAAAACCATTTTCAAGTAAGTTATAGCATTATTTTAAATAAAGTAAAAAAAATTGGGGCAGCTTAAGAACAAGTATTAGGATTTTCTGAGCTTGATATTTCTACTTTTTCCTATATGGAATAGATTATAGGCTCACTGGTAATTCAGACAAACTATACAAGGTTTTTTGTTGTTGTTGTTGTTGTTTTTGCCTAATTGAACTCTATTGTTTCTTCAATTAGCTCCATTGTTTTACAGGTGAGATCTGCCCTTTGGGAAATAAAGATGTTGAGTGAATATAATGAAGTATCCTCCAACTATTTAGGATTCTCTCCAAAAAATACAACCCAAAGAGTAAAGATAAGAAAATAATATCTTTGAAGCCCTGGATTAAGTCTGTCCTTGTCTACTCATATTCCAAAAATAAGCAAGTAAATTCAGTGTAAATATGTAATGGGAATCATTGCTTCAATATCTTTTGGGTTTTTTTTCTTTTTTATTAAATTATTTGACAGTTTCAAACAGAACTGTATTATATTCTGGTCACATTCACCAAGTCCACCAACCTGCAATTCAACAAGTTCCCCTCCTACTACAATCATTTCTTTTGTATTGGTTTGGACTTTCATTTTTTGACCTTTTGCTTTTAACCAAGTAACCCAGAAGGGTGTAGGTGTGGAACTATCCCCTGGAGCATAGGTGGATAATTTACAAATGGCTACACTTCTGAAGACCATGATTTCTCTTCTCCCAGCAGCCAGCAACTGGCAAGAGCCTTCCAGGAAGGAGTGAGTAGCGTGAATAGTACCACTTTCATCCAAGAATGAATGTTGATAGATGCGATCTTGTGCAGGCTTTTGTGCAGGTATCCACAGTTCATGAATGCAACAAACATGCCAAGCCTAGAAGAAAGTGTTTCACAGCCCTCATCCCTATTTTCTAGTTCTTATATTTTTTCTCCCCTTCTTTTTCCACATTCCCTCAGCCTTGAAGCAGGTAACATGGAAGTAGTTTTGAGGGTCAAACACTCAACAATAACTTATTTCAACCACTTGTTCAACCATAATTATTTCCTTGCATTATATTCTGGTCACTAATAAAAAAGAAGCTGATCAAGGCTAAAGACAAAACTACTCCAGGGTTATAAACATAAATACTTAAGAAATAGTGTGACAATATGTCCATTTAGCAAAACACAAACAACAGGTCACACCTAAGACCTACTGCCAGTCCAGTCATGAACCTTTGACCAGGTTCACAGTAACAGCCATAAAACCCCCTATTGTGGAATTTGGCTTCAGACCTAAGGAGAAGACTTTAGATTGCCCCATAACTGTCATGCCACATATTGCCCAGCAGGTTGGTATTGCATCTTGTAGTGTCCACAGCTGTGTAAAACAAACCAATTTTTAATTGGATTTGATGCCTGCTACATAGGAGGGGTTTCCTGTCTAGTACTGTAATGTGGTGAATGCAGAGACTTGCAACTGGTCATATTGAAAGACTAGGAGTTTGACAGACTCCCCTATAAGTAGACAGATAGGAAGAGGGGCCAAGACAGAGTAATAAAGATGGTGAACTTCCAAGATGACTGGCTAATTTCTCACCCTCCTGACCTGAGACAAAATCCTGGCAGCCAAAACAAAAGTCTTGTGTACCTTTTTCTTCTTTTAGACAAAGATGGTCAATAATAATAGTAGTAGTAATAATAATAAATAATAGTAAAAGCAGATATGAAATCAGAAGTGAAACAAGATGGTAGGTCCCAGGGGCCATTGGAGGGAGATAGAGGTAATAAATGAGATCCATGAGTGAGATTTTCAGTGAATAAATAAAAATACAATTTTAAAAAACTTTTGTAAAAATTACATAAATAAATATTCAACCCAATATTTCTAAATGTATTTCACAGACACAGGTTTTCAAGGCTCTTATAGTTGTGTTGTGAGATTCTTACTCCAAATAAGACTTCTGTATAGGAATCCTAGGGAAAAGAAAAGTGTGTTTCAGTGATGATTGTGGAAGTTATTTTAGTCTAATAGGATAAATCTCATAGAATTTATAGGAGTCTCACAAAAACTATAGGATTTATAACACATTTAAAAACTGAATAGTTGAAAATAAATTGCAAGCAGAATTTTGAGCTTCAAACTAACTATAGGAGACAGACTAAGAAAACTACTAACCTAAACCTATACACACATGACATCATTTATGGAAAATGCTGGGCCTCTCAAAGAGAGAGGGAAAGTAGAATATGGGAACAAAGATTATGGGAGTGTCACTTCAGAGCAACAGTTAGAATGAAACTACATAGACTATGATAGTCAGCTCTTCATTGCTGTCACAAAATACTTAAGAGAAATGATTTGAGGGGACAATGGGTACATTTTGATTCAATGTTTCATGGGTCCTGTCCATTACTACTGGCTCCATTATTATGGACTTGTGGTAATGCAGAATATCATCACTACAGGAAGCAAAGATATCCTGAGAGCATTATTACATTCATAATAACCAGCTCATATTAAATCTGCTTTTGTTCCATCTGATTTCCAACCTACTAGATGGTGCTTCACAGACCTATGGTGGAATTCTCACTTAAGGTGCTATCCTACATGCCAATCAACTCTGGTAGTACTGTCTTAGACAAACCGAGAAGTGTGACTCACTAATCTCCTAGACATCTCAAAATACAGTCAAAAACTAAGATTAACCATCACATTTACCTAAGTAGGAGTCAACCTTGCTGTGGAACAGTGTTTTCTACGTGTGTCCTTTACTTTCCCCTCACTTCACAAGTATTCCAATTCAGAGGTGTAATACTCAAGGAACAGCATTGAAGGAACATTAGAAGCCTCAACCACAGGACTTCTCAAAGTAGATAAACTTCTGGGTGTTATATCTGAGCCTGATGTGATTTGGTTTAAATTTACAAAGAAATCTCTAGAGAGTAGAGATGAGTTTATGGTGCATAGGTGTTTCAGGAGATGGAAGACTATAGCAGATTAAATTCCCTAAAAAGTACATTCTATTTTGGTTGCTTCTACAGAATATTACCATTCTCTCATCAAAAGCCAGAGTCTACCTTTTGAACAGTGAATGTGCTTTTTGACTGTCCTAACTAATGGGATATGGCAGAAATAATTCTATCTGACATCTAAGGTTGGGTGAGTTTGGTTATCTTCCAAGTCTTTTCAAGCTCTGAGACATCGTATATAATGTCCATCATTCTGAAGCTAGTATGCTTGATAGAACATTTGGAATGACCAAGTAAAAATGTGGGGAGTTGATGTCCAAGTAGAACCAGCTATATTAGCCCCACTGTTCAAGATATACTGTACATGTTGAGTGAAGAATCTTATAGATGATCTGAAAGCCAGTTAATTTATGACTCACCCTCATGAGATGATAATCTTTGACAGAAGTGCCCAGTTGAGCTGTTCACAAATATCTGACCCACATAAAACATCTGATAAAAAATAAGAAGGTAAAACTGGTACTTTAGAACATTAAATGCTGAGCTGATTTAATACACCCCAGGAGTATCTGACACTGTGCAGTAATTCAGACTCTGAATAGAATAAAAGTTATGTAGATGCTGTGAAAGGATGGTGTTGCAGGGTAGACGGATTTGGGAAACCTACTATTAGATTAAGAAATCAAGGTATACTTCCATCACATATAAAGACTGAAAGGTAACAGTGTGGGGATTAAATAATTATATTTGGAAAGCAAAATTTTCAAAGATTTATATTGTTTTTATATACAACTGGAGTCAGGGTATGATCCTGAAAAATCGAGCAGAGGATTTTCTTCAGGAATTCAGCTTCCCTATCTCTGTGGCAGGTTTAATGGAAAACCTTGATCTCAATATTACCCAGAGCCATACTCTAATTGCAATAATTATAAAATTCCTAACTCTCCATGTTGGACCCCTATGTCAGGAATCAACTATCTAAACTACTTTTATTTTTGACACCATTGAATAAGCAACATTTCATGCATGGCTTTTAGTCAATATGTGTTGAATTCCTGAGCAAGTTGCCCATGACTGATACAATGTAGATGAACAACTGGAAACTATTAATATTGAAAACTACATTGAGTAAATCATTTATTAGTTCAGAAAAAGGAATAATTAAGAAATAATACATGTATTCACGTCTATTAAAATAAATGTGAAACTCAAAATAAAGGAAATAAAAGTGAAGTGGGATTGAAATGAATTGTAAGATAGGGTGATGACACACCTAAAGTATTAATCTCATACAAATCTGTTCCCTAAAGTGTGAACATAACTACTTATATATTCATTTAAATGAATAAGAAACTCAATTACCAAAAGAGAACAATAATAAAATGATTGCAATAAAACTGTTGTCTTTGTTTTATACACACACACACACACACACACACACACACACACACACACACACACATATATCCTGGGTTTCATTTTTTCAAGAATGAAATATCTCACTCACAACTGAGCTAGACTTTTTGCTCCAAAGTTTCTTCATGGCATTTTTCATTTCTGTATTCCTCAGGGTGTATATTAAGGGATTCAACATTGGAGTTATGAAAGTCAAAACCACAGTCACGGACTTATCTATGGGAAATGTAGTAGTAGGCCTTGCATACAGGAAGATGCAGGGAACAAAGAATAAAACAACCACAGTGATGTGGGATGCACATGTATACAAAGCCTTCCGCTTCCCTTCCAGACTGTGTGCCTTAAGGGAGTGTAAAATGATTCCGTAGGAAACTAGAAGAATTAAGAAGGTGACAGTACAAATTGCCCCTCCATTAGCTATCATACCAAGTCCAATGAGATAAGTATTGGCACAAGCCAGTTTTAGCAAGGGGTACATATCACATACGAAGCTGTCAATGATATTCGGGCCACAGAAAGGAAGCTGATAAATGAAGATGAACTGAATTAACGAGTGAACAAAGCCCCCAATCCAGGCCCCCAACAGCATGAGAACACACACCCGCCTGTTCATGATGGTCAAATAATGAAGAGGTTTACAGATGGCCACATAGCGGTCATAGGCCATCACCACCAGGAGAATGACCTCAGCTCCAGCAAATAAATGATCGATAAAAACCTGAATCATGCAAGCCTGGAAGGAAATGGTCTTTGTTTTATAGAGTAAGTCAACGATCATTTTGGGAGCAATGGCAGTAGAATATACAGTATCTATAAATGACAAATAAGCCAGAAAAAAGTACATAGGAGAGCCCAGGGACTGGCTGGCCATGATGGTCACCATGATGAGCAGATTACCCATTACTGTTACAATGTAGATGAGCAAGAATGTGACAAACAGAACCTTTTGGCCCTCAGGGTTCTGGGTGAGGCCCAGGAGGATGAATTCGGTTACATTGTTCCTCTTTTCCATAAGTTCTTCTGAAGGGTTTGAACTCAGGTGTCAGAGCCTGCACGTAAGAGCAAATGATTAATTTGAAAGGATCCTAATTCCACATCACAATGTGATGATTTTCTCAACAATTCTCCCATGCTTGGTTACGCAGGTAGTTTGAATCCCTCTCTCCATTGCCCTACTCTTTATCAAAAGCTCCTTCTACAACCAAAATAGTGAATTTCAGGGTCCCGTCTTCCAGATATTTGGGTGATTTATGTCTGAAATGGTCCAGTGAACATATAATTATAGCTAGATACTATAGTCACATATTTATGTTAAATAATACCTATAATACAAATCATAAAATTTTGTGCAATATTTACATACAGCCTTTCTGATTACACACCTATAAATCACAGCAATTGTATCAGACACAGTTTGATTGCTCTTTAAATTCTCATCTTAATTTAGCTGAATCTCAAACTTTCTTAGATATGTAAGTGAGGAAAAAATATTAAATTTATTCTATTCCTGAAAATACATAAAGGATGTGTTTTTTAAAATATGCACATACTCACAAAGGGTAATAGTGATGGTTGCTTGACAGATCGTTGTATATTTTATCAAAATCAAAAATAATGAAACCTCTACTGAACACCTGAACATTTAAAAATACCATATGCACAGTAACAGTTTATTATAGTGTTATATTCTCCAAATTAAATTAAAAACTTACTTTATATTATAAAATATTACTGTAAAAATTATGTGTGATGGTATTTGCTATGTTTTACCATAGGTTTTTCTCTATCTTAGAGCATATCTCTAAACATAATACATTTGGAGATATTATTTTAATTGTATTTGTTCTAGCACAAACTCTATAAAATGAAAAGGCATGCATATGGTAACTAATTCTTGGCCCTAGAATGAAAGTCTTCTAATATAACTTAGAGGTATATTTAAGGATGGTACACAACTCATTCAAAGTAGGTTGATGTTAAATACTTAGTTTGGTGAAGATAAGATGGTATTGCAACCATATCAATCTAGGTCCAATGGCAAGGAAGGGTGAGAGCACACACAGTCACTGAAACTTTAAATCTTACACAGATATCTGGCTCCTTTAGCTTGCACTGAAAACTATTATTTCCATTTTTAAAGGTATTTTAGTTTAAAATGTGGATTTACTTACATTTGACTTCAAAAATAAACAGTTGAAAAACTTGATGAGTCATCTCACATAAGAATTCTTGTTTGAGAATATAACAAGCAAGTTTAAAGCTTCACTCTACTCAAAATAAGACTGTTATAATACATTTATTCTGATATGCATAGACTGAATAATCTTAAAATTGTATTTTGTTTGCATTACTGTGGCATTTACATATCTGTATCAATGTGGTTCATATCTAGTAGTTAATGGCTTTTATTTTGTATTCTGAGGCAACATTAATTCCCAAAGAGAATGCATCTACAAGGAAAAGGTACTTAATGATGAACCTCAAAATATTTCACTGAATTGTTCAAACTCTCCCCAAAGCACTTGCTCCAAATTAAATTATCCAAGGATTCATGCCCTTCATACCCAAGAGAACTGATGTCTTTTACATACTCCATCCAAAGGAGTTTGTATGTTCAGAGACATACATGGACAATTATATCAGGATAATCCAGTGGAAGAAAACATAAATTTAATAGGAAGTAACAAATTACCTACCAAAAGCAAAAATATTATGTTGTATTAATAAGAACCTAATCAACTCAATCAACTTGGATTTGAAAATTTAAATCCAAAAGGCACTCACATTAAAAAAGGGAGAAAAAAACTCAAGGCTTTCTATAAAATGGATTTACTTAAAAAGAATATATATCTTAAATCATTGCTTATTAGCTTACTAAATATTTTGATACAATTTGGATGAGATGATGCCCATATGTGCAATATCCAAGTTTATTGAAAATTTATACAATAAAATAAATTCAGAAATATTTGATTCTTAATTTTCACATTCTTTTAATTACATGGAAGCTATGAAAATCTAAATCTGTCTATATTCTTAAACCTATACAATACAAAAAAGTATATAATAAACATGAGTAATACGTTTAGTATATCAAAGACATTGAGGTTATTTGTAGAATTCTAAGAAATGAACATCACCTAGAGAAGAAAGTGATACAAGCTAGAAGAAACCCAACAAGAAGGAAGTCAAAATTCAAAGGAGATGGAATATTGCCAGAAATACCACAAAAGAGTAGCCACACTAATTCATTTTCAAATTCTCTCATGCATTATGTCTGAAGCCCAATTTCTCCTCCCTCCACTCCTCTCAGACCTCTCTCACCTCCCCTTTCCCCAGATCCACTCCTCCTCCATTACCCTTCAAAAAAGGAGCAGGTCTCCCAGGGATATCAACTGAAAAGGAGGAGAAAGGATTGTAGGACCCAGAGGGGTCAAGGACACCATGTGAACACAGCCCACAGAATCAATGAAGCAAGACTCATAGGGGATCATAGAGACTGGAGCAGCAATCATAGACCCTGTATGGATCTGTGCTAGGTCATCTGCATATGCATTTTGATTGTGTAGCTGGATGTTCTTGTGGGACTCCTAACAGAGGGAGTGTGTGTGGGGGGGAGGAGGTGTCTCTAACTCTTTTGCCTGCTCTTGTGACCCTTTTCCTCCTACTGCGTTGCTTTGTCCATATGAGGGTTTCTACCTTGTCTTATTGTAACTTCTTATGCCACACTAATTCTAAGTACCAAGGATAGAGATTTGAGATTCATGTTTTTTAAACTTAATTTATTCTTTGAAATTTTCATACATGTATACAATGGATCCTTATTATATGCATCACTCAAACCCTCCTCCAATCCCATGATGACATCTCTCTTCATACTTCATGTCTTCCCTTCACAATTCTTTTTTTATTTTTTATTTTCTTTTTATTAAGGAATTTTTTATTCATTTTACATACCAACCACAGATCCCCCTGTCTTCCCTCCTCCCATCCCTCCAGCCCCCCCCCACTGAACCTACCCCCCATTCCTATAATAAAAATAAAGTCTTATTAATAAAAAGCAACCCATAGACAGATTTTGGGGTAAAAGCTGAAAGATCAGAGAAATAGAACAAGCCAGCCACATTCTTACCTCTATGAAATCCTCATGAGTGAGTATTACTGTTTCCTCAAAACTTATATATGTTTCTCTGCCCTGACATCACTTACTGGGATTAAAGGCATGTGTGCTTCCCAGCACTGGAATTAAAGGTTTATGCCACCACTGCCTGGCTCTGTTTCCAGTGTGTCCTTGAGTGATAGGATTAAGGGTGTGCGTCACCACTGTCTGGCCTCTGTGTCTAATCTAGTGGCTGGCTCTGTCCTCTGATCTTCAGATAAGTTTATTAGGGCACACAATATATCACCATACATTCCCTCTTTCAACAAGGTATGGCCCCCCATGGGGAATCAACAGAGCCTGGTACATTCAGTTGAGGCAGGTCCAAACCCCTCCCCCAGCATCAAGGCTGTACTAGGTATTGTACTAGGTACCAAAAAGCTAGCTTATGCACCAGGGATGGATCCTGATCCAACAGCCAAAAGACCCCTTAAACCTATTAAAAAAAAGTCTTTAACCTATAATGTCCAATTAGTGCCTGGTGTGTATGGTGTGAGGACATTCACTGAAGCATGGACTATATTCCAGTGGCCATAGTCATAAAGTAAAGTGACTCTTTTTCCCCCAGCAGCCACCACCTACCAATGACTCTTCAGCTAGGGGTAGAATGTTAATGGAGTATTTTCTCTAAATCTGTCAAATGTATGGACTGGGCATTGTTAATGTAATTCTTGACTGTATATAGTGTATACACTTATTGTATTTATTGTATGTAGTTTTTCTTATGTTAGTTATAACCTTCTTTTATTATTTTAGAATTTTAGACAAAAAAAGGGGGGAATGTGGTGATATATTGTGTACCCTAGTAAAATTTGCCTGAAGATCAGAGGACAAAACAAGCCACTAGATTAAACATAGAGGCCAGGCAGTGTTGGCACACACCTTTAATCCTAGCACTCAGGGGTGGGGATTGAGGGTGGGGCAGAGATCCGTCTGGATCTCTGTGAGTTCAAAGCTACCCTAGATCACATGAGATTGATTCAGTCTGGGAGAGACACACAACCAGGGAGTGGTGGCACACACCTTTAATCCCAGCACTCCAGATCTCATGCCTTTGCTACCAGTATTTTGGAAGCACACATGCCTTTAATCCCAGCACTAGGAAAGAAGTGATATGGCTGGGCAGAGAAAGGTGTATGAGGCGTGAGGGGACAAGAATGAAAGACGTTTTGGCTGGGGAGCCCTTTTCTGCTAAACCCCTTCAGCCGGAGGTCTTTCAGCCAGAGCGCCTTTCCAGGCTGAGGAGTCCTAAAGGTAAGAGGCGGTTGTGGCTTGTTCCTTTGTCTCTCTGATCATTCAGAATTTACCCCAGAATCTGGCTCCAGGTTTTTATTAAAAGACCTATTAGAATTTGTGTTATAGAATGTTGACTTTATATCTGATCTTTGGTTGAAATTTTAAAAAAAATTTTGGTAGAGTCTTCAGTGACTCATCTATGCAATCACATTGTCTGCAAAAAAAAAAAAATGCTTCCTTTCCTGTATGTATAAATGCATTCCTTTGAATTGCTTCTCTTGCTAAGATTCTAAGGGCTATATTAAATAAAAATGTATGAACCAAAGAACCAGAATGCCTGCTTTAAGATAGTGTCTTTTATTTAAGACAGAGAGCTGCACTCATGAAACATTAACCATGCGTCCACCTAAACAAGGCCTAAACAACAATACTAGTTTATATTCAATGTAGATGGAGGAATTCTCACAAGATCCCACTCATAAATGAAAACATTCAATTAATACCTCTCCTTTCCCCACTGGAATTTTCTTCATTGGTTTAATCTGGTGCACATTTTGTAAAAGTAACCATAGCTACTTTGGATTCACATGTTCATTAGTCTAATGTAATATGCCATGTTATGTCACAACAGGCCTCTCCATCCTCAGAGTCTTATATTCTTTTTTTTGTAACCCTTCATTATGTGCCTTTGATCCTTCAAGAGAGGTGTTGATATAGGTGGCACATCCCCCAATGAGCACTCCTATAACTTATTGTTAGCACTTTGTCTATTTACGATTCTCTGCACTAACAATTATCCACAGTACAAAAAAAAAAATAGGAAGCTTCTATGATTAAGGCTGGAAGTAGCACTAATCAATAGACATGATGATAAATATTAGAAGGCAGTTTGACAATACTTCTGTCTTAGTGTTACTGTTGCTGTGATGAAACACCATGACCAAAGCAACTTGGACAGTAAAGGATTTATTTTAGCTTATGCTATGGGATGTTCTGTATGGCACATGTGTTGCTCTGATTGGTTAGTAAATAAAACACTGATTGGACAGTAGTCAGGCAGGAAGAAGTATAGGCAGGAGAAGGAGGAGAAGAATTCTGGGAAGTAGAAGGCTGAGTCAGAGACACTGCCAGCTGCCGCCATGACAAACAGCATGTGAAGATGCCGGTAAGCCACAAGCCACGTGGCAAAGTATAGATTTATAGAAATGGATTAATTTAAGATATAAGAACAGTTAGCAAGAAGCCTGGTACGGCCATACAGTTTGTAAGCAATATAAGTCTCTGTATTTACTTGGTTGGGTCTGAGCGGCTTTGGGACTGCCGGGTAAGAGAGATTTGTCCTGACTGTGGGCCAGGCAGGAAAACTTTAGCTACAAGCTTACACTTCCAGGGATGTCAGGGCAGGAACTCAAATAGGGCAGGAAACAGGAGGCAGGAGCTGATGCAAAGGCCATGGAGGGATGCTGCTTACTGACTTGTAATCTCCTGGATTGTTCAACTTGCTTTCTTATGGAACCCAGGACCACCAGCCCATGGATGGCACCACCCACAATGGGCTGGGCCCTCCATCATAAATCACTAATTAAGAAAATGTCATCCTGAGTGAGTTAATCCTGATTCAGAAGACAAACATGGTATGTACTCACTCATAAGTGGATACTAGATATAAAGCAAAGGACAATCAGACTGTAACCCATAGATCCAGTGAAGCTAACTAGCAAAGGAGATCCTAGGATGACTTTGGCCCAAAATAAGTTTTGGTTTTACCCAATCACTGGGAGAGCTTTAGTGAAACATTTCACTATTAGGGTAAGAATTTGTACTGTATCAAGCTGATGAAAGAAAATGCTGGCTGTGCTTTCAGGAGGGGAGGCTAAAATGTTTTTAGAATATGGATTAGGCTATAGAAAAATGTCTGCCATAAATCAAGCAGTGAAGGGGAAGATGAATAGGAAGCTCACTTACACAACTTAAGTAAAACATAGCTCTCTGAACAGATGAAGATAGGTCTCTTCTATATCACCAGAAACTAATCAATATTAATATGTATAATTCAGCTATCATTAGGCTTACAAGGGCTTATTGGGAAATGTTATCATTTATACTATTTTCTACAGAGAAAATATTTTACTGTTTAAAATAACCCTGGACTTTTGAATTAAAACCTGTTTTTATGTTCAAGCTATCTGTGTATTATTTCTCCTGCAGCTGTACATAAAATGTTTTTATATTAAAAAAGGACAAGAGAGAGACACTGCCAGCTGCCACCATGACCAGCAGCATGTGAAGTCACCGATTAAGATACATCAGGTTTGACCAGCCAAGACCACCTGAAGGTCTCTGATGACACCATGGCCCAGATGATCCAACATCCAGAACAGTTTCAAGGCAACTGGCTCAGACGATACAGCCTCATGGACTACTCCGTGATCCTAAAATTTTCTTTGTGTCCCCTTAAGATACAGCGCCCCCCTCCAGCAGGAAGTAGTAAGAGAAGCTACGCCCAAATTCCCAAATATACCAAGCTGGCTTTGGAGATGTATAAAAGTTAAAACCTTCCTTTTTAAAAAAAGAAAAGGGGAAGTGCTGTGGGATGGTCTGTATATCAAATAAAACACTGATTGGCCAGTGGCTAGGCAGGAAGTAGGTGGGACAAGGAGAGAGGAGAATTCTGGGAAGCGGAAGGCTGAGGCAGAGAGACACTGCCAGCTGCCGCCATGACCAGCAGCATGTGAAGTCGCCGGTAAGCCACCAGCCACGTGGCAAGGTACAGATTTATAGAAATGGGTTAATTTAAGATATAAGAACAGTTAGCAAGAAGCCTGCCATGGCCATACAGTTTATAAGTGAAAAAAAAAAAAAAGGACAAATACCCTCAGTCGTTGGATGGGGTTTCTAGCACGACAATTAGGGTGTTTGGCCATCCCATCACCAGAGTAGGTCAGTTCCTGCTGTCTCTCCACCATTGCCAGCAGTCTGTTGTGGGGGTATCTTTGTGGATTTCTGTGGGCCTCTCCAGCACTTTGTTTCTTCCTTTTCTCATGTGGTCTTCATTTACCATGGTCTCCTATTCCTTGTTCTCCCTCTCTGTTCTTGATCTAGCTGGGATCTCCTGCTCCCACAGGCTCTCTTTCCCTCGACCCTTGCCCTTCATTACTCCCACTCATGTCCAGGTTGTTCATGTAGATCTCAGCCATTTCTCTGTCATTGGGAGATCCCCGTGTCTTTCTTGGGGTCCTGTTTTCCAGGTAGCCTCCCTGGTGATGTGAGTAGCAGTCCAGTCATCCTTGTTCCACATCTAGTATCCTCCTATGAGTGAGTATATAGGCTAGGCCCCGGGTGGAGCTCTGGGAGTCCAATTAGCGAGAAAGAGGAGGGTTTATATGAGCAAGAATTGTTGAAACCAAGGTTGGGTAAAGCACAGGGACAAATAACCAAACGAATGGAAACACATGAACTATGAACCAAAGGCTGAGGGCCCCCCCAACTGGATCAGGCCCTCTGAATAGGTGAGACAGTTGATTGGCTTGATCTGTTTGGGAGGCATCTAGGCAGTGGTACTGGCTCCTGTGCTCAGTGCATGAGTTGGCTTTTTGAAGCCTGGGACTTATGCAGGGACGCTTGGCTCAGTCTGGGAGGAGGGGACTGGACCTGCCTAGACTGAGTCTACCAGGTTGATCTCAGTCCTTGGGAGAAGCTTTGCCCTGGAGGAGGTGGGAATGGGGGGTGGGCTGGGGGGAAGGAGAGGGGGGCAGGAGGGGAGAGAACAAGGGAATCCGTGACTGATATGTAGAACTGAATTTGGTGTTGTAAAATAAAAGAAAAGGAAAAAAAAAAAGGACAAATACTATCAAATTGTATTACTATAGAATATACAATAAATAGAGGCAGAAAGACTAGACCTTATCTCAAGATGGAAAAGAAAGGAATATAGAGCAATGATTTCCTAAGTACAGAATCTCTGTTTTGTGTGATGGAAAAGTCCCACTAATGGTCAGTAGTATCAGGACATAATATCATGAATATAATAAATCAATACAATTAATGTAATTAATGAATATTATAAATATAATTATTGAATAAAAAAGAAAATGTCATACAGTCTTGCCTACAGCCTGATTTTATAAAGGAATTTTATTTTTTTTCCTTTTTAAATCTTTTTATTTATTTATTCTTTGTGGCTTTCACATTATGCATCTCAATCTCATTCATCTCCTCTTCCTTTAGTGTCCACTCTCTACCCTAGAACCTCCCCCCAAAAAATTAAAAAAAAAATAAAACTTAAGAGAAAAGAAAAACAGGAAAAAAGATAAAAATCTCATTGCGGAAGCTATAGTGTGACACAGTGAGTCACACAGTTTACCTTTTAGTCCACATACCTTTACTTGCAAATGTTTATTGTAAAACGTCATTGGTCTGGTTTAAGGTCTCTGGTTTCTGATACACTATCCATAGTGGCCCTCACTGGAACTCCTCTTGGATATCCTGTTGTCCCCTGTGTTGTGGAGATCCTGCAGCTTTGGATCTGTAGGACCAGTCCCTTCACTTATTCCAGCTCTCTGGGTCCCTGCTCTCAGATGACTTTAGCTTGTATCAAGTTGACACAAAACTGTCCAGTACAATATTCATTTCCAAACACACCACTTGTTGCTGCTTTAGGATCTATGCCTTTCCTAGCAATGAGTTTCAACTATGTTTATATAGCATCAGGCATGAATTGCCTACTATGGAGAAATCTTCAAATCCAATCAAGAGAATAGTCGGTTACTCCCACAGTCTTGTCACTCATGTACCAGTGGGTATATCATGAATGGTTGGTCAGTACTGTTTCATTTAGAGTCCTGCACTGGATATCTTTTATCCCCTAGAAGCTCATATATCACTTCCAGCACTATGAAAACTAGCCAGCAGGGAGAGTTTCCTGGTCAATTCAAAATTGATTACTCCATTCCTTTCAAACATAGTGAGTGGTGCTCTCCACAATAGTGTATTAGCATGTAGTTGTGACAGACAACCAAAACCAAAGCACTAGTCTAAAATTTGATAAATTTAGGGTGTCATTCTTAAAAAGACATCATTTCTACAGATAATGAGTGCAAGGTAATATGAATTGGTTTGATGTAACAAAAGAAGAAAATAAAAGAAAGCTTTGGTTCTCAGGAAATAGAGGAAGAATGAAAACATCTGGGGGTACTAATTTTTGCTTCCTAACTTAAAAAAAATATTACTATACTAAACAAATTAAAAGAAGAGCATATTGCTAAAATTCAATAGGACACCCAGAAATAGTTACACCTCATGCCAGCTACATAGCAGTTATACTTTCGCACTTCAAAATGAAGAGAAGACAGGTAGCAGATGCCCATAAAAACATACAGTAAGAAGAAAACCAAACCACATTTCAGCCCCCTATTTCAGCCTAAGCAATGAGAGGTAAACATATTTTTCTAAGAATTTATGAGCTTAGATTCCAAAGAAATTATTGATGGTAGATTTGTATGGAATTGATTAATTTTTATTAGGGAGTAATGTGTAAATAATGGTGGAAATTGGGTTGAGCATAGAGAAAAATCTCACATGAACATAGCTGCAGCAAAGCACCACACTATAGGAAATTCCTCAGCAAGAATAAACCCAAAGATGTCTACTTCAATGGGCTGGTCCATCATATGTTGTGAATTTACTATAGGACAACTCTAGGAATTTTTAATTTCACTCATAATTTCTTCAAAACCTATTCAATACACAATAATATCTTCTTCAATCTCATGATTTTTAATATGTCTGTGTAGTAGCTCTCACCGTTCATTTCTAGTTACATTCCACTGTCATTGGACAAAAATGTAAGGAAGTATTGCAATATTCTGATGTTTAGCAAGACTTGTTACATGTCCTAGAATATGATTTATTTAGAAAAAGTTCTAAGGGGTGCTAGAAAAAATGTATAGTTAGCAATATTTGGCTTGAATATTTTATAGATGTGAGTTAAAACCATCTGTGATATGATTTAATTTTCATGTTTATTTATTTTTGTCTGCATTAGTTGTCTAAGGCTAAGAGTGAGATACTAAAGTCACCATTACTGTTATGTGGAAATTAATTAGTATGTTTATATCCAGTATCACTTATTTTATATTCTTCCAGACCTTTAGAGAAGAACTAACTCCAATGATCCCAGACTATCAAACTTGGTATGAAGCTAAAGAGCACTAATAAAATCACTTTATCATTCTGATACCAAATCCTAATAAAATGCAACATAAAAACTATAAGCTAAGCTCCTAATGAAGATAAGTATAAAAAGTGCTTGGTATAATATTTGCTAATAGAATTCAAAGACACATAAAAATTCATTAATATCTAGTTGGTTTAGTTCAAGTACTACAAGAATGGTTCAACACAAACAAATCAAAAAATGTAATATGGCACCAATGCAAGTATATAAATCACATTTTATGTAGATTCACTTCATGATAATATTCATTTCATGTAATAGAAGATATAAGCATCACCATAATATAGGCTATACCCAACAATACACTGCATAGGGTAAAAAATCAATCACTCCCACAAAAATCACAATGAGCTCATTGTATCAATTTCTCCATTAATTTTTTATTTTTATTTTCTTTTGAGAATTTTATGCATAAATGATATATTTACATAATTTTACGTATCCCCCCTCCAATTCCACTGTTGACACATTCCCCTTCAAATTTGTGACTTCTTCTTCTTCTTCTTCTTCTTTATTATTGCTAAGTATATGTAATTCTCCGCCATGCCGTGGTGTGTATGTGTGTGTGTGTGTGTGTGTGTGTGTGTGTTGAGTTCATTTAGTATTGCTCATAAGTACAAGTGTTTAGACTGACCACTTGGAATTGGATAACATATAAAGGGAGTCACTGTTGGAGAAGTCAGGTTTGACTGATTTTCTGTCTCTTGGTAGCCATTAATTACATGTACTGCTTCATCTATGGGTGGGACTTTGTGGGATTTTCTCCATCCATGTTGGAATGTCAAATGTGCTGTCATTGCGCAGGTCATGTTTAAGCAACAGATTTCATAGGTGAAGCTCTCTGCCATATATATATAAGACACCATCTTACAGTGATGTCCTGGTTCTGAGCCTCTTACAATCTTACTCAATAGGGCTCTATCCCTTGGTGTCTTAGTGAGATTTAAAAAAAAAATCAAAGGAATGATAAAGCGATACAAGTAGGAATGAAGATAAAATATATTTATTTGAAGATGATATGAACATCTACCTGAAACCTTAGAAACTCTATCAAAACGTCATAGATACAATAAATAATTTCAGCAGAGGATCAAGGTAGATAATAAAAAAATCAACATCTACAAATCAATTGCTTTCATAGATGGCAACAATGAATATGCAGAGAAAGAAATAAAGACTATATTCTTATTCACAACCACCTAAAACTTGATTTTTGATGAAGACACCAAAAATAGACACCTGGAAAAAAGTCAGCCTCCTCTACAAAAGGTACTGTGAAAACTAGACTCCCAAATGTAGATTAATGATACATGAACCTTTTCTTTAACTCTTTACAAAGACCAGTTCCAAATGAATCAAAAACCTTAATGCTAGATCCAAAGTTCTGGGATTCTCTAAGGGAAATTATTTTAAAGTTTGGACAAGATGTTTCCATAAAGGACTGTTATGACTTAGAAAATAGTTCCAGAATGACGAAGAAGATTGTGTAGAATTAAAAGGTTAGCATCTAAAAGAAAAAACAGTTTACTAAATAGAAGAAAATCATTGCTAACTACACATCTGGCAGATTTATAGGATTAATACCTACATACAAGAACTAAACAACCCTAAATACCAAGAAATCAAACATCCCAATCATTAAATTGTTTACTGACCTGAACAGCTCTCAAAGTATGAAGAAATTACCAATAGATGTGTGCAATCATGCTGAACATCATCAGCCATCAGGGAAAGACAAATTGAAACTATACTGAGATTCTATCTCATCACAATAATAATGCCTACTATTTTTTGTTTTATTTAATTTCTTTCTTTTTTCTTCCATTTTTCTTTATTAAGAACTTTCTACTCACTCCACATACTATCCACAGATCTCCCCTCATCCTTCCTTCCACTCCCCAGCCCTCTTTCTTAAGCCACCCTACATCCTCACATCCCCCAAATCGAGGTCTCCCATGGGGAGTCAGCAGAGCCCAGCACACTGAGCCTATAATGCCTACTATTTTTGAAAGAAGTTAGCAAATGCTAAGAAGGATGTAGACAAAAGAGAAAACTTCTGTACTCCTGGTAGGTTTGTAAATTAATCCAGCCACTGTTGAAACCAGCATGGGGAGTGGTTACTTAAAAACCTATAACTAGATCTACCATGTGAACCAGATATAATTTCTAAGTGTTTAACCCAACACATTTAATGCCAGTCAACATTATACAGACATCCTTGCACATCAGTGTTTATTACAGCTCATTCACAAATAGCTAAATAACAGAATCAACCACTAAGGTATGGAATCAGCCCAGATGTCCATTAGCATAGGAATGAACAAGGAAAATGTGTTATCAAATACATAGGAATTTATATTCAACCATAGAAAGAAAAAATTGTATACTTTGAAGAAAAATTGATCCAGCTAGAGATTATACTATGAAATAAAAAGTCAAACTCATATGACAAATATTCCATGTACTCAATCATATATGGATTACAGAATTTCTTTAGATACTGCTAAGTAAACAATAATTTTGAATCTCAACTTAGAACTGTATTGAACTGGCTCCTTGGACTAAAGAGAGCAAACTCTCAAAAGACATGTTTCAGCACATGAACATCAATATTTTTTCCTACTCTGACCACTCACACAAATGGTGAGGTGAAAATGTCAATTAACTTCATTAAGACTTTCTATAATACATGTACACATCAAAGCATTATCTTTTAATTTATAAATATACACAAAATATCAATAGAATAAAGTTTAAGTTCATGAAACAAATTGAAAATATATAAAAAGACAAAAGCCTAGCCCATAAAAGAACTTTCACTAAGCCAGGTGGTGGTGGTATATGCCTTTAATCCCAGCACTTATAAGGCAGAAGAAGGTGGATCTCTGTAAATTCAAGGCCAGCCTGGTCTACAGAGCTAGTTCCAGGACAGCCAACATTATAAAGGGTTTTTGTTGTTGTTGTTGTTGTTTTGATTTGAAACCTTGTTTTAAAAAAAAAACTTACACTAGTGTGTATTAAGCCTGTAGAATAGTCTTGGTTTTTAAAGATGACGCATAATCCACTTAAACATGAAGACCACTGTTTCAGCACAAAGAAATAACAAAAGAGAATAACAATGAAAATGCAAATGCTTCAGGGCAATTGTCCCTTGCTTCCATGAAAGAATGAATGTCATGTTCTACAGGAAGAATATAGCTCTCCTACTAAAGTGATTTTAGTGCTCCAAAGTCTCCTCATGGCATTTTTCATTTCTGCATTCCTCAGGGTATAGATTAAGGGGTTCAACATAGGAGTAATTAAAGTTAATACCACAGTCACAGACTTATCTATGGGAAATGTGGAAGTAGGCCTTGCAAACAAGAAGATGCATGGAACAAAGAATAAAATGACTACAGCAATATGGGATGCACACGTATACAAAGCTTTGCGCTTCCCTTCCAGACTGTGTGCCTTAAGGGAGTGTAAAATGACTCCATAGGAAACTAGAAGAATTAAGAAGGTGACAGTACAAATTGCCCCTCCATTAGCTATCATACAGAGTCCAATGAGATAAGTATTGGCACAAGCCAGTTTTAGCAAGGGATAAATGTCACATAAAAAGTTGTCAATGATATTTGGACCACAGAAAGGAAGCTGATAAATGAAAATAAACTGAATTAATGAGTGAATAAAGCCCCCAATCCAGGCACCCAACAGCATGAGAACACACACCCGCCTGTTCATGATGGTCAAATAATGAAGAGGTTTACAGATGGCCACATAGCGGTCATAGGCCATCACCACCAGGAGAATGACCTCAGCTCCAGCAAATAAATGATCAATAAAAACTTGAGTCATACAAGCCTGGAAGGAAATGGTCTTTGTTTCATAGAGCAAGTCAGCGATCATTTTGGGAGCAATGGCAGTAGAATAGACAGTATCTATAAAAGACAAATAAGCCAGAAAAAAGTACATAGGAGAGCCCAGAGAATGGCTGGCCATGATGGTCACCATGATGAGCAGATTGCCCATTACTGTTACAATGTAGATGAGCAAGAATATGACAAACAGAACCTTTTGGCCCTCAGGGTTCTGGGTGAGGCCCAGGAGGATGAATTCGGTTACATTGTTCCTCTTTTCCATAAGTTCTTCTGAGGGGTTTTAACTCACTCAAGTGTCAAAGCCTGCAGATAAAAAGCACATGCTGAATTTTAAAGTAATCCTAAGTCCCATGACCAAAAATTTATGACTAGGTAACTGCTCTCATGGCATAGTACAACCTGTCCCCTAAATTCTTATCTTTATATCCATACATTAGTACATATCTCAGCCCTCAGTTGAAAAGCTTCTTTTTGCAGTAGATAGAAATTCACACAGACATGCAACTGGTGGACTATGTAGATAACTGGAGATTGTGGAGTCTATCTCTAATTGGGATATATAAACCCTCTCTTCACAAGGCTCAAGGATATTTGCAGAAATGGGACAGAAAGTTATGAGTCAGAGGTAGTGGAAGTCTGTAGTGAAATAGTGTTTGCCAGACTCAATGGGACACTACACACATGAACTCACAGTGGGTATGACTGTATACACAAGAACTATATGGAATCAAACCTGTAAAATCACAGAATGGATATCAAAGGGGCTCATAAATTTCCACCACTAACTAAGAAAGAGCTTGCACACTGCTCACATAAGAAGCATCTCAAAAAATGAGTGTTTGGGTTACTCTCTCACTATCTCTCACCTTGTTTTCACAAACATCCTCCTTCAAACACCATAATGAAACTTCAGGATGAAAAGATCTTCTGAGTCCCAAATACTGCTTTCTTTAGACAGTTCCTCACAAAGACTAGAAGCTGTGGTTTATGTATACTTTTTTGTTTCTCAAAATCATTTTTAAAAATTATGCATTTTTAAATCAATATTATACTTTATGAAATAAGAAACTTCTTACAAAAAAAAAAAAAAAAAAAAAAAAAAAAGGCCGGGCGTTGGTGGCGCACGCCTTTAATCCCAGCACTCGGGAGGCAGAGGCAGGCGGATCTTTGTGAGTTCGAGGCCAGCCTGGGCTACCAAGTGAGTTCCAGGAAAGGCACAAAGCTACACAGAGAAACCCTGTCTCGAAAAACCAAAAAAAAAAAAAAAAAAAAAAAAAAAAAAAAAAAAAAAAAAAAAAAGAAACTTCTTACAAATATTGGTGAGACTTCCAGATTTTTATGTACTCAACAAATGAATTGTTAATGGATGTTTTAAACATGTGAATCTGATTAATGGCAAATAAAATAATAGAATATAGTTGCAAAAGCCAGTGCCATATGAGAGAAACAAACTGCATACTGTGTGAATAGATGAAATACTTGGAAACACTTTCAAACTGCAGTTTTCTGCAAGTATAGATGATGAAATTTATATTTTAATGTAGACACTTTTGAAACCCACGAGGAAAGTCTTTGCCTGCACATTTCTACTTAATTACTTTATAGGCAGAGTTATATCCTTTGAAAATAGAAGTTCTTCTCAAATACAAACAATTATCATGAAGCTAATATATCCATGACATAAACTCCAATTAAAAATTAAATGTTATCATTGGATTTCTCATCTTAAATATGAATTTTTAAATGTCATGTGTTTTCTTACTCAGTTTCTTTGAAGTAAAGAAAATATACTATCTCTAAAATCTGTAAGTATCCAAATGGACATGGTGAAAATTTAAGATAAGCAGTTGACAAAGAAAGTGGATTTCCTGTGTCATGCACGGTTATTGCCAATTTTGCTTTGCCTTAGTGAAATAGAGAGCCTGGAACTTTTTAGATGTTGAGATCCAATTTCTGGTTTGGATTATCAATCTCTAGAATCTATATTGAACAATCATGTGACCTTTGGTTAATTACACAATATCATGTATATTATGAGAAGCATAAAACATCTAACATATAGGGAGTGTCAAGGATTCAAATATAGTTTGAATAAAATTACCTGGCATGTATGCACTTAAGTAAATTCAGGTATTATTTATTGTGATCAATTTCTGCACATATTTTTAAAAACCATGATTCATATAAAAAAGAGGATATACAAGAATCACCATAGGGCCTTCAGCTGTAATGGACTCAAAGGGAAATTTCTATTGGATGGCTGGATGGATTATATCTTTATTGTGTACAGTTATGGGGGCTGCCTCTTCTTTTCACACACATCACTATCAGGAGATTTATTGCATTGCTTTTTCTAAGCATTGCTATGGGCTTTGGCAATTTATTACAACTAAAATTGATGCTTTAAAGCTACGGAATCAACTGAATACATAAGTTTTTTAAGACAATAGAAATAAAATCTTTAAATTAAGTAGACATAGATGGTGCATCTTGAAGATTCATGCAGATTTTAGAATTAAATGATCACAAAAAATCTTTAGCCATTCTGATAAGTAAATATAACTCCATGAATATTTCAGAATTAAATTTTTGAGTATGAATTTCATATTTTGTAATTTTCTGGTAATTTCCACATCAAAATCTATTCATGCCAGTAAAACAAAAAAGAAAAAATAAACCAGAGTAAATATTTAACTAATATTGAAAGAATTTTTCACAATAGGCAAAAATAGTAACAACTCACCTGCCCATCAACAGACAAATGAGTAAACGCACTATGTAGCACACACTCATAAGTTTAGCATCGAGGTAGTGTTCAAGGACAGCCTTCTTACCCAGTGTGTCTTTATGCCTGTGCAAAGGGCATAATTTCTGAATCTATAAAGTGGGAAGAGTGAGGGAATAGGTGAGTGTATATTCCATTTCCAAAATAAGTGTACTTAATAGATGAAACTTTTAGAAATTATACCAAATTATTAAATCAGAACAACACAAAGGAACAGGTATTTTATGATCTTACCTCTGTGTAGTACTTAGATTTGTCATAGTCATAGAAATAATACAACAGTAGTTTAGCGTTGGTTAGGGATGGAGAGTTATTGTTTTGTGGGGTAAAGAGTACAAGGATGAGATGGATTGTGGTGATATAACATTGAAATAATTGTTTTTATTTACCACACTAAATAGAAATGACCTCTGCAATTTAATTGTAATATATGTATATATATGAATGTTTTATTTATTTATTTATTGAAAAAATATATTTAAATAAAACTTCCTCAGTCAGACAAAGAAACAAAAGGTCAAATATTTGTCAGAGAACAAGCAGAGCTGTACATGGGAAGAGTTAGAGGGAGGAAAGGGAGGCAAACATGACCATTATATCTTAATTTGAAAAATAAAAAAAATTTAAAAATTAAATTAAATTTTAAAAAGAATTAAACATCTGCAGAGAAACATAGCCTTTAAAATCCCATAAGGAGGTGACAGTTGGTAATAATAACAGTTACATTCTCTAAATTGTATAAAATGTCTGATAAACACATTACTGTGAATATAAACCATGTGAATGCAACATGTTCTCACTTCTGTTATATGCATTTAAGCAAGAATATAAAGTTTATAGATAGTTATATTTTTTTATTCTATCAATATTCTATAAAGTAAATAAAGTGAATGCAGTATCCTATTCTTGTATCTGCCATAAAACTTTGAAATGAGTCATCCATCTACTGACTTATGAAAGACACCATTGAACTAACCTTCTTTGACCTTATCACAAAATCTCTGTAAAGATTTCATTGATGTGATACCTGGGTTTCTGTTTCTTCTTTGTTCACTTGTTCCAGATTCAGACTTCTGTGATTTTATTTTCAAGCCCAGAAAATTATCTCTTATTTTGATAAGTCAAAATTGCAAGCATATCAGCACAGATATACCTTCAAAGAAATACACACTCAGCCACTGAAGCTAGACTTGCTCTGTCACACAGATGCAGCTCCACAGGCCCACACAGAGCATGATAAACATGCTTCATTCTTCAAAAAGCATTCTAAAGTTTAGGCTACAGATTTATCCACAGATGGACTCTGGGATAAACAGCAGATATACGTAAGGTGAATCATGACATTTGAAAGCTGTCTTGGGAACATGTATCAAGAATCTACTTCACAGTTCATTCATATGTATACTATTAGATTAATTAAACAAGCATGTTAACATTTTGTCAGTTGTGAACAATGCAGGATAATCTCAAATTACTGATTTTGTTTTATATTATTGATCACTCCCAAAACTGCATTAGCATTGTTTACATGTACCATGTTATTGGCATTTTGTTTTATAACTTAAGAGTAACATGAAATCCCCAGAAGAATTCCTCTATGAGGCAAGGGAAAATATTTACAGGAACTTAATAATGAAATACAAACTATTTCACTGAGCTTTTCAAATTGCCCCCAACGTGCTTGCTTCAAATCAAATTCTCTGAAGAATTACGCCCCCAGAGAAATGATAACTCCTATGTTCTCTTGACTCCAATGTACTTCTTTCTGGATACTGATTATTCCATTGCCTTCTCACCCACATTAATTTTAGACTTACCATGTGATGAAAAATGTTTTCATTTCCAGCTTGCCTGGCCAGATCTTAATGGCATACTGTACACTCCTCTGGTAGGGCTGAAGCCTTCCTTTGGATGGCCACCTAAAAGCTGCTGCCCTATTTATTTACCCCGAATTGGGCTTATATACCCCTGCCAGTAGTGATCTGTGAGAGAGGGTTTATACCTTCTCTGGCTTAATTTCTTTTTGTTTTTGTCTTTAACTTTTTGTAAAAAACAAAAACAAAAGCAAAAAATCTTCACAGTTTATATTTTGATCATGTTTTACCTTTCACCAGTTCCTCCCACATCCTCCCCACCTCCTTACTCACACAATTTTATATATTCTCTCTCTCTCTCTCTCTCTCTCTCTCTCTCTCTCTCTCTCTCTCTCTCTCTCTCAACAACAGAAATAAACAAAAAAGAAACACATACCAAAAATACCCCACAAAAACGCAGAACAAAAATAAAATTAAATAAGCAAATGGCTGTTAAGACAAAAGGGGAAAAAAGCAAAATGATACAAAAAATCTACAAGAATATTTCTGAGTTAATTTTGTGTTGATCAACTGCCGGGCATGATGCCTTCCATGAAATATAGATAATATGCCAAGTAAGACTCCACTGGGGGAAACTGTTTTTTTTTTTTTTTTCCTTTGCCAGTGGGTATAGATTAATGTTTTTCCAGCCTGATCACAGTTTCCCCTTCCTCCCTCCTCTCCTTCCATTGTCTCCCTGAAACATCCCTTCTTCCCCTGCCACCCCCAATCCACTCTTCCTTTCTCTTCAGAAAAGGGCAGACTCCCACATATATCCGCCACCCATGGTATAACAAGTTGCTTTAAGATTAGGCACCTCCCCTCCTACTGAGGCTGGATGGGACAATCCAATAGGATGAAAGGGTTCCAAAAGCAGGTAACTGGGTCTGAGAAAGCCCCTGCTCCCACTTTTAGGAGTCCCACAAGAATGCCAATCTACACAAATTAGCACATGTGGAAGGGCCTAGGTCAGTCCCATGCAGGCTCCCTGGTTGTCAGTTCAGTCTCTGTGAGTCCCTATGAGCCCAGGATAGTTGATTCTGTTGGGTTTTCTTGTGGTGTCATAGAGCTCTATGAGTCCCACAATAGTTTCTTCCCCTCTTCCACAAGGGGAAGATTCAGCAAGCTACACCTAATGTTTGACTGTGGGTCTCTGCATCTGTTTCCATCAGTTGTTAGGTGAAGCATCACTGATGAGAGTTGGGGGATAGGCAACCCTCTATGAGTATAGCAGAATATCTTTAGGACCCATTTCATTGACCATTTATTTATTTATTTATTTATTTGCCAGTCATGTTTGATTTTATTCTTTAAGTTGGAAAAAGTTTCTTCTGTGATTTTGTTGGATATATTTTCTAGGCCTTTGAGCTGGGCTTCTTGTCCTTCTTCTATTCTTGTTATTCTTAGATTTGATCTTTTCATAGTGTCCCAGATTTCCTGGATGTTTTGTGTTAGGAATATTTTAGATTTAACATTTTCTTTGGCCAATGAATCTATTTCCTCTATTGTATCTTCAGTGCCTGAAATTTTCTCTTCCACCTCTTTTATTCTATTGTTAATGCTTACATCTGTAGTTTCTGTTTGCCTACCCAGGTTTTCCATTTCAAGAATTTCCTCAGATTGTGTTTTCTTTATTGCTTTGATTTCAATTTTCAGGTCTTGAATGGTTTTCTTCATCTGTTTGCTTGTTTTTTTCTTGGCTTTCTTAGCATTATTTAAGGGATTTATTTATTTATTTCCTCCATATTTTTTTTGTTTGTCTTTTCCTCAATTTCTTTAAGGGATTTTTTTTCATTTTCTCTTTAAGGACCTCTATCATCTTCATAAATTATTCTAAAGTCTTTTTTTTCTGCCTCAGCTGCGTTGGGACATTCAGGTCTTGCTGCCAAAAGATAGCTGGGTTCTGATAGTGCCATGTTGCCTTTTATGTTATTAATTGAGTTCTTACACTGGAATTCAGGCATCTGGATTTGGAATGATTATAGCAGACCTCATTTTAAATATGAACTTTAAAGAAAAGTCAATGTTTTATTCCTCAATATATTCAAAGCATAGAAACACTGGTATTTCTAAAGCCTGTGCACAGCTGAATGGACTTTGTGGAAGAATGTTGAAAGGCAGAAATAAGAGAATGCAGGTCTCCTATGATATATGCAGTCACTGTCAGTTTTGGTTTACTCTGTAATCTTACATTGAGAGACATAGGCTCCTGAATTATTGGAACTTTAAGATGGGAGATACCAGACTCTGATTTAGAATATGATCCTCAGAATCTATGTTGAACAGCTGTGTAAACTTTATTAAATTACTCAACATCATGTGTATAATGAGGGTTTTAAAATATCTCACTTTTAGGAAGTATCAAACATTGCAAACAAGGAAAGATCAAAATCTTACCTGCACATAAACACTAAAATGTTCAAGATATTACTTACTATTATCTGTTTCTATATGTAGTTTTTAAAGTCAGACTTTAATAAGTAGAGTTTCAGAATATTCCCCATGGCCCTCTTTCTACCCTAATTACCCAAAGGAGACTTCGTATTGAATGGATGGTAGATTATAACTTCAATGTGTTCAGTTGTAGATGCTTTTTCATTGTCTATAACTCACTGTGGTATTTGAAATTCATCTTCAACTTAACTTACTGTTTTGTAAATTATGAAACCAGCTGAGTGCAAACTGTACTGTACAAAACTCTATCCATTATGTTTTAGTTTTATTAGCTTATAGGGATTATTTCATTACAGAGTTTTTCAAATGAAATGTTTGTAGTTCTTTTCCCCTTCCATCCGCATCCCTTTTTCCTCCCTTGCTCCTTTTAACCACCAGTAGTCTGTTTTTACCTTTGACTCTCTGCTATGGATATCGCTCTGTATAAATAAAACACTGATTCGCCAGTAGCCAGACAGGAAGTATAGGCAGGACTAACAGAGAGAAGAATTGAGGGAACAGGAAGGCAGAAAGAGATACTGCCTGGAGCCGCCACCAGAACAAGGAAGATGTAAGGTACCAGTAAGCCACAGTCACGTGGCAAAGTGTAGATTAATAGAAATGGGCTAAATATAAGAATAAGAGCTAGACAATGAGAGGTCTGAGCTAATGGCCAAGCAGTTTAAATAATGTAAGCATATGTATGTTTGTTTTATAAGTGGGCTAAGGGACTGCTGGGGCTTGGAAAACTCCAGCTACAATGCTTTCTTTCTTTCTTTTTTTTTATTAAGAGATTTTCTATTCATTTTAGTTATCAACCACAGATTCCCCTGTCCTCCCTCTTCCCATTCCCCTGCCTTCCCCCACCCGAACCCATGCCCCATTCCCACCTCTTCCAAGGCAAGGTCTCCCATGGGGAGTCAGCAGAGCCTGGTACATTCAGTTAAGGCAGGTCCAAGCCCTTCCTCCCTGCACCAAGACTGTGCAAAGTGTCTCAGCATAGGCACTAGACTGGGCAAAGTGTCTCACCACAGGCACTAGGCTCCAAAAAGCCAGCTCATGCACTAGGGACAGGTCCTGATCCTACTGCTTGGGGGCCCCCTAAACAGTTCAAGCTAAACAACTGTCTTGCTTATCCAGAGGGCCTAGTCAAGTACCATGGGGGCTCCTCAGCTATTGGTTCACAGTTCATGTGTTTCCACTAATTTGGCTAGTTGTCTCTGTACTTTTCTCAATCATGGTCTTGATATCTCTTGCTCATAGAATCCCTCCTCTCTCTCGTCAATTGGACTCCTAGAACTCTGCCTGGGAGCCAGCCTTGGATCTCTGCATCTGCTTCCATCAGTCACTAGATGAGGGTTCTATCATGACAGTTAGGGTACTCAGCCATCTGATCAGCAGAGTAGGTCAACTCAGGCACCCTCTCGACCATTGCCAGTAGTCTATGGTGGAGTCATCATTGTGGATTCCTGGGAACTTCCATAGCACTCTGCTTCTTCCTATTCCCATGATGCCTTCATTTATTATGGTATCTCTTTCCTTGTTCTCCCACTCTGTTCCAGTTCCAGCTCGACCTCCCACTCCCCTAAGCTCTCATTCCCACATCCTTTGCCCTCCTGTTGGAGAGGATGCAGAGCAAGAGGAACACTCCTACACTGTTGGTGGAAATGCAAACTTGTACAACCACTTTGGAAATCAGTATGGTGGTTTCTCAGAAAGTTAGGAATCAATCTTCCTCAAGACCCAGCTATACCACTCTTCAGCATATACCCAAGGAATGCTCAATCATACCACAAGGACACATGCTCAACTATGTTCATAACAGCATTATTTGTAATAGCCAGAACCTGGAAACAACCTAGATGCCCCTCAACTGAAGAATGGATAAAGAAAATGTGGTACATATATACAATGGAGTACTACTCAGCAGAGAAAAACAATGACATCATGAAATTTGCAGGCAAATGGATGAAGGTAGAAAATACAATCCTGAGTGAGATAACCCAGACTCAGAAGGACAAACATGGTGTATACTCAGTCATAAGTGGATACTAGATGTAAAGCAAAGGATAACCAGACTGCAACTCACAGCTCCAGGGAGGCTAGCTAGTAAGGAGGACCCTAGAAGAGACACAGGGATCATCCAGCGATAGAGAAATGGATGAGATCTACATGAGCAAACTGGGGGCGAGGGAGGGTAATGACTCTCTCTTTCATCAATACCTCTTATTTTGTTGTTGTTACCTCTCTGGAATAAGCACCCTAATACCAGTGAGAGTGTAAGAAAGGAGATATCATCAGTGGACTGAAGTAAAGATAGTTCCTGAAATGTCTCAGTCACGGGCCTGGTTTGCATTCTCATTTTATACTCTAAAAGCACAAGGCAGGGCAGCAAGAAATGAGAATTGACGAAAGCAGAAATGGCAGTCAACAGGTTAACAAGGACCAAGATCCATTGTTTCGTCTGTTTCCCCAGGTCATTCTTTCTAGGTATTCTTTCAAGACAAGTCATGCTTGACAAATAGATAATACAAATAGTGCTTTAAGTCAATCATTAAATAAATCAATAAACCAATGTCTAATAATTGGTCCTTTATACTTCAGAATTTATTTTCCAGGTCTCCTATTTAGTTTTTCCCTACCCCTGATTTGCATACACATATACAAATATTATAAAAAGAAAGATTATAATGCTCAAGTTTCACTGGCAAGGGGAAATAGAAGAGATTTCAGGTGGCTAGACTGGTGGCTGGTAGAGATGGGAGCACAAGGGATCAGCTGGGAGAGGGCATGGAGAGAATACTGAAAGAGCAGACTGGAAAGGGGATCATTTCTGGGTCAGGTAGAAACCTAGTGCAAGGAAAACTCCCAGGAATCTACAAGGATGATACCAGACAAGACTCCTAGCAAAAGGATATATTCAGCCTCAGGTGTGGAGACAATTTTAGATGTATCCAATGGCATTGTACTTCACAACTCTCCATTTTGATTGGTGATGATCTTCTTTAATGGTCTCCTTCTATTGCAAAGGGAAATTTCCTTGCTGAGAAGTGACAGCTACACTTATCTGAAGCTACAAGGACAAATGTTTATACTGTATTTATGGATTATGTTCGGTTAGTGAAGTGGTGGTTTTAGTTTCTCCTCCAAGTTCCATAACTTTACTAACACCGAGTAATTAACTAACATTTCAGCATCAGGCATGGTTTCCCTCTTGTTGGGTGGGTCTTAAGTCCAGTTAAAGATCTGTTGGTTACTGCCAAGGTATGCATGCCACTAATGCACCCCAGGGGTTACCATGCCATGCTTGTCATTGGTGTGATTCATAGGCATCATAACTAGGTAGGATTGGTGATTGCATCCCCTTCTTTGGAAGCTTATATAATTTCTGTGGAACCATGAAAGCTAGTGTTGAGGAAGAAGATATTCATATCACTTCCAGCTCAGGGGCCTCTGGGCTCTGCATCTAAAGTGTATGGTGTCTTCAGCAGTAAGGACTTAGCTTCCACCTCTGGTGGGCAACCAAGAAAAATGGCAATAGCCTGCATGTTTGGGGGAGTATATTGAAGAATCCTGACCAAAAACTCAAAACAGGGGTTGTCATGTCTGGTACTGGTCATTCTATTAGATGGTCTTTGGTGTTTGGTGAGGGCACCATCAGAGCAAATGAGAAAATTTTATTTAAATTCTATATGTATATTTATACATAGAGGTGCATGTAATGTAGGACTTTTCTTTATATAAATAGTTAATGGTATGATTCCTTACAACTTTTTAAGGCATCTTTACTGTTATTTTACTTTTCTTCTTCCTTTGTGTATATGTACCTCCATCCCCTCCCTCTCCCTTAGAAGGTCCTGTTTTCCCATTTTTCTAAATGGATAATTTATATGCTGCTATTCTGCCCAATCACCTTGTAGTATAACCTAGTTTAGCAATATGTATTCTTATCTGTTCTGGTTTTGATCAGGACACAGGTTATAAGAGCTATGAAAGTTATATATATAGATCAGTAAAATTTTTGTATTTAACCTATATTTTATTGCTTGAAATATGAAAAAAAATTGTATAATGTAACTATTTTATTTTGTTTCTAGCTTCCTTTTAACTAAGTGGAGTGGCCTTAATAATTACACCAATACAACCCCCTACCATGACAATGATCCCTTTTATCTTCATGGTTTCTGAAGTTACTCCAGGATCTGTATCTGTACTCACAATTGAAGATTTGTATCTAGAAGCATCTGTTAAGAGATACATGTGACATATGTCTTTCTGGGTCTGGGTCATCTCACTCAATATATTTCCTTAGTCAGTAATATTATCTATAAAGTTTGTGATTTCATTTTTCTTTACAGCTAAATAGTATTCAAAAGTGTATATTATCACAATTTTATGGTCCACTGATCATTTGCAGGACATTTAGGGTATTTCTATGTCCTACTCTTGTGAAAAAAGCAACAATGGACTTGGATGACTAAGTATGTGTGGATTTGGATTGTGAATCAGTTGGGCATCATTCAAGGAGTGGTAGAACTGGGTCATATGGTAGATTTAATTTTAGCTTTTTATGAGTTCTCTATACTGATTTTCATAGTGACTTCACCAGTTTGCAGCCACAACAAAGAAATTTTGTAGCACAAAAGAACATGTGCAAAAAGAGTCCGAGATTTCATTAGAAGGCTGCTATGATGCACCATCGACATGTCTTCTTCACATTACTGCTTCATTTCATTCAGGAGGTCTGTCATTTAAGCTGTAGACAGATGAAGGCATAAAGTTGAAAAGCATAAAGCTAGAAGATAATCTCTGCCCAATTACCTTGTAGTATAACCTAGTTTAGCAATATGTATTCTTATCTGTTCTGGTTTTGATCAGGACACAAGTTATAAGAGCTATGAAACTTATGTATATAGATCTGTAAAATTTTTGTATTTAACCTATATTTTATTGCTTGAAATATGAAAAAAATTGTATATTGTAACTATTTTATTTTGTTTCTAGCTTCATTTGTCTAATTTGTGTTTCCCCCTCCCCAGTGAGAATATATTTTCAGGCTAAAGTAGTATTTTAATATATCACAGAAAAAAATTCATGCCATCCTTGTTGAGGAAACTTTTCACTTCCCTCGATCAACCATAGCTTCCTTTGTGAAACAGACTTTTTTTTCTTACTTTGTAAAAATCAAAATTTATGCAAACAAAAGAATCCACGGTGATGAGAGCACTGATATCTTAAATAAGGACAGACAGGACCTTGCAGTTGCCTTTACCCAGTCTCCTTCACTTAGCCTGAATTCTGCCCCTGGCATCTGCAGAAAACCACTCCATGGTGTCCCTTCAGGGTGGACACCAGAGGAAGCAGAGCCCTCTTCTGGCAGGCGAGCACAATTTCTCTACTGGGGAGCTGGTCTTGCCTTTGTGTTTGCAAGAGCTCAGTGTTAAAACACTGTCTCTCAGATTCCCATATAAGACAAAAGGTGCGGTCGGTCAAAGGGTGCCATTGCAGCCCCCTCGCCAATTCTTCCTATGGCAGCACCATCCATTGCCTTTTTCTCTCTGCTTTCTGTGCAGACACGCAGGGCAGGGCCTCTATGGCTCTTCTAAAGCAGGTTGTTGATATCAAGCTGACCTTCCATGTGGACCATTAAAAAAAAAAAAAAATCAGGAGCAGAGGCCATCTGATCTATGCAGTTCCTTGTTTTAAGGGCTTTGCGGTTTCTTAGATTCCAATTTTTTTTTTTTTTACTTACGATTAACTCCTTTTTTTAAAAAAAAATTATTTTTAAAACGTAATTCTTTATTGATTCTTTGGGAATTTCTCATCATGCACCCCAATCCCCCTCACCTCCCAGTCCCTCCCCTTACCCTTGCAGCATCCCCTCAATGCCCCCCCCAATCAATTAAAAACAAAGGAGCTCTAAGCCACAGAGAGACAGAGAAGTTAGAATTGTAAATCTGTTACAGATCCCTAATTACCATTTTAATTCTTACAAAGACAAGCAATCACATTTCTTCAATTTTATTTGAACACAGCTTTTTTTTTTTTTTTTTAATTTTTGTTATGTGTGTGATCAAGTCTAGAATCTGTCTGGAGGAGTTGTAATTTTTTTCCTCTTCATTTCAGCCCAGTGTTAGCTAAATAAATGTTATTGAGAAAAGTAACAACTGGTTTCAATAGATGAACAGAGCCTGAAGACTTTCAGTACTTCTGTCTTGCCTAAGCCTCACACGTTAGCCTTGAGTCCAAGGCCAAGACACTTTATACTATTCATGTTTATGGTGAAATGCAATGTTATGTGTATTATCCAAAAGTTGTAATCTGAAAATGCAGAGATAATGACCCCCAAAATGAGCAAACTTCAGATGAATAATGCATTTCTGGAAATTAATCATGTAGCATAAGCATTTGTTTTTAAATTGCTCTTTTTAAAAATTGTATTGTATTTTGAGATAGTCATACATGGGCACTGTATTTTCTCATTCCTACTCCTCCATCCTCCCTCAAACTCCTCCTATGCTCCATCCCAAATTCATGGTATCTATTTTAATTTTTAGTGATATATATGTATATATAGATATACACCTCCTGAGTACAATTAGTGTTGTTCATAAGTAGGTGTCCAAGGCTAAACACTTTAATTTAGACATTCTTTCCAACACCCTAAACATGACATGCCTGATCTCTTCTAAAATTACTTTTTAAATTTATTATTAAAATAATTTTTCATAATATCTGTTTTAATAATATTCCTTTCTCTCCTCCAACTCTTTCCACTTCCTGCCCACTTAGGAAATTTAATGTGAATTTTAGGTAAATTGCTTTTGTATTAAAACAAATGACATTGGTTTTTCTCTTTCTTTTTTTTTGTTTTGTGAATTACTTTTGTTTTTATTTTTGAGATTGTAATTTCATTTCATTTCTCTCTTCCCTTTCCTTCCTCCAAACTCTCCCATAGATTCCTCCCCTCTTTCTATCAAGGATGGCCTCTTTTTTTTCATTAATTGTCATCATGTGTATATATGTATTTGTATATACATCTATATTCCTAAATGTAACCTGCTCGGTCCACATAATGTTACTTGTATGTATGTTTTCAGGGCTGTCTGTCTGGCCCTGGACAACCAATTGAGGCAGGCTCTCCTGGGGAGCTCTGTCTCTCCAACTTTTAACTTTACTCGGTTGCCTATAGTTCTTTGTGTAGGGTTGAGGCCTCATGGGCTTTTCCTATCCAGGTTGGCATGCTTGTTGGTATCATTCGTGTTGAAACTTGTTTTTCAAACTTAAAGTAGAAAACCCACTTTCTTGTGGGTTTAATTTTGATATAAATTGAATACAATTAAAACATTTTCAAGGACAGCATAGTTTTATACCTTTACTTATATAAATACATTCTAATTTTTTAAAAAAATGTTAATTCATTCTAAAATTTAAAAAAAATGTTATTTTTTTAAGGCGCTAGACAAAAATAAAGGTATGAACCAAGTAGGGAATAAGTAGACAACAGAATCATTTGTTAAAGTCTACTGCCTGTTTATTACTTAGGAATTGTAACAGAAGTGCTCAATGCGGGGAATGCACTCTTATTCTACCTGTATTGACTTTTTTACACCAGAGTTTTTGCATAGCATTTTTCATCTCTGAATTTCGCAGGGTATATATTAATGGATTCAACATGGGAGTAATAACTGTAAAAACCACACTTATTGATTTATCTATGGGAAAATTAGACACTGGTCTAACATAAATGAAAATGCAGGGGACAAAAAACAGTACAACCACAGTGATGTGGGAGCCACAGGTGGACAGGGCTTTCCTTCTCCCTTCCTGGCTGTAGCTTTTGAGAGAATTCAGAATGAATGCGTAGGAGATTAGGAGAAGGACAAAAATGATCATACAGATTGCTCCACCATTGGCAACCACAGTAAGACCAATGAAGTAAGTGTCACTACATGCCAGTCTCAATAGTGGGTACATGTCACAGATAAAGTGATCAATGACATTGGGTCCACAAAAAGGGAGAGTAGACACAAAAATAAGTTGAACCACAGAGTGGGCAAACCCGCCAACCCAGGCTATCACCAACAGTAGGATGCAAATCTGCCGATTCATGATGGTCAAATAGTGAAGGGGCTTACAGATGGCCACATAGCGATCATAGGCCATCACCACCAAAAGGAAGACCTCAGCACCACCAAATAAGTGCTCAGTAAAGAGTTGTCCCATGCAAGCTGTGAATGAGATAGTCTTTTTGTCAGAGAGTAAGTCCATAATCAACTTGGGTGATGTGGAAGTGGAATAAACAGCATCCATGATTGACAGATAAGCAAGGAAGAAGTACATTGGAGAGTTCAAGGAGGGGCTGGCAACCACTGTCCCCACAATGAGCAGGTTGCCCACCATTGTCACAATGTAGATGAGTAAAAACAAGACAAACAGTGCTTTTTGTCCAGTTGGATCTTGAGTGAGACCCAGAAGGATAAATTCTGTGACATTGTTTCTCTGTCCCATTTACATATATGTGGATTGTGTCTCAATGGAAATCTCAAGAGAACAGGGTCTGCAATGATATTATAAAAAGAATACAAATTTATTAGCTCTTAAGCATATCTTCAGTGAAACTGAAACTGATAAAAATAGAATTGAAGAGATAAGTAGTAAATAGAGGAGTGTGGTTTTAACATATAAGGAAGTCGTATTTTGCATGTATGATTTCCTTAAATGTAACATTTACATTTAGGAGGATACTGAAAATACAATTTATGTGTGTATATTCCGAAAATCAGCATAGCCAAGGGAAAAGTTTAGGCTCAATGTGAAAAGTCATGGCCTTGAGTCACTATCAAGGTGTAAATATAAATATGTTTCCATTTGCATAATTAGAAATATAAAGACTGAACTACATGACATCAGAATCCTTCCTTTCCAAACAATCTACATTGCTGGTAGTATGGCCCTGACTCTTTCACTGACTTTGTATTCTTTCTTATATCTTATGATCAAATGAAGATTTCCAAATTAGTTGCTATTACTTGAAAATGCCATCTAGCAGTAACAGGGATGCGATGACTGCAGTGACCAAATCACAGCTCTGCATTTCCCAGTCATTGTGTACAAAGAACGCAGGTAATACAGTACAGCAATGGATAACATGGGCTCTGGATCTGTAGTGTGCCTGCTACACTTCCAGGTTCTTTCCCTACCTGTATGGGCATCAACAAATAAACTAACCTCTCTGTGCATGAATTTCATGATTTTCACAGGGGAAGTATGACACCACCAACTTCTGTTTATGTAAATGCAAGGTACCCTGAGCACTGCTAAACTTTAGCAAAATCCAAAATAATAAAATGTGTCCCTGGTGTTCCTGATAGTTTTATTGTGAAACTGAATTAGAATCAACAATAAAATATCTATCAACTTAATAATTACAAATATAAACCATGATATAAAAACATTACATATATTACCCATGAACTAATTTCAGCATAAAGTTAGAATTCTGTTAGACATATTTGTTTTGGTATAAATATATTTATAATAAAGGGTAATATGTACCTATTTTAAATAGAAGCAAATAAGTGGACTTCATACACAGATACTAGGAAAAGGATGTGAAGAGAAAGATATGCACACTATGCAGACACACAGACATACACACACACACACACACACACACACACACACACACACACACACAAAAGAATTGCAGCCTAGAGTTACAAGCCTAATCCAAGAAAGACTACAAACAAAATAAGAAAATTAATTAATTTCTAAGGTAAGATATACATAAAACAGGGGCCAGAGATAATCTGATATTTCACTAAGTGGTAGGCATGAGGTACCTTCTACATGTCTCATTCACATTACTGCTTCATCTCATTCAACAGACCCGTCATTGAAGAAACAGACCACCAAAGGCATACCTGTTGCAAGACACAAAACTGTAAAATTATTATTTCTAGTACTCCTTGAATTATAGCTTATTTGATGTATGTTCTCAAACTTCAGTTCCAGTTTTGGTAAGATGGAGTATATTATTATTACTTAATTATGAAGTTATTTACATACATAGTAAAACTTAGTATTTGAATTATAGTTTATTGTGCCAATTGTCAAATATTTTTGCCACAAGAAATGAAAAATAGTCTCAACATGATTCAAAATTGCAGCTTTAATGTCTTTTTAAAAATTAACACAGGTTATTAAGAATATATTTTTCTCAAAGAGCTAGAGGGGTATTGGGAAGGTTTAGGGGGAGAAAATTAGGGAAGACAGAAATGTTGCAATTATAATATCAAATATAAAAGAAAAATAATATATTTTTCTCAAAATAAAATATATAATCACAAAAATATCACACTAGTATTTTATGATAATAAATTTAAATATCTGTCTAGTTAACTGCAGTTTTGAGTATGAGTTTGTTTCTTAATACATACATGCTAACTTGTTTGCTCAGGTCATTTATAAAACCTCATATAACACTCAAAGTCATGATAGACATTGAATCTTTTATATTGTAGCATGGTAGTTAAGATGTATAATTTTTCTAATTCATATATCTAAAACAAATTACATGTAAATATATTGTGCAAAATACAAAATCTCACAAAGAAAAATATAAGGTACTACGCTAATTGGTTCATTTGTTATATGTTTGACAAATTTATACATATGTATTTATAGACCATTTGTTGTTGTCAATACAGAAAATAAATACCTATCAAATATAATACTAGAACATATCCTGATATTTTCTAATTAATTCCTATATTTTGGTAGATTTGTCATTAAATTCAGTTGTTCCTGGGAGAATACATGGTCTTTTAGCTACTAGTTGTATTTCAAGATATCAGAGGGATTTGCATCTAGTATTCATTTTCAGTTGTTTCACAAATATGCATTTTCGGTCTTGTCCTGGGTCTATAAAACTAATACTTCTTTCACTCAGGTAGATAGATCTCTCTTGTAGCTATGGTGTGATAATAAAATACACGAATAATTTATGTGTAGTTCTAGAAATAACTACAACTGATGACTGTTTCAATATCTTTACACCTGCTTCTCATTAAGTCAGTCTTCTAGAGAAGTAAAACAGTGCAAATGCCTATAATGCAAAATCATTTAAAATCAACATATACAACATAGCGTAGATAGAAATTCTTACCTGATAGGAAACATAACTTTGTGGAGAAATAAAGATACATATTTTATTGCTGTGTAAAATTTGGTCTGTTAGTGGAAATCAATCTGATCTGGGCCATTATTTGGTAGCTCAAATACACAAACACAAAATTAAGCAACGTTAAAAAACACACAATTTTTCCATTATCATTTCTTGTGAAACAACCAAAAATAACTCCACTGTGAGGACTTACAATTGATGTGTTTGCATTTAACTACCTAAATTTTAGGCCCTCTGTTTACCAAGCCAAGCTTCAATTTAATTTCCTAGATAAGAAGATGATGGAAAATTTTCTACAAGTTTAAGCAGAATTCTAAATTCTTCTCAAGTATAATCTTCCTAGGAAATACTTCTTCCTTAAAAATTAAAAAATAAAAAATAAAAAAAGAAACATTGTATGTCTCCACAATTTCACCAGGAAATTCAAATCTTACACAAACTCCTGGGAGCAGTCCTAGATATAACAAGAGAGCATGCTAGTCCAAGCTGAACTGGAGTTCAGCGAAGGCATCCTTTAGCTTGGGGGGAATGGAGTTCTCACAATGCCCTGGGGCCATTTCACCCGAAGAAGAACAACTCCTCCATTTATATGTGCAGATACAACCTATGGCTTTTACATCATCACTCATTTAAAGTTAAAAGACTACCCATACATAATAGAGCTATTTGTAAGAATTTTTGGAACAAATTCAAATTTAAAAAATTTAATCTCTTCCAAAGAGGTTTCTTCCTTAGTCAAGTCCCAGGAGGAAAGAGACTCTGCCAAGAGATGGGATCTGATTTCTCAGTAATGTAAAGAACCTATACTATGAAAAGAAAAATTCTGATCTGCAATGACTGATAAAACATGAGTTGTAAATTATCAAGTGTTTAGTAAGGCCACTAATATTTAGAACATTCTGAAGGAGAGAGCATGCCCATTCTCCTTCCAACACCAAAGCACAGCATGGCATTCCTCTGTAAGACTCACTCCAACCAAGGAGCTCTGTGTACAAAGCCAGAGAACACAGAACTTCAGACTTCTGTAGCTGGCACTCTAGCTCTTCAGAAGGCAGCCAGTATAAGTTCTTCACTGTTAGTGACTTTAGGTTTCAGTTAAGATCTGACTCTGTGTCAGAGGAAGTTGTGGGGATATACATGGTGTCAATCATTTTATTTCATTTCAGGATACTATGAAATGAATAAGAACTGAACAACAAAGTGAATAGTGAATACTGGGAAAACTCAGTGCTATTTATTTTTATTTTATTTTTTTTTTTTACGTGAACAGTGTCTGAAAGGTTTCTACTGCTGTTTTCTTCCCTAGGCTCTCTGTCACCTCCAGTAAAAAGTTATAGTGTCCTTTGACAGACACTGGATTTTTGATGTCACAAATACCCATTAAAAAAGCTTCATTATAAGCTGTCCATTTTCAACTTACCAAACAAATGAAATAAAACTAGCAATCCCAAAGATTATATGTATTTCCTCTAAGACAAACACTAAATAATGTTGCCAGTCAATTGAGTAAATGGTGGAAAATACATGAAACACATTTAATTCTGTAAAAACTATCAAGGTATAAAGTCATCACGATCATTGCATCACTGCAAAATGATGAGCTAATATATAGACCTGAAGAAATGTAGTCAGAAGACACAAAAAAAAATGGAGTTGGATTTATCTCATTTTTTTGACAAATTGAAAACTGACAGTTTTCAAAAGAACTGATCATTTGACGAAGTTATTTAATGGATGCAATTACCTAAGTCTCTCCAGCCTGAATTCAAGGAATTATTAATGCTCTTTTCAATCTGAGTGAAGTGAGTGTTTGTAATTGTATTATGCCTACAGCAAGTCAAAATTGGAATGCACTTGCTTCATTAAGAAAAATATGTAGTGACTATCAGCATAATATATTGCCTCCAAATATGTCAGATTCATGGTAATTCTCTATAATTCAGATCTGGCACCACTTCAAAATAATAGGAAGAGATTATGTGTTTGTCACCTATGAAGTAAAAAGAAACATTTCTCAGTACCTAATATCAAAAGAATAATAAGAAGTCCTAGTGAAATACAGTCAAAGACTTTCCAAAACAACAGAGCCAATGAGATGTGAGGCTGTTGTCCTAAAAGACAACAAAATAAATTCATTTTCTGCAAAGAAATGGACTCTGTAAACAGGCTTGAATTGTCTGTATAATATTTTTATACATCAGATCTGACACTCTGAAAAAAAACAGGGAAAGACAAAATGTGACTGAAAGACAAGAGTAAGGAAAACACATATAGATGATGCAGATAATAAGAAAAGAACCACTTAGATGTGAACTTAAACAATAGAAATCTGTAAATCCCTAAGTAGAAATTAAATTGGATTTTGTAAGTTTAAATTCTAAAATATGTATTAGTAGAAATGAAGAGCTCATCATTTGGACTTAATGACAGATTTGAAATGCATGATAGAGAATTAGTCAAATGAAAGAAAGATCATATATGCATACCAAAAATCAAACAACATTTTTGAGACAGGGTTTCTCTGTGTAGCTTTGTGCCTTTCCTGAGACTCACTCTGTAGCCCAGGCTGGCCTCGAACTCAAAGAGATCTGCCTGCCTCTGCCTCCCAAGTGCTGGGATTAAAGGCGTGTGCCACAACCCCCCAGTGCAAAACAAATATTTTTAAAATAATATATGAGCTATTGCCATTGCCCTTAGTTGCTTTGAGAACTTGAAGGTAATATGCTATTGCTGAAGACACTAAACATTTCAGACAGAGGACTTGGGGGAATTGAACTGGAAACTGGCCTGGAAGCCTCGTCTCTGAGGACGGGCTCTCATCATATTGGAAGGTGCTGTGCAAGCTGCCAAGGGAGAAAAGCAGCCAACCAGTAATCCTATCCAGATGTAAAGTCTATGAAACAAAGCAATGACTGGCCTGTCAAGATATCCCTATTGGTGCAATAGTGGCTCTTCTGTCTTAGGGGCAAGCAACAGCTCTCTAAATTGGAATTGAGGCCTGATCAATGGGGGGGAATTAATGCCTGATACTGTAAATCTACCCAACTCTGCATGACTGGTGAGGTGACAGACCCTAGAGGAGAACTTACTAATGCCATTTTCCTAAACTACTGTAGTCTCTAACCACATTCTAAACACTTACTCATACACCAACGTATTAGTATAGCTCTTACCCCTCATCAAAGAGGCTCCATTTTGCATCAGGTGGAGAATGTTAGAGAGCTCTGCAAATCTTCAAAGTTGATTAAATTATTGTAGTATGACAACCTCAACCAATAGATGTACAATGCAAACCCCTATACCCAAGGCTCAAAGAATTCATGGGAAATGAGTCAGAAAGATAAGAACCAAAGGACCAGGATGCCTAATGCTAGATAGGTTCACTAGACATGAGAGGGAATTTGCACCCATGAAAACTGAACTCTATGGTTGCCTGAACAAAACCTTTATAATGACAACACCAGTTATCATGCCAATCTAGATAGGGAAAATTCCACAAAGTCCCATCTCTAGATGAAGAGCTTCAGGTGGTCAGTGTTGGCTGAGAGAAGGAAACTTAATTTCTTCCAGAAACAACCTCGCATGTAAATTGTCCAATTCCAAAAGGTCAGCTGTGGACACATGAAAAATTAACACTAAATGGACTTACTTGGTGGGTTTGTGTGCATATATATGTATATTTGTGAATTTTTAACACTTAAAGAAGAGGGGATACTTGAAAGGATTTATAAAAAGGCAAAGTGGCTACCTTTCAGTGGGCCCTGCCAAGGTATGCCATGACACTAAGCGAACACACCGCAGGCAACAGTTTTTAGTGCAAGAGATTTATTGGAGGACAGGGGAGGAAGAGAGTGAAAGAGCAAGAGCGAAAGGCTGTGGTGACATTAGAGAGGCAGGTTGGCAGACAGACACACAGACAGACAGAATGGGCAAGAAGAGAAGCAAGCAGCAAGAAAGTCAAGAGGAGAGGAGGCTGAGACAGGCTGACACCTTTAAAGGGTACAGGTGTTGCAGAGCTGACGTGGAAAGGTCACCTGTCTTCAGGGGAAGTTGTACCTGCCTCAGAGACCAAGGCAGGCTGCTGCCATAGCAGGAACTAACAGTAATGAACTTGGGAGTGGGTGGGGAGAATGGGAGAAGTAGGATGGGGATGATGGAAATACAACACTCAAGTATGAAGTTCTCCAAAAATGTTTATCTGAAAAGAAAACATAAATAAGTAAATTTCAGAAAGCGTCTGCTATGTCATTGCTGGGTTTATATGCCTTTATCTCAATTCCTGCAATCGTGTGGTTAGGGATTTTGATTATACCACATCACTCTTGAATATAGTACGCCTTTTATTTTCTTCATAAATGTCTGAATGAAGTATTCTCTCAACCTCATCCCCCATACATGATATTCTTCTGCTTGGTGGAAACTATATGTTTTCTCTGTGTTTTTCATGTGACTTATTTAGTTTCTCATTTCAAATATTTTATTGTTTTTCACAGTTTTTGTTCCCTTGCTGAACTTGCCCTGTGTTGATTTTGTCTCCCATTTTGCTGATATTTTCTTCATTGCTAACTTTTTCCCCTATGCCCTGGATAAAGTCATCTGATTATTTGTGTCTGTTTTCAGGTTATTGATCATTTTACATGATTTTTAAAAATTTTCCTCTGGCATTTTACCAATTTCAGTCTCTTTTAGTTTAGAGGTTAAGGAATCACGGTCCTTTGAAGTAGTCACATCACCCTGATTTTCATATTCCTTGCTCCTCTGGTCTAGGATTTGTTCATCTTTTGGCTAGTTGTCTTTAGAAGGAATGGTAGAATCTTCTTGTTGACAGCCTACTTTTTTTAAGTACAGAAGAATTTTTAATACTCAATTAGCAAATAGTTGAAAATGAAAACATAGAGTCATAGGATACGGAGGATAAAGGCTCCCGAAAACCTCTAGGTGCTCCTTCTGGACCCTGGGTAGGCACAGGCCACACCTAAACACCAATTTCTAAACACAAAGAGATCCATTATTAAGCAAAGCAAAAATACAAGGTGACTGAACATTAATCATGGAGAAACAGCAGCAAATAGCTTTGGTGGTATAAATTTTAAGGGGGGGGGGTCTGTGTCAGAATGAGCTGGTATAGGTTGGTAAGTTCTAATTGGGTATGTCAATTAGGGCCAAGTGGAGATTTTTGATTACTGGATCATGTTTTGATAGTTGGACCTTGGTGATCAGCCTCAGCAAGTGGCCAAATAAGGGAACAGACCTTAGTGGATAGCTTTAGGAATGTAATCTAACAGGTTTAGCAAGAGAGAGGGAATGGGGGAAGGGTGAGGCCTACCAGAGCCATATTAGCCATGCTTGTGCCTGCTAAAGCCCCTCAGAGTGTAGATGAAATTTTAAATGGTATTATTAAATAAGAAACACAGAGCCAAATGCAGAGTTAAAGGCCCAAGAGATCAGAGAGCACTAGCAAAGAGCCAAGACCACCTTATCTTACCACCTGGCCGCCATCGCTTCCTCAGAAAGAGAGACCTTCTTTCTGTGTGACTTGTCTTTTTATTGCCTTTCTGTTCTGCCTTCTCATTGGCTATAAACCCAACCACATGACTTCCTCATCACTGCCTGTCTATACAGACCTCCAGGTCTCTATGGTTGGTACTGGGATTAAAGGTTGGGGTCACCACGCTTGGCTGTGTCCTTGACCACATAGAGACTCTTCCTGCCATGTAATCGGGTTAAGGGTGTGGGCTACCACCACTTGAATTCTGTTCCTGGCTCACTAATGACCTCTGATCTCCAAGCAAACTTTATTTATCGCCACATCAGAGGATCCAATGCACTTTATAAAAGAATGATCAATGTGCAAAATCAGCCAATGTGGCAAGCTGTGTGAGTGGGAAAATTAAAAACTTTCTGTTCAACTCAATAAACACAGACAATGAAGGACTGTTAGATGTAGGAGGGGTATCTACCTGACATCTTTTTTATACATTTATACAATATATTCTGATTATTGCTTTCCCCTCCTCCAACTCCTCCCAGATCCTTCCCACCTCTTCACCTCTCAACTACGACCAACTACACACCCTTTCTCTCTCTCTCTTTAGAAAACAGTCAAAAAATGAAATAAAAGAAAAAAAAGATGAGAAATACACAGACAAACCAGTAAGACAAAAATAAATAAATGTGAGATAAAAAAAAAAAAAACTCTACAAAGACACATTGAGTTCATTTGTGTTGGCCATCTACTTCTGGGCATAGGAGGCCTACATTCAATGATAAATTAAAAAGAAAGCTAAGGATGTACCTTTAGGCAGGCCCTGCCAAGGTATGCCACTAAACAAACACACCACAAGTAGCACTTAGTGCAAGAGGTTTATTGGAGGGGTGGAAGAGAGCGAAAGGTCATGTGTTGGAGTGGGGACATGAGAGAGGCAGGCAGACAGAGAGAGAGACAGGAGGAAGAAGAGAGGCAAGAGAGGAGCAAGAGGAGCAAGAGTCAAGAGAGGGAAGAAGAGACAAAAAGAGTGAGCTGTGCCTGGTAGACACTTTTAAGGGGTGCACATGTCACACATCTGGTGGTGGAAAGGCACCTGGCGACAGGTGATGACGTAACTGCTGCCGTGGTGGAAATAAACACTACCTGTAAGTGTTGTTAATATGCCAAATGAGACTCTATTGGAGAAACTGATTTTTCCTTAGCAAGTTGTTATCTATTAGAAATAGATATAGCTTCTGTGTTGGGTACGGGAGTCATGTCTATTTGCCCCTCTCAATGCTTCGACCACTCTGGTTACCACAGTTTCTGAAAATTCATCTGTGCATCTGTCCTATTAAATCTTAAAGACAGTGTTTACTTGAATTCATCCACTCCCATACCATCTTTCAGTCTCCTCTTCTGTATTACTCCCTAATCCCAGAGGGAAGAGGTTTACTGAATACATTTAGTACTGAAGTCTCTATTCAATATAGCCAGATATTGGAAACAGCCTACACTTCCATTAATGAAAAAATGGATAACAAAATTGTGGTGAATTTATACAATGGAATATTACTCAGCTGTTAAAAATGAATTTTGCAGTTAAATGGATGAATCCAGAAAAACAAAATCATCCTGAGGGTGATAGCTAAGACCCTCCCAAAATATTGTATGTGTTCTCTTATATGTGAATGCCACCTTTTAAGCCTTCAATCAATATACTATAATCCATATAACCACAGAGGTTAGATATAGAATAAGGGGCTAGGTGGGAGAGGAAGATCTCCTAGGAAAGGGAAATAGATTGTATCGTTATAAGAGACAGGGACAAGATAAGACCTAGAGGATTAAATAAGGAGGAAGATGGTAGAGAGATGTAAGGGAGGGAATCCATAGAGGGACAACAAACACTAAGGGCCATTTGAGGGGTCAAATGAAAACCTCCTGTAGAAGTTTCTAAAAATATATATACATATGTGAAAGAAATCTAAATGGAACCTCCCCAAGTACAGGGGAGAAAATGTCCTAACTAGACATCTTTCTCCATCAAACAAAATCTCTAGTGCCAGAATGGATTATATCTGATTGAGTCATTGGCAAAGCAGTCCCACAAAAACACCCACACAACTCAAACTATTGCCAAGGCTCTTATTTGCTCTCCACAAACTGATGGGTAAAGATCATATTGATGAAGACAGCAATTACATATATAATTGCACACTGAGACAACAAGCTGGTGCCTAACTAGAGGCTTTGCCACTACTGACTAGTGCCCATGGTACTGGAAGGTACTGTTCATGCTACCAGAGGAGAAAGCTAATCAACAACTGAGCTGCAAATCCTGACCTACAGCAGTGACCTGCCAGCATGATAGGCTGGTGCAATAATGGCGCAAACATTGTCTGATTAACAGACCACTATCTGATTGGATTTAAGGCTCACTCCACAAGCAACCTGCTCGTGAAGGTTCAGTCTTTGCTATCTGGCTTATCATAGTGTAAAGCCCATGAATTGGGGCGGGGGGGGGTGAATGGTTTCTTTTATTCACTGCTGTAGACAGTAGGACTGGACTTCCTATTAGTGAGCTGTGAGGCTACCAGTGACAGCATTTAGCAGTGTATCACACAGGGCAGGAAGATTAGACTAGGGTTCTATGGAAACAGCATCCCTAGGGACTGATTGGTCTTCAGAACTATAGCATGGTATACAGCACGAACCCTAATTGGTCTTAATAGCAAAAACCCAGAGTCAGAAATTGGGGTCAATGCTGAAAGATCAGAGAGACAAAAGAGTAAGCCACAGCCACCACCTCTTACCTTGCCTGAAAAAGAGTGAGCTCCTGTCTCCACCCACTTTATATTCCTCTCTCTGTACAGCCACATCATTTCCCTTCTCTACTTTCCTAGTGCTGGGATTAAATGTGTGTGAGATCCCAAGTGCTAGGATCAAAGGTGTGTGCAACCACTGCCTGGCTCTGTTTCTCTTTTAGACTGGATCAGTCTTGTGTAGCCCAGGGTGGCCTTGAACTCACAGAGAACTCTCTGCCTGTGCCTCCTGAGTGTTGGGATTAAAGGTGTATGCCACCACTGCCTGGCCTCTGTGACTAACTAGTGGCTTAGCTCCACACTTGGATCTTCAGGCAAACTTTATTTGTTAGATCACAAGCAAAATATCACAATGGTACCTAGAAGAATTTGAAAAGATCCACTGCTTTCTTTCTCTCAATTATATTTTCCTAACAGCTTTCTTGATTATGGTATTTTCTAAAACACTTGCTGTTAAACTCTGTACTTTATGCTGTAACTCCTTGACTATGGCTTATATTTTTACCCATGGAAAGCAGCAGCTATTCTATTTCAAAGTGCCATGAGTTCATAAGGAGACAGACATTGATAAATAGTACGGTATCAGATATTCTAAGCTAAGAACATTAATGGGTTGTTTTTATTATTATGAAAAAAATAGCAGCAAGCATAGCTTCCACCAGATGGATATATATAATTATCATATAATTTTTCAATTGTGAAAAATCAGATTTAGTTATTTTTTCTATATATATCCATTATTTGTTTGGATTTTTGTATAAACCTTTGTATATACCCCTTTGTCATTAATATAACTGCAATATTTTCTATATTGAAAAGTAATATGCTAAGAAACTTCTATGTAACTATATAAATAAAGTCTCTTTCAAATACAAAACTAAAATTTATATTTTTAATATTAATATGCTATTAATACTGTATGAGGTGAAAAATGAGCAGAGTTGCTACGTGTTGTTTCTTTATTTCTCCCAATTAGTAGTAAGCTTCCTTAGCTCTCAAAATCAATTAAATTATTTAAGAAACACAAAATACATTTCCATTAAATAAAATAAAATTACAGTACTAATTATGCCATAGAAATCTTTAGTCTGTGTACACTATTTTGTTACCCAAACTTAATGTGCGTTTTCTACAAATTCAGAAAATCTTAAAAATGCATGTTGTTCCTGGGAAGAATTCACTTAATAATTGTTTTCACTAAACATAGTCATTAACATTGAAGAGAAGCTTAGTGTTATAAAATAATTGTCTGGCTTACCTCTTGATTTCTACATTGTGTGTAGGAGTAAGCTATGATGTTATTTTTTCATCATTTGTTTCCTTATTTTAAATTTTTATTACTTATACTTTTTGAGAATTTCACTCATGAGTACTGTATTTACATAATTTCCTCCTTCCATTGCCTCCATTGAACTCCACCAATGTCACCTCACTCTCTCAAAAAAAATAATGGACTCTTATTGTTTAATCATTATTGTTTCATATATACATTTACATATTTATTTATTTATAAATACAACTTGCTGAGTCCATTTAGTGTTGCTTGTGTATATGTTATCTAGAAGTGGCTACTTGAGATTGGATGCTTGATCACGTAAAAGTCCCTAGAGAAGATTAACTCCATTTCTCAGCAGCTAGCATTTTATGACATTTCTCTTACTTCATTTCCTTTTTCTTGTCCAAAGTTTCTTCATGGCATTTTTCATCTCTGCATTTCTCAGAGTGTATATGAGGGGATTCAACATTGGGGTGATAACAGTGTAAAATACAGTCAATGATTTATCAATGGGTAATGTTGAAGGAGGTCTCACATACATAAAAATACAGGGAATAAAGAAGAGGACTACCACAGTGATGTGAGAGCCACAAGTGGATAAGGCTTTGCGCCTCCCTTCCTGGCTGAGATTCTTCAGGGAGTGAAGAATGACTCCATAAGAAATGAGCAACAGCAAAAAGATGACCACACAGATTGCCCCATCATTGGCAACAACTGTGAGGCCAATAACATACGTGTCTGTACAGGCCAGTTTTAATAAGGGGTACATGTCACAGATGAAGTGGTCAATGACATTAGGGCCACAGAAAGGAAGGTTATATACAAAGAGAAGCTGGACTACAGCATGTACAAAACCTCCAACCCAGGCCACCACCAACAGCAGAACACACAAACGTTGGTTCATGATAGTTAGATAATGCAAGGGTTTGCAGATAGCCACATACCGGTCATAGGCCATGACAACCAAGAGTAAAATCTCAGCACCACCAAATAAATGTCCTATAAAAAGCTGGGTCATGCAAGCTTGGAAGGAAATAGTTTTCTTCTCATAGAGTAAGTCTATAAACATATTTGGTGTAACTGTCGTTGAATAAACAGCATCCATAAATGATAAATAGCCAAGAAAGAAATACATGGGGGCATCTAAACTTGGGCTGACCACAACAGTCACAACAATGAGCAGGTTGCCTGCCATTGTCACAATGTAGATGACCAAGAACACAACAAATAATATTTTCTGGCCTTCAGGACTCTGAGTGAGGCCCAAGAGAACAAATTCAGTCACGTTGTTTCTTTGTTCCATATATCCTTCTGTATATTTTTATGTCAGGAGTCAAACAAATTATTTGAAATTATATCAATGACTTCATGAAATTTTTAAATATTGTTTATTCATTCTGAAAATAAGAAAATAGATATCATGGTTTATTTTATTCCTGAACATATAGATAACACAAATAGGAGTCTCCAAACTCAATGATGTTACAGGCTATTTGAAAGAGATATAAGAAGTTAGAGATATATGAGGGAAAAGATTGTGAAATAAATGAGTTGTCACAACTAGCTTTCATACTACCTAGTGGCTGATAAAATCAGACATAAAACAAGTACAATAAGAAAAAACAAAATAACATGGATTAAAGATATAATGTAAAATCGAAACAAGTTAATATATAAAAGGAATAAAAGCATGCAAGAAAATAATAAAAACAACAACATAAAGTATATTATAATCTCAAAAAATCAAAATATAATTAAAAGATTTTAAATAAAAACTTCTTTAATATTTAAAGAGCAAGTAAAACAAATACATACAAATATATGAAAACATTTTAGGATGCTGAAATTCACACATTAGTAGAAAATGAAATACACAATAAAATGCTGAACTTCTAAAGTAGAAAAATAAAAATCACACATAAGTCTATACTAATCAAACCAATAACAAATTACTTGTGTAGTTGAAAATGATATTTTTGTACTTAGAAGTGCAATGAAATTTTATATTTTAGACACAATTTGACAATATATTTTGAATGAAAAAATACAAGTACTTATCACCTCACCAGTTGTATTCTTTAAATCTGTTTAAAAGAAAGTAAAGTCATAGAACGTGAGGACACATTTTGCTGTTTTATTTATGATCAGAGGAAGCAAAAAATAGTAAAATAAATGGTAATAAATAAATAGGACACAAAATTTATTAAGTACCCATTTAAGAGAATAACAATTACTCCAAAGAGACTGTTGAACAAAACAGAAATAAGCATAAAATTATATGATACACATGTATTATAAATTATGAAAGACTATGTTTTGTTGCAAATATTATTTATATTTATGCTATTGATGCAGGAGGAAACAAGGAGCCTTATGTTAAAGGATGAAGTGACAGGAGGAAATAATCAAGCGAACAAGAGAGAGGAGGGGGACAGAATGGATTTCATATACCAAGTTATCATACCACACATTTGCACACACCATGGCAACATGAGGAGGTCAGAGGAGAATTGCCAGGGGTCTGTTCTCTTTTTCCACCATGTGGGTCCTGGAGGAGGAGGAGGAAACTCAAGTCATCAGGTTCCACGGCAGGCTCTGTCACCAGCTGAGTCATCTTACCGCCCACCTCTTTAACACTCTCAAGGACACTCTCTGGTATTTCCCCTCCATTTCCTACATCATCAATTTCCCCCTCATATTGCATTATTCTCTCATCACATGTATATATATATATTCATTAAAAACTCTGTCCCCTTGTCCTACATTACTTTCAAGGAAGCACCTACCTCTATTCTATGTTCTTTGTATACTCTTCACTTCACTAAGCTTAGTGGTTGACTTTGTTTCTCCTCTTACCTGTCCTGCTATTTATATCAACTGAAGGAGCAGCAGGCTTAAGGATCATGCTAGTTTCTTTAAATCCCCTCATTCAACTACTGCAGTGCTACATTATCCTCTAACACTTAACATAGTAAACAATGCTAGGAGAATATCTGAGTTGACACTATCAACTGCCTGTCCAGTGGAAGATCCCTCAAGTAGTTACATTAGAAATTAGTTGTTAAAAACAGTAATCAGGAAAATATATTATTATATTTTTTATAATATTAAGGTATCCAAAAGCATTACAGTTTTATATGAATCCACATACATTTTAATGGTCACAATGGACTGACCCTTAATGGGAATGATTATCACAACCTCACAGACAAAATTTTAAAAGACCCTTACAAATAAATACATATCCTAGCTACCTATGTAAGGGCATATTCATTTAGCCCAAATTCAGGAGCGTGGTTCCTGATTACTGGTCCTGAATGATGACAATTGCACACATTGATTCCACCTCTTAAGAGAGAGCAAAACAACACAAACTCTAATCTGGGTTTTGAAATGTTTCCACCTGAACAATTCTCTTCATACTTGCAAGAATTCTGGCTGATCAGTCTTTCAGGAAAAAGAAAATATGAAGCATTACTTTTTAACCTTGTTGGGATGAATATTTGGAACATCCTGTAATTGCAAAAATTTTAGTCTTGATTTGCAACACAGAAATCTGAAATCGTTCTTTTGGAAAAATCTCTAGAAATGGTAAATAAATTTTAAATATGCATGCTGAGGCTATATAGCTGAATTTTGTTGGATATCAATGATACTTAATAAAAATAATTGTAATTTATGTTTTACCCAAAAAAGTAAAACAATGAAATAGCCTTTAAAACATTGGATTCTCAGGTATACTAGCATGTAGGTATAGTTGAACTCAGGTTGCCTGAAGGATGGAAATAGTCTTAATCTGTATTCCATCATTCTTATTTGGGTTTATCATTTCAGATTCTGGAAACCCAGCTGCATGAATACTGATGCAGCCAAATATTCTAAGGGAAGAACAAAGTCTGGATATTTTATACAACACAGAATAACAAAATGCCCTATCATCATCTCTCCAATGCTGGTTTTCCTCTAATTAGATTCATTGGGACCTTATTTGTAATTTTGAAGGTAGGCTATGCATCTCCAGAGATGCCCTCAAGGACAATCACTATAGATTTACAGAAACATAACCTTTGAGGAAAATATCATGAGTGAACAACTTGAGGACAAATTATCAAATAATAAAGTCCAATCTGGGTTCAAAAAAGTATGTATAAAATCTCATATATAAAAATTATGGTGAGTATATAGTTTGACCTACATTTCCCCAGTTGACAATTGATCCTACAACAAAAACACAAGGAATATTAATTTCCAACTAGTTACCAAAGGCTTACTTCAAATGTAGCAATTTCACTTAAGGGGAATAAAGTTCAAGTTTATACAGTTTTAGAGGCCAGTCAGTAGACTGGGTTTGAGTACAGGGGTTGAGAAAGATAAAACAAGTGGGAGATTATACTGTCTTTGAGATACCTTGGAGAATAGTCACTAAAATGGACCCTGCAGTCACTAATCTACAACACATATTGATACGTATTTCAAAGAATTTCACTCAAACAAAATAAATATCTGTAGAAACTCAGCTATAAACCAATAGCAAAAATATGACTAAATTTTAACCAATTGTTTACAGATCTAGCAAACTAATCTGTATGTCTCCATCTGAATATACTCTATGGATAAAAATTTCTACAAAGAAAGGTAAAGTACATATAGAGATATCATATATAGTCATATTTTAGAAGCATAAACAGTCTTGTTTACTTTCTTTCAACTCTTTGCTAGTTTTATTGGTGTAAAATTGAAAAGTAGTAATTACATAGGTTTCAAGTATACCACTGATGTTTGGGTAAATATATACACTGGGAAGTGGTCACTATAAGTCAATAGTATGTGTATCATTTTGGGTGATTGATTGTTTCTTTAAAGCATTTTTATGGTTGAAAGAGTAAGAGCTATTTGTCCTGATTTTTATAATTTGGAACAGTGGGTAATGTTATATACTATTGTTTTAGTCATAGTTCTCTAGAGAAACATAATAAATTGAATGAACATAATAAAAGGGGATTTGAGTGATTTATAGGCTGTGGTCCAACTAGTCCAACAATAGCTATATCCCAGTGCAAAGTACAAGAATCTGATAGTAGTTCAGTACACATGATTACATATCTCAGCTGGTCTTCAGTCTATGTGAAATTCCAAAGAAAAAGTTTCTAATACTATTGAAGGAATGCTCAACAGTAGAGTGGATGAACTTGCCAGCAAGAGTAGGAGCAAGTAGGTAAAAAAGCAAAGGCTTCCTTCTTCTATGTCTTTTATGAAAGCTGGGCCAGAAAATGTGGCTGAGATTTAGTGTGGGTCTTCTCATCTCAATAATCCAATCAAGAAAATTCTTCACAGGTATGTCCAAATGCTTGGGTTTTACTTGATCCCAGATGCAGTCAAGATGGTAACCAAGATTGGCGATCATAGCTATAAGGTAGAATCATAAAAACTAAAGCCTTTCACATTATTCTTTATCCTCCATGCTCTGACAAACATTACACTCTGCTTCTGTAAATCTAGGAAATATCCCACACAACTGAAATAATGCATTATCTATCTTTTTATGCCTGAAATATGAGATATGGTTTAGTTTAACAATATACATTGTAACAATTGGCTATGTATATTTCCTCCTTAAGGCTGAATAATGTGTCATTGTATATCATTGTTCTTATCCATTCCCCAAGGGCAAGAAATTTCAGTGTTTTCATATGTTGATCGTCAAAAATAACACAACAGTGAATATGGACTTGTACAGTAATTTGAAATACTTTCAAAATTGTATTTGTCTAAATTCACAGAAGTAGCATTCATTGATAATGAATATTTTCAATTATTTATATGTTTTCTTACATGAGTTTTCATACATCTGAAAGTAGATGTCCATAGAGTCCAGATGAGGGAGTTGTGACATGAATACGCTGAACTGAACTTGGCTCATCTCCGTCATTTCTTTTCTTTTCCAAACTAATTTCCATAATAACTCATGAGGCAATAATCCCAAGAAGAGTGAAGGACTTTTTTCCTCACATCATCACCAACATTCATTTTACTTTGTGTTTGAATTATGAAATTTATTTATTATTTTGTTGTTTTGTTATGTTTATAAGGGACCTACCATGGAACTCTGATTGATCTTGAATTGGTGATACTCTTATTTCAGTTTCCCAAATGCTGGAATAACAGGTTTATACCACCAAGTCCAGATCTTCTGCCTTTTAACAACAACTTTCTAACAGATGTGAGATGACATCTCCTTTTAGCTCATATTTTCGTTTTCCTGATGATTAGTAACACCATGAAACATTTAGCAGATACTTGGGTTATTTGCAAGTCTTCTAATAATGTCTGTTGAGAATGGATGCACTGGAGTTTTGTAGTATATTGGGTTTTGTTGTTGTTGCTGGGTTTTGTTTTCCCTTTTTCTTTATGTTTTTCTTTTTAGTTTTTTTTATTTTATTTTTGAGATTATAATTACACCATTTTTCTTCTTCTTTCTCTCCATCCAAATAAGCCCATATATCCTTCTTTGCTCTCTTTCAAACTCATGACTTTTTTTCATTAATTGTTTCATTTTTAATTCTGGATCTCATGTAGATAACCTTGAGCTCATGATTCCTCAGCTTCTACTTCCCAGGTGCTTGGATTGCAAGAATATGCTACCATTTCCAGATAAGTTTGTTTGTACAGTACTTAGGATTTAACTGGGACTGTACACGTGATATGCATGCATTCTATCACGGAGTTATGTCTATGTGAGGTTTATTTAGCCTAAATAAGAAAATGTAACCATGTCATTTTAAGAAAATTGATGAAATTCCCAGCATATATAACCACTATACTGTACTGAATAAACTGCAAAAGAAAAAAGATAATACTATAAAAACATAGTTTGTACATTAATTAAATTTGTCATACCTGCTCTGGAAAGAAAGGAAAACAACAGCATATATATGAGAAGTATTTTCTGTCCAAAAGACATGCATCTGTTAACTGAGAAAATGGTCAAATGATGGATCACTTAATAAATGATATGACTTTTCTTTTATCCAGCTTCTCCCTCCCATTTTTCATCATTGAGTTTCTTAGATAATTGATGAATGTGACTAGCATGAGGTCCACCGATGTCTAACACAAAGTGTATAGTTTTTATTACTCCTTTGAAAGGTGCTATTTGCTATTATCATGACATCAATATACAAACAAGAATGACCATTTTTAATGAACACAATTCATAGAAAAACACCAAATACATTTCCCATGCATTCAAATAGTAGTTCAAGGCCACTCAAAGTTATTTGTTGAGATTTTTCAATTATATATATATATGGCATATTTAAAGTTATTGATTGATTTTTTTCCAATTCTAAATTTTGGAGAGAGAGAGAGAGAGAATACATATAATCTGTCTGAGGTTTTCTATTGCTTTGAAGAAACACCATGGCCACAGCAACTCTTATAAAGGATAACATTTAATTTGTTGGCTTACAGTTTCAGAGGTTTAGTCCATTTATCATTGCAGGAAATGGCAGCATTTAAGATTCTCCCCTAGGGTCTATGAACTGTCCTAGCCATTGGTTCTTGGTTCATTAGTGGTGCAAGCTACAGTTTTCATCATGTGAAGTGGGACTTAAATCCTGTTTACTATCATGATATGTATGACTGTTTTGCCTGCATGTATACTAGTAGTGTTCCCGTTCCCATAAAGTCAAAAGAAGGTGTCAGATTCCCTGAAACTGGAGTTACAAATAGTTGCAAACCACCATGTAGGTGTTGGGAACTGAACCAAGGTCTTCTGCAAAAACAGCAAGTATCCTAGTCCCACCCCTAGAAACCTTACCTGGTTACAGAGGTGACCAGTTTAAGATCCGAATCCTCCATTACTAGGAGTCTTCATGTGGATCACCCTCATAAAATCCTGGGAGCGACTACTACACTATGTTTCTACATCACCTTCCACAAATGCCTTCTAATTCCGGTTGTCTCCTTCTCCATCTCTTGTCCCTGATTTCTTTTGCTCCATTGCCACCCACCCCAAGTCAACTCATTAGGTAGAGAGGAAGCCCAAATTGGAGATCTCCATCAGGTCTCTCCCCTTAGAGCTCAATTGCCTTGCCCAGCCTTGGTGTGAGGGTACATGGATCTAGGAGACAAGGGAAGTCATGGTGGGGGAGAGTGGGAGGAATCTGGAGAAGGGAAGCTGTGGTCAGGATGAAGTGATAACAATATATAAATAAAATAAACAAACAATCAGTCAAACAAACAAACTTATCTGCTTTGGGGACTATTTTCCTTATACTGGGTTGCCTCTTCAAACCTTGGTATGAGGGGAGGTTAAACAGTCTTCTTGCCCCTTAATGTTCTGTGTTTGGTTGGTATCAACCAGGAGGCTTGCCCTCTTCTGGAGAGAGGAAGAGGGAAAGTAGATGGGGTGTCAGAGGGAGTTGGGGAAGGGACTTGGAGGAGAAGAGAGAGGGGAATTTGCTGTCAGTAGGTGTTAAAAATAAAAATAAAATATTTTCTTTAAAAATAAATGAATAAATAAATAAATAAATAAAAAGTAACGGGTGCTCTTAACCACTGAGCTATATCTCCAGTTTGAATAAATGAACTATAATTTTCAAAATAAGATAGAATAGAAAAGGAAATAAGCATATAAAGAAATTAATATATCAAAGGGGGTTGTTCATAAAACACAATGCTTAGACACTGTTGGTGAGAAGACAGAATTGCACAGCTATGTTGGAAAACACCACTATGCAATCCATGCCACTTCCAGGGATAGGAGTATATGAACATCTGTGTGACTAGGAGATATTTCCTTCCCATGTTCACTGCAGCTATATTGACCCTGGTCAGGAGGGAACCAACCTAAGTGTTAATAAATCAGTATATGAATAAAGAACAAAAGAGTATTTAGTAAAACTCACTGTGAGATGTGATTCCACCTTTAAAAAGATGAACACTGCTAATTTGCAGCAACAATAAATGAAACTGAAGATTATTAAGTTAAATAAACCAGGCACAGAAGTAAGTATTTATAGATTCTAAAAGAAGTAAAGGGCTGAATTATGGGTGTCTAGAATGAGAACATGGGAAAATGTTGATCTAATATTGTAAAATTTCAGTTAGACCAAAGGACTAAGTTTAAGCTTTCTATTGTACAATATAGGGATAATAGTTAATAACTTGCAGTGAATTCTTCTAAATATTAAAATTAGGTTTAAAGTTATGAGAAAAGTAAAAAATGCCATGTAAAGCAACACATAAAAAATTAATTTAAAATAATTATAATTTATCTCAATAATTATATGAAATGTTAAATAGTAACGTGAAAAGTTTGCATTCATCAAATGAAAGGCAAATAGTGTAATATTGTATAAAATATATACATACATACACAAATATATATAAAGCTTAGCAATGAGATAACCTCTGGGAATAAGGAAACTAATTATACCAGTTACTTACACAAACTATTTTCAATGGTTTCAACAGTAATGCATATGTAAGACACAAAATTTATAAATAAGTTGCATATATTGCAGACACGCATAAACTTATAGTTTTTAAAGGATGAATGTTCTAAGATACATCTTTAATTAGCAAATTATTGCACCTGAATGTCTAGCCTTGTTCATTCTACATTGCTTCATCTACTATTAAATACTCTCTCCATAACAGATATTAAGACTATAAGTAAAAAATTATATTGTATTCAGAGTATGGATGATTCAACACAGCTGTAAACTGAAAAACAAAACTAAAAATGAAGAAAAGATAAGTTAAAACACTGTTTATAACAAACGATATTTTTGGTTTATTTATGTATTTAATAAATAATTATGACATTTACCTATTTTGAAAAATTGAAAATATAATATCAATAACTAGTGAGGAAAAACAAAAATGGGTTCATAACTTGGCATAACAAGTTTTTCAAATAATCACTTTTCTGTCAACAAGAACTGTAATCTAGTGCTTTCTTCAACTGAATCTCATATAATGAAACTATTCATACCTTTAGCTAATCACAATATCATATCATCTTGTATTGAAGTACATGAAATGAAAAATGTGTTAACATTGACCCAGGAAAAAGAAGGAATCCTGAAACAAGTGCACAGGTATTAAAATCTGCCATGCAGATCGTATAACAAATAATTACATTAGAAAAACCACTTTTTTTTTCAGAAATTCATCTAGAGATTGTTCTCAACAATTTCTCATGAATGTAGATTATAATAATTTCAAAATATTGATTAGCTGACTGCTTAAAAATAATAAACGCATTATGCCCTAATTAAAATAAATTAAAAAATAGTTACAATATTACCTTAGTTCTCTCATATGTAATATGCAAAAAGTCCATTAGATTAATTTTAAACTCAATGGAAAATTGATTCTACTCCTCACTGGCTTTGTGTAAACAAAAGCATAGCTAAAGAATTCCCTGAGCACACTGCATAATATTTAGTAGAATTTATTAACTATTTGTAGCTTTGGAACTAGTACGTATTCAGCAAGGAAACATTCTTAATCTTTTCATAGTTAATCTTTCACACCAAAGTTTTTCCATACAATTTTTTATCTCTGAATTTCTCAGAGTGTATATTAAAGGATTCAACATGGGGGTGATAATTGTATAAACTACAGTCAGGGATTTATCAATAGGAAAGTTGGAGACAGGTCTAACATACATGAAAATACAAGGAACAAAAAAGAGGACAACCACCATGATGTGGGAGCTGCAGGTGGACAGGGCTTTACGCCTCCCTTCCTCACTATGCATCTTAAGAGAGTTTAGAATAATCCCATAGGAGACTAAGAGAAGGATAAAGACAGTCATACAAATTGCTCCACCATTGGCAACCACAGTGAGGCCAATTAAATAAGTGTCAGTACACGCTAATCCCAGCAATGGGTACATGTCACAGATAAAGTGATCAATGACATTGGGGCCACAAAAAGGAAGGTTGTAAACAAAGATAACTTGAACAAAAGAGTGGGCAAAGCCTCCAGCACAGGCTGCCACTAACAGGAGAATGCAAACCCGACGATTCATGATGGTCATATAATGCAGGGGTTTACAGATGGCCACGTAGCGATCATAGGCCATGAATACCAGGAGGAAGACCTCAGCACCACCAAATAAGTGCTCTACAAAGAGCTGGCCTATACAAGCTGAAACGGAAATTGTTCTTCTGTTGCAGATTAAGTCCATAATCAATTTGGGTGAGAAGGCAGTGGAATAAACAGCGTCCAGGAGTGACAAACAGGCAAGGAAGAAATACATTGGAGAGTCCAAGGAGGGGCTGGCAATCACTGTCCCCACAATGAGCAGGTTGCCCACCATTGTCACTATGTAGATGAGTAAAAACATGATGAACAATGCTTTTCTCCCAGCAGGATCCCGAGTGAGACCCAGCAGGACAAATTCTGTCACATTATTGCTCTGCCCCATTTAGCCTTACAAGGGTAGATTCAGAGATAATAACTCAGGATAACACCTGCCATGAAATTGTGAACAAGGACAAGAAACATTTTATCATCGACAGCATTCTTCAGTTTACAGTATCCTCAGTTTTTAGATGTGAATCCCAAGTGATTTTTAATATGCATCTAGAAAATTTCTTTTCCACCATGCACCATTGATGTGTTGTTAACACTATTTCTCTTTTGGTGATTTTTGTTGAGCCCCCAGCAAATGGGTTTGTTGTCAAGACTTAAGTGTATCTTTGTATCTAAGACAAAACAAAAGTTCCACAGTAATTAATATACATAGACTTCTTACTTAAAATATTGTTTTTTTTTCATAAATGTCAGAGATGACAAGAAAAGGGTGTTAATTTTAAGAAATCCATACACTTGGTTGAAAATAAATCTAGAATGCATCGGCTAACATAAAGTCTGTTGTTGGAGTTTGGTGGTATTTTGTGGGGATTATCTTTATAATACTATCTGTGTAGCTCCCAGACAGCTCTGCTCCAGGAACATCCATCTCAAAGCTGTAATACTGTATCTAGACATTCTGTCATAAACATCTCAAATGACTTTGATTTCTTGAGATTTCATATGAAATTTCAAGAAACTTGACTTTAAATTGCATCAAAAAGTTATAATAGAATACTTAAATTGGGGGGCATATCATCTGATTCATTTTAAAGATTTGATCACACCTTTAGTCCCAGCACTCAGGAGGCAGAGGCAGTCAGAACTCTGTGAGTTCAAGGCCAGCCTGGGCTACAGAGTGAGTTCCAAGGAAGGCTCCAAAGCTACACAGAGAAACCCTGTCTCAAAAAACAAAACAAAACAAAAAAGTCTACTATAATTTTTACTTAAAGAATTAACATTCTTATTGAAAACTCATTTAATAAATAATTTAATATAGTTCATAAAATATAATTGTAATTTAAAATAGTAATTTTATGAATCTGAGTCATAGCAGGTAACAATTCTATATGTATTTCCCAACAACTTTGCATGGATCATTTTAAGGTTCAAAAATAAAAGTCCATGTCAAGAGTCTGGAACACAGTATACATTTATTTCCTTACATCCTAGCACATTTCATAATAAAATACATTTGTTAATGAACCCCAAATAATTAGATTTCTTTCTTAAAAGTCATATGTAATACATATAACTGAGATATGATGTATTTTCTATAACTACACATGCACTAACATATAGCATTTATTACTTGACCTTGTGTAAATTAAGCAATAGTCACATTCTAACACTGGATACAGCATAAGATGTGCATTCCAAGTAACTTATTGTTGTGAAACCTTAAGTTTCTTTTTTTATTCAGAAATTACCAAAGAGACTAATAAGCCATTGACTCTGTTCAGTATAAGAATATTTTTGTATCCCTAGGCCTTTGTCTCAATAATTGATATCCTGAGTTTTACTTTGATCCAGAAATCATTCTTTTCTGTAAAAAGGGTGACTGATATATATATATATATATATATATATATATATATATATATATATATATATATATACTTTTATAGACAGATACAAAAGAGCTTGACTAAAATTCAAATACTCTATAAAGCAGCTGCATATTCATGCCTTCTATGAAAATATTTTAATAAAGAAACAATGATGGTATACTTGTACAAGTGTGTAAAAATCAACCAATTTAAACAACTGATTTAAATATTCCTTATCATACTTACATATCTCATCATGTGCAACTCACAGATCTGTAAACATTATATCAAGATTTTTCTGTTCACATCATAAATTTTATATTCTGAAGAGTAGTGAGCTACTCTATCTTGCCAAGATCCAGGTCATTTTCTCTAGAGATTTTTCAGGGGAAGAAAGCAGCTGAGGAATGATTGATTTCTTAATCTGAATTTTTTCCAAGTGTTCTGACTGCAGACCAAAGAAGGAAGAAGTCACAGAGGTTTTACCCCACAACACTCTAGCAAAATTCAGTCTTATTGTGATGACCAGGTGGTCTCTGCCTGAGAATCTCCAAGGCATGAAGGATAAGAGCTTGCAAATTCAGTGTGTTCTAATCTATATTCTGATTCTTGGAAGACAGTCCAGACTTTAGTAGAAGCAAAATAGCTCATCAGAGTCTCAAACTGATATAATGCTATATGATTAGTAGCTGCTGGAAGATTGAGAGTTGTTTTTTAAGGATGTGTCCCCAGTAGGTATAACCAGCTCCAGTGGATGGCCACACACCCAAGAGCATATAGGCAGCCTTAATTGCACTCAGTGGGTTAGAAAATAAATGAATGAGGACACACTTTTGTGTAAATATGGAATGACAGTGGATCTGGGAAGGGGATAAGAGAAGAGGGTAACTATGATCAAAATACTATGAACAAAATTCTCAATGATTCAACAAAAATATTTTAAAAAGAAAATTGTACTAAATATTAACATATATAATGTTGAAAGAAAACGCCTAAAAAGGAAATAATACATTTTCTTGAAGTTAACCATCCTCAATGTCTCTTTTTGTTGTTGTTGTTGTTGTTGTTGTTGTTGTTGTTGTTGTTGTTGTTGCTGTTTTCAGAGCTGAGGACTGAACCCGGGGCCTTGTGCTTGCTAGGATGAGAGACCTCAATGGCTCTTAATGTCTTCCAGACTCTTCTTCAAGATAGCTCTCTGAGCCTTGAGAGGAAGGGATTGATGAGGATACCCCATATGGACTGACTGTTCCAAAATCTCTCACTCTCACATTGATCTCTGCATTAGTTCCATCTGCGGTAGGAGGAGAAAGTTTCTCTAATGATGGCTGAGCAAGGCACTGATGTATGAATATAGCAGAATGACTTTAGGAGTCCGTTTATTGCTATGTTCCATTAGTAGAACAGTACTATTTGGTTTTCTCCCCAAACAACAGGACTGAGGCACATATGAACTCAAAGAGTCTGTGGCAGCACACCCAGAGCCTACACATGTTCAAGCCAAATGGGGTCTGTGCACTGAGGGGGGCATTGGAACACAAACTCCCATTCCTTTAATCAAGAAGCTATCTGCAACTGACCCCCCACTTGCAAGGGAAAAATTCTTTTCTCCAGTAGGGTCTTACTGTGTCTAGTAATGACATTTCAGGGTAGGTCCTGTGCCCATAAGTAGGTGACCATCACAAAATGGTGGTGATTTTGTAGACTCTTGGCTTTGTTTGCATTTTTTTTTGTTCTACTGGTCTTTTGTCTGTATGCTTTCTGATCTTGTGTTTTTGTGGTGTGTGTGTGTATGTGTGTGTGTGTGTGTGTGTGTGTGTGTGTGTGTGTGTGTGCTTCTTGTAGGTTTTCCTTTTTTAAAAAAATCTAGCTTGTTTCTCTGTTTGCCTTATAAAGAGAAAGAAATGGCATGGAAGTAGGTGGATGGGGAGGAAGAAAGGATCTGGGAAAAGTTAGGGGATGAGAAACAGTCATCAGAATACATTGTATGGAACAAACAATAAAAAAGAAACCACACATTTTCAACAACATAAAGAGAAAATACATCAAAATAGAAGCCAAAAATATTTTGAGGTTTACAATGATGAAAACAAAATGGGTGATAGCTTATGGCCAACCAATGACTTTTAATCCTGGATTCAAAAATTACAAATAGTAAATACATTGTGCATCAGGTGTCAATTTAAGAAGTTATGACTTAGCATAATATTCTCATAGTCCACATCATCTCAAACGATGTCAAGACATTCTATACAGAAGGATAATGCCTGGTGGTTGTGGCACATGCCTTTAATGCCAGCACTCTGGATTCAGAGGCAGGTGGGTCTCTAAGTTTGAGGCCTACAAGGCCTATGGAGCAAGCTCTAGTCTTGAACAGCCAGGGCTACACAGAGAAACAATAAAATCCTGTCTCAAAATTAAAGGAAGGAGTCGATGGAGGAGGAGGAGGAGGAGGAGGAGGAGGAGGAGGAGGAGGAGGAGGAGGAGAAGAAGAAGAAGAAGAAGAAGAAGAAGAAGAAATAAATGAATGAGTAGATGAATACGTTCTTGAGATCTGAAATGTGTAATGCCATAATGATGAGAACAGAGGTTTGAGAACAGCCATTTTTTTAGACTAAATTTTAAAATTTAGTAGTTCTTCCTCTTGTGCTTATCAATTCTGTCTTTGGCCAGTAGCCATAACTGTCCTTTCATCTAAAGGCAGTTTGGTTTTGGCCAGAAGTGCCAGAAAAGTCTAGAGGCACTAATTAGTGCTATCGTTTTACACAGCAATGTATATAGTTGCCCTTAAAAATACATGTGTGAATGTTCCTCAAACCAGTCCAGACTCCTGGATGAAGAGGCACATGAACACAGTTGGGACACCAGGACTGATCAGTTCATCCCACACTTCAAACAAATCAAGCCTTATTAACCTCTCAACAATGACCTGGAGTAACAACCTTTTCATGGGACCTGCTGTTCCTTTACAGTGGCTTACTTGCTTCCTTTCTTTGAAGCACACATTTAGAACCTACAATAACCTCTTTTTTAAAGTTCACCTTCCTGTTGTCTTTAAATGTATTCTTTGAAATCACAGAAGCCTTTGGCCACAGATCTCCAAGTAATACTCACCTGAGGTGGGAAACTCCCATTACTCTAAAGGAATCAAACCTCCATTTTCCCCCACATCATAGCACTGTGTTGTCTATGAAATAGAGATGAGTGCAGTGACCAATATTCTATTTCTTTCTACTTTTAGTTTCCTGTCTTTATTTTCTGTGGTGATATTTTATTTGTGCTAAAATGTGGTAATATTTTATTTGTACTTTAATAAATAAAGCTTGCCTGCAGATCAGAAGAAAAGGCCAGCCTTTATAAGTAAACAAAGAAGTCAGGCAATGGTAGCACACAACTTTAATCCTATCCCTTTGCAGGTAGGGATCTGTCTGGATCTCTGAGTTCAAGCCCTCACTGGAAATAGAGCCAGGTGTGGTGGCACACACCTTACATTCCAACACTAGTTAACCATGGAGGTCTGGAGGTCTGTACACACAGACAGGAAGGGACAGAGCTGGGCAGGAAGAGAAAGTGATATAGCTGGACAGAGAGAGCAAATCAGATGGCAGGACAGCAAGGCATATAGACATGGGTAGACAGGAAGTAACTCGCATTTGGAAGCTGCGAAGTTGGTGAGGTAAGGTTATCTGTGGCATTCCCTATTTCCCTGATCTCTCAGGTTTCCACCCTGTATCTGGCCCAGTGTTTTTTTTTAATTTTATTTAATAAGACCATTTAGAAATTCATCTAAAATTTTCCATATTCTTGCACTCAAAATTCAAATCTACAGCACCTATGACATCCAGGCCAGCAAACCAGGCTCTACTATTCCCTGCTTTTACTTTTCTTCCTTATGCTCCCCTTTCACTTAGAAACTGATGATTTATTCTGTCTTTCAATACAATGTGCATAGTTTCTCCTTGATCTATGGGATATGAGATGAATTTATGCTTGGACACAGTTCTTATACAGAGGGGCTTTCATTGGAAGGATGAAAGACATAATTAGAAAAGTCAGAAGAAGAGAAATGATGGGTAATGTGGGTATGAAAATGAGCAAATACAATGATATATATGTTTGAAAATATCACAATGACATCCATAGTTATATACTTTGTCTATAATATTAATGAAAAAATAAGATAACCAAATATACAATAATTTTGACAATATTACCTTCTCATGAAATATTAATAATTGTATTAGAAGCAAAAGTTTATACGTTTTAAAACTTTTCCCATCAAGAGAATATTGAAAAGCTAAACCTCTATAAACCAAACATAAAAGCATGCAAGCTCATAAAAGAAACACTACAGCAACTAAATTCACGTATTGACACTCACGCAGTGATAGTGGGTGATTTCAATACTATACTTTCGCCAATAGACAGGTCATCCAGATGAAAGCTGAACAGAGATATGTTGGAGCTAAATGAAGTCATAAACAGATACTTACAGAATATATCTTCCCCAAAAATATATACCTTCTTCTCAACACCTCATGGAACTTTCTATGTAATTGACCATATACTGGGATAGAAAGCAAGTCTCAACAAATAAAAGAAAATTGAAATAATGCCCTGTATCTTATCTGGCCACCACAGATTAAATCTGGATATCAACAATAGAAATAATAGAAAGCTTATAAGCTCATGAAAAATGAACAATTCACTACTGAATAAAAATGAGTCAAGAAAGTAATTAAGAAATTAAAATCTCAACCATCCCATTCCCTGAACAGGAATGGAGTGGGAGATCAGTAAAATAGATAACCATGATAGAGGAAGACATCATGGGGATAGAGAGAAACCAAGTGCTAGGGAAGTTCCCAGGAATCCCCAGGGATGACCCCAACCTGGACTACTAGAAATAGTAGAGAGGGTGCCTGAATTGAACTAACTTGTCCCAGAGATCAGATTGGTGAATACCCTAACCATCATCACAGAGCTTTTCTCCAGTGACTGATGGAAGCAGGTACAGAGATCCACAGCTAGGCACCAGGCAGAGCTCCAGGAGTCCAGCTGATGAGAGAAAAGAGGGATTCTATGAGCAAGTGCATCAAGATCATAACAGGGAACCTGCAGAGACAACCAAACCAAACTAGTAGGAACTCATGAAAGTTGGATCAAATGACTGTGGAGCCTGCATGGGACTGTACTGGGTCCTCTGCATGTCAAGACCATTGTCTGGCTTGATCTGCTTGTGGGGCCCCTGGTGGTGGGATTAGAATCCATCCCTGGTGCATGAGCTGGCATTTTGGAACCCACTACCTATGATGGGACACCTCATGCAGGTGTGAGGCAGAGGGAGGGACTTGGATTTGCCTCTACTGGATGTGTCTCCTCATGGGAGGCCTTGCCTTCTTGTTGGCGGTAGTGGGGAGTGTAGACAAATTTCTAAATGGTCTTATTAAATAAAAAATACAGGGAGCCAAATATAGGGGTGAAAGCCTTAGATCAGGGAAATAGGAGAGGCCACCAGTCAACCTAACCTCACCAACTCTGCAGCTTCCAAATGTGCACGACTTCCTGTCTACCCAGGCTTTATATGCCTTGCTGTTCTGTCCTCTCATTGGCTCTCTTAGCCCAGCCACCTCACTTCCTCTTCCTACACAGATCTGTCACTTTCTGTCTGTACAGACCTTCAGGTCTTTATGGATGGTACTGGGATTGAAGGCATGTGTCACCAGGCTTAGCTCCCCAGTGTGGTCTTGAACACACAGAGATCTTGCCTCCTATGGGATTAAGGGCATGTGCTACCTGACTTCTTGTTTACTTAAAATGGCTGGCATTTTCACCCTGATCTCCAGGCAAGCTTTATTTATTTCCACACAAATAAAAATCACCACATTTCAGCACAAATAAAATATCACCACGGGGGAGAGGGGAGTTGGGAGGAGGAGGCTGGAGGGGTGTGGGAAGAGGGAAGAGGGGGATCTTTGATTGGTGTGTAAAATGAATGGAGAAATTTTCTTTTTTTTTTTTTTCTTTTGTTCTTTTTCAAGACAGGGTTTCTCTGTGTAGCTTTGCACCTTTCTGGAACTCGCTTTGGAGACCAGGCTGGCCTCAAACTCACAGAGATCCGCCTGCCTCTGCCTGCCGAGTGCTGGGATTAAAGGCGTGCGCCACCACCACCCTGCGCAATTTTCTTAATAAAGAGAAAGAAATTAAAATCTTTTTTGAATCCAGTGAAAATGTAAACACAGGTTGAAACCAAGGTTGGATAAAGCACAGGGACAAATAACCAAATGAATGGAAACACATGAACTATGAACCAAAGGCTGAGGGGCCCCCAACTGGATCAGGCCCTCTGAATAGGTGAGACAGTCAATTGGCTTGATCTGTTTGGGAGGCATCTAGGCAGTGGTACCAGGTCCTGGGCTCGTTGCATGAGTTGGCTGTTTGAAACCTGGGGCTTATGCAGGGACGCTTGGCTCAGTCTAGGAGGAGGGGACTGGACCTGCCTGGACTGAGTCTATCAGGTCGATCCCAGTCCCCGGGGGAGACCTTGATCTGAAGGAGGTGGGAATGGGGGTGTGCTGGGGGGAAGGGGAGGGGGGCAGGAAGGGAGAGAACAAGGGAAGCTGTGGCTATTATGTAGAACTGAATAGTATTGTAAAATAAATAAAAAAAGAAAAAGAAAATGTAAACACAGCATACCTAAAGTTATGGGGCAAATGAAGGTTGTTCTAAGAGACAAGTTCATAGCACCACATGCCTACATTAAAAAACTGTAAAGATCTCATATTGGTAACTTAACAGCACACCTGAAAGCTCTAGACCAAAAAAGAAAAAATAATACCCCAAAGAGTAGATAGCAAGAAATAAACTCAGGATTAAAATCAATAAAATAAAAAAGAAATAGAAATAATAAATGAAACAAAGAATTGATTCTTTGAGAAAATAAATAAGATCGACAAACCCAAAACTAAATTAACCAAAAAGCTGAAGAAGATTCAAATTAGTAAAATTAGAGATGAAAAATTAGACAAAACAAAAATACCAAGAATAAATATAGAATCATATGGATATATTTTAAGATTCTATATGCCCCCAAATTGGAAAATCTAAAAGAAATGGATTATTTTTTTGTATATACCACCTACCAAACTTAAACCAAGATCAGAGAAGCTGTTGGACAGTGGTGACCTCATGCCTTTAATCCCAGCACTCTGGAGGCAAAGGCAGGCAGAACCTGCATTCAAGGCCAGTCTGGTCTATAGAACAAGTTCCATGATAGACAGGGCTGCACAAAGAAACACTGTCTCCAAATAGAAGGAGGGGAAGGAAGAGGAAAAGGAAGGCAGAGGAGAAAGGAGTAAGGAGGGAGATGAAGAGGAGGAGTAAGAGGGGGTGAGGGGGGGGAGAGGAAAAGGAAGGAGTAGGAGGAAGGAAAGGGGAGGGGAAGGAAGAGGAGGAGGAAGAGAAAGAAGGAAGAGGAGGAGGGATACATTCTTGAGATCTCAAGTGTTCAACACCATAAGGATGAAAACAGGAGAAAGACAACAGTCAGGCAGTTTATAAACAGAACTTTAAAATTTAGTCATTCAGCCTCTAGTCCTTAACAATCTCATCCTTGGCCAGAAGCCATAAGTGTCCTTTCATCTAAAGGCAGTTTAGCCTAGCCAGAAGTGCCAGAAAAGTCTAGAGACATTAATTAATGTTCCCCTTTTACACAGCAATGTATATAGTTGCCTGTGAAAGTGTGTGTGTGTGTGTGTGTGTGTGTGTGTGTGTGTGTGTGTGTGTGTGTATGTTCCTTAAACCCCAGTCTAGACTCCTGGATGGAGAGACACATGAACACTTCATAGTTTACCAACAACTAAGTTGTCATTTGACTTGCCAGGAGAGGGAAAATTAGTGTCCTCCAATAGAGTGACACTGAGTATATGAACCATTCTAAGGAAGACCTCATGTTTAGGAGTAGTTTATTCACATAATGAACTCTACAGTTTTTTAAATGTGCTTTTATTTGGCTATTATTTGGTGTTTGTTTGTTTTAGGATATGGTTTGTTTGTTGGTTGGTTGGTTGGTTGGTTGGTTGGTTGGTTGGTTGGTAGGTTGGTTGGTTTAAGGGGATTTTGTGGTTGTATTGGGTTTTTGTTTGTTTTCCAGAAATAACTTAAAGTAGAGTGGGTAGGCTGGGAGAGAGGATCAGAAAGGACTTGGAGAGGAGAACATGTTCAAAATATATCTAAACTTAAAAATAGCTTTAAATAATAAAAAAAATGTCCTGGAAAGACAAGGGATACAAGGAACATACCTCAGCATAATAAAGCTACAGCAAGCCCAGAGCCAACATCAACCTACATGGGGATAGAAACAAAGTATTTACACTAAAATTTAAAACAAGACAAGTCTAGTCTCTTCATACCTATTCAGCATGGTACTGGAAGTGTCATCTAGAGTAATACAACTGGAGGAGATCAAAGAGATACCAATAGGAAGGGAAGCAGTCAAAATATTGTGCACATAAGGAACCCTAAAATTTCTACCAAGAACCTCCTACAGTTGATAAATACTTTCAGCAAACTCTATACAAAATTAATACACAAAAATCAGAAGCCCTCCTGTATACAAATGGTACGTAGACTGAGAAAGAAATCATGGAAACAACACCTTTCACAATAAGCTCATAAACCATAAGATAACTTGACATAACTCTAACAAAGCAAGTGCAGGACTTGTATATTAAAACTTTAAGACACTGAAGAAAGAAATTGTAGATGATACCAGAAATGGAAGGATATTCCATGCTCATGGATCACTTGGATTGATTTGATAAAAATGCCATCCTATCAAAAGCAATTTACAGATTAAAAGCAATCACCATCAAATATTCCTCACAAGTATTCATAGAAATTAAAAGGAAAATTTTCAGCTTTATATGAAAACACACACACACACACACACCATTCTAACAAACAAACAAAAACACAAAATACCTGAAATAACCTGAATAATTAAAGATTTGCTGAATTTATCACCATTACCAACTTCAAATTGTACTACAAAGCTATAGTAACAGAAACAGCATGGAATTGGCAAAAAAGTATGCATGTTGATCAATAGAATTGAAGATTCAGACATAAATCCACACACATATAAACACTTTTTTTTTATAAAGAAGCTAGAAATACACAATGGAAACAGGAAAGCATCTTCAACAATGGTGCTGCTCAGACTGGACCACTACATGTAGAAGAGTCAAAAATCAACAATCCAGATCCATACTTACAACCTGCACATAACTGACCTCCAAATGGATCAGAAACCTCAACATAAAATCAGATGCCTTAAAACTGATAGAAGAGAAAGGGAGGAATAGACTAGAGCTCATTGGCACAGGAAATGACTTTCTGAACAGAACACTGTTAGCACAGTTGGGAAGAAAACAATTAATAAATGAGACCTCATGAAATTCAAAAGTTTCTGCACAAACAAAAGGACACTATCATTTGGGCAAAGCAGTGGGTACAGAATGGGAAAGATCTTTACCAACTACACATCCAATTGAGAACTAAATTCTAAAATATTCAAAGAACTCAAAGAACTGGACATCAAGAACAAATGGCCCAATTTAAAAATGGGTTATAGATCTAAAAGGAGAATTTTCAAAAGAGGAAATACAAATGGCTATGAAACCCTTAAAGAGTTATTCAAAATCCTTAGTCATCAGGGAAATACAAATCAAAATCACTTTGAGATTTCATCTTACACTAGGCAGAGTTGTCAAGATCAATAAAACAAATGGGAGCTGATGCTGGTTAGGATGTAGAATAATGGGAAAACTCATCCATTGCTGGTAGGAGTACAAAATTGTACAACCACTGTGGAAATCACTGTGGTGCTTCCTCAGAGAGCTGGTAATGGATCTAATTCCAGATCCAGCTATAACACTCTTGATCCTGTATCCAAAGGACTCTACATCTTACTACAGAGGCACTTGCTCAGTCATGGTCATGATTGCTCATTTCAAAATACCCAGAAATTTGAAACAAACTATATGTCCTGCCACAAATGAATGGGTACAAATGTTGTACATTTACACAATGGGACTTTACTCAGTTATCTTTAAAAATGAAATTTGCAGGTAAAACTGGATCTAGAAAAAAAAAATCATCCTTAGTGAGGTAACACAGACAATAAATGACAATATGGTATGTTTTCACTTATATATGGAGGTTATCTTTTAAATCTTCTATACGCAGGCTACAATCTATATAACCACAATGATTAGGTATAGATTAAGGGACTGGAGGGGAGGATTGGATCTCCTTGGGAAGACATATGGAGTTTATATTCTTGGCAAAAATAGCCATTTTGGCAAGAACCTGTTCATACCTGGACTGTTTGACAATATGTTGTATAAAGTGAACATGCAGTACCCTTAGGAAGGTGACCACTGAACTTTGCAAGGCAAGATGGTTTCAAGTTCCTGCTTCACAGAAGAAACTGCCAGATATTCTGCAGGACACAGAGAGAAGTGACTGAGAAACTCTAGGCCTATAGGCTGAAGATGGATGCCTCAAAGTTTCAGAGGAACTTTGGATGACTTTCCAGGCAGGCAGCTATCTCTGTCATTTCTGGAATTTTGGAAGTTGCTTACAATGCACTTCCTGTTTATTTAGGTAATACTATGTCATTCTGAGGTCTTTGATGTAGTTGAAGACTAGATAGTTATAATTTTCCTTGGTTATGATAAATGATAAATTATATATGAAACTTTAGACTCACAAATATAGGATAGACAGAATATTTTCTTTAATTTTGCCAAATACAAATAGACTAGAATTGTAACTATACTTCTTGCTTGATAACTGTTCTATTATATGTAATTTTACTATGTTAAAGTTAAAACCTTCCTTTTTGTTTAGATTGAAAAGAGGAAGTGCTCTGGAATGTTGTTCTATATGTTGTGAATATGTGTTGCTCTGATTGGTTGATAAATAAAATGCTGATTGGCCCATAGCCAGGCAGGAAGTATAGGCTGTATACAGAATCATCTGCAAGCTGCACAGTATGGTGTGTGGTAGATATAGTTTTTGCAGTATGGACAAATAAAAGGTTTTTTGGGCTACATGCTGCTTTAGTGGAGGCTTAGACCCAATGCTTTTGAGAGTTGGATTTGGAGACTAAACCAGCCATCTTCTCTAACTCGGCAAATCTTCCATTGGTGGAACTGGGACATCAACCCAGCCACAAAACCTGCAACCTACAATGTGTCCGTTCTCCAATATGTGCTGATGGAATAGTGGCATAGAATATTGGGAGTAGCCAACCAATGACTGGTCTAAATTGAGGCCCACTCATTGAGAGAGAGCCCATGCCTAAGACCAACTGGATGGCCAGAAACAAGAGGCTGGATAGCCCAGAGACCTAAGATAGAACTAAATAGGACTGGCAAAAAAAATCAATGAAATTATTCCTAATGATATTCCGCTCTACTTATAGACTGATGCATAGCAAAATCATCATTAGAGAAGCTTCATTCAGCAACTGACAGGAGCTGATGCAGAGACTCACAGCCACTTAGGTAGAGCTCAGGGAACCCCATGGAAGGGGAGAGGAGGAAGTACAGGAACTGGGGGTAGCAAGATACCAGAAGCCATGGTCCACATAATCAACTAAGCAGGACTCATAGAGATTCACTGAGACTAAATCAACAATCACAGAGCCAATAGTATGGTTGTCTATTTTAGTGTTCTTGGAAACTCCTAACAGTAGGTGTGGGGGGTATCTCTGACACTTTTGGCTGTTTTGGAGAACCTTTTCTTCCTACTGGATTGCCTTGTCTAGCTTGATATGAGAGTTTGTGCCTAATTTATTGTAACTTGTTATGCCATCTTCAGTTGATATCTCCAGTAATATCCCTTACTCTTTTCTGAAGGGAAATGAAGGAAGAGTGGATCTGGGGGAGAGGGGAGGTGGGAAGGAACAGGGAGGAGAGAAGGGAAGGGAAACTGCAGTTGGGATTGTATGAGAGAAGAATAATAAAATATTATAACTTTTTAAAATAGTAAAAGTTCTAAGATACACTATAATGAAGGAATTAAGTGTATTATTATACATTAGGCTTCTTCATCCTATATTTCTGAACTTGCTACTTCATGTCATCTGACTAAGGGTTATGGGTGTCTAGGTAATATATGTGTGTGTGTGTGTGTGTGTGTGTGTGTGTGTATGTGTGTGTGTGTGTGTGTATTTGTGATATATCTAAGTATAATATACATTATATATTATGCATATATATGTATATTATGATATGTAATACACACACACATATATATTTATTTATATTTATATAAAACCTATCTGTGAGACTGATGCTGAGGTTTAAGATGCAGTTATACAACAGCAGAAGATATGGGTAACTACATGAGATGGTGAGAATTAATTCATTCAAGGATCTTAATTATGTTTATTTATCCATCAAGATATATATTTATGCTACTTTTTATTTCAAAATAAGATCCAATACAGGTAAAACTCCTGCGAAGCATAAGTAAAGCTTCTATAGCATTATGAAAGAGAATTAGTATGTGGCTTTTTTTCTGATTCTCCAAGATGACATCAGACTGAAAACTTGTTTTTATATAAATTAAAAACCAAATTATTGATATACCAAAATAAATTATTTCAAAATCTGTTAGAAATTTTTGAAATTTATTACAAATTTTAGGAAATATTATGTTAATGGAAATCATTTCTTTACTATTTCTTCAGTATCATGCCTAAAACTATGAACAATACTTGTTCCTTACATGGAAAGATTAAATGCATTAACTACTAAGAATAACTAAAAATATATTTACAATTTGGCTTTGCATATTTTTCTGTAGTTAGGATATGTTGTTATGAACAATAGACCAGCAAACAACACTGTCCATTGGTTGTGATATTAAACCAATTACATCTGCTAACAAAATACCATAAACTAGAAAGACAAAGACACTGATGTAAGCAGCAATAGTAGCCTAAAACAATGGACATTTAGCTAGGTAATCAGCTTTACTTATAGAATAGTAAGCCACTCAGTTACTAAGTATCTCATTGGTTCCAGAAATGTGTCTATTATCAAGAGTGTGAATGAAGATATGTAGACAAAAATGTCTTTTCTTCACTGGAGAAAAAAAATTAATCATTTTCTTGATCTTAAATAAGAAAAATGAAATTAACTTAGAATAATTTTTCTTTTAATAGACTTAGCCTTATGTCCTTTATAATATTCCCAAAATTATCTGTTAAATTGTTCCTTACCTGAGATGAGGTCAGGCACACTCAGGAATGTATGGCCATGTACTTAATTCTAATTTCAAGTGATTTTTTTATGATATTATATTTCTTATGGATTTCTTTAAAGAAAATAATCCATATAGATACATTGAATTAGTTCCATCATCCCTGCTTAAGACTTATTATTGCCTGTTAATTACTTTACAATTACTAGCACATTCAGTTACTGAAAATTCTTATTCTATCTGTAGATAAAACTTTACAGAATAGGTTTTCCATAGACTTTTTAATCTCTGAATTTCTCAAGGTATATATTAAAGGATTCAAAATGGGAGTAATAATTGTATAAAAAACAGTAATAGATTTATCCATAGAGAAGTTGTAAACAGGTCTAACATACATGAAAATACAAGGAACAAAAAAGAGGACAATCACCATGATGTGGGAACTGCAGGTAGATAGGGCTTTGTGCCTCCCTTTCTGACTGTGAGTCTTAAGAGATCTTAGGATGATTCCATATGAGATTATGAGAATGATAAAGACTAAAATACATATTGCTCCACCATTAGCAACTACAGTGAGGCCAATAAAGTATGTATCAGTGCATGCAAGTCCTAATAAGGGGTACATGTCACAGATAAAATGATCAATGACATTGGGACCACAGAAGGGAAGGTTGTATACAAAGAGAAGTTGAGCCACAGAATGTGCAAGGCCTCCAGCCCAGGACACCACCAATAAGAGGAAGCAAGCCCGCCGATTCATGATGATCAAATAATGCAGTGGTTTGCAGATTGCCACATAACGATCATAGGCCATCACCACCAAAAGGAAGACCTCAGCACCGCCAAGTAGGTGCTCTAAAAAGAGTTGAGTCATACAAGCAGGAAAGGAAATGGTCTTTCTATCACACAGCAAGTCTACCATCAACTTGGGTGAAATAGTAGTGGAATAAACAACATCCAGGAGTGACAGATAGGCAAGGAAGAAGTACATTGGGATTCCTAAGGAGGGGCTGGCAATGATTGTCCCCACAATGAGCAGGTTACCCACTATCGTCACAATGTAGATGAGTAAAAACATAACAAATAATGCTCTTTGCCCAGCAGGGTCCTGAGTGAGGCCCAGGAGAACAAACTCTGTGACATTGGTTCTCTGTCCCATTGACTCCTTTTTAAAAGTCTTGTTTTGCTGATTACAGGTCTTGAATAGATCCTGCCATGAAGTTGTGATCAATGACCATCAGTTCATTATGACATAAACCACATCATCATTATCTGTTCCACAGGTGAACCGGTTGTTTATATTTAATAATCATTTCTAGTTCCTCTTCCAATGAGCCCAACACATCTTCTGTTAACTCCTTCCCCTAAGAGGATGCTGTTGAGCCTACAAATACAATGTCATATGTCAAGATACAGTGGGCCGTTTAGCTAGGGTTTTATCCATCTTGTCCTTATTTTTCCAGGAACCACCTGTTTGATCAACTCTATGTATTGTTCTCTCCATTCCATTCATCCCTGCCATTTACTCATTATTTTTTTTTGTCCTCTACTGCTTTGGGGTTGAATTGTTCTTATTTTACTAGATCATAAGATGCATTATTAAGAGAGATCTTATGTAAGTGACTAATATAGAGATTGCTGGACTGTTTATGATAAGGAAATAGAACATGTGGGAACAAAGGGGAGAAAGCAAAAGAAGCAGTTGAAGTGGGAAAGGGCAAAAAATGATAGCAATGGTGAAAAGAAGCAAATGCAAGCAAATTATAGAGGTTGGTATGTCTGAAGATGCCATAATGAAATCTATCACTTTGGCTTTTAATTTAAATTTTAATTATAAGGAAACTTTAAAGAAAAATATCAGTGAAGTTCTATACCACATTCTTCTTGTTTAAAATGTTACTTTTTAGCACAGTTGTCAGCAGCAAAAAGCAATGACAAGGCTCCTGATTTTGAGAATTCTTCCCTCTAGAATATGAATAGGCCATCAATGTATTGATTAACATAGTTTCCTTGGGTTGGATGTGTTTGTGATGTTTATCCTTAAAATATCTTGATCTCTGCAACCAACCATCCAGCCCATCACTATTAGACTGTGGTACTAGATATTGACCATCATATCTTAAAGGATTTCCAGTCTTCAAAGATCTTTCATTGAATTTTATGAGGACTGAATTCAAATATCCCCTATAATTAATAAATTACTTAACCCATTTATATTTTCAGCAGTCCCTTCATCTGGTTCTTTGGGGCTTCCAAATAGCCAAAATTCTCTTTGTGGCACCATTGCCTTCACTGAGGATTCATGACTCACTATATTCACTGTCCCAGTTTTGATCATGTATGGTTAAACTGAGTAGTTTAAACTAGTGAATGCAAGCCAGTACTACATCAGTGAGATTTCTGTTTTAAAACCTCTTGGAATGAGCTCTTGAATGAAACATGAGACAATAGAAACTGCAATCAGATGTAGAGGCAACTCATCTTGCTGATACTGAGTAGGGAATGTTCAAGTGAAAATTCTGTGTAGATTTCCAAGATGAGCATATTAAAGAGAATGGCCCACACAAAGTATGAGAAGGCAAGTGTCTGAGACTTTTTCTAAATGTAATTATAAATTGAGTTTTAAATTTCATGCAGAAATTGTGAGGAATTAAATACAAGGATTCCAGAATTCTTCCCAGTCAGCTATCTACAACACTATTAGTGCAGTTGCCAAATGATGGCCAGTGGACAAGAGCACTTGTTATTCTTATAAAAAGGCCCAGGTTCAGTTCAAGTACCCATATGGTGGTTTATAACTTCTGTAACTCCAGTTCCATAGTATTTGATGCTTTCTTCTGACTTCCATGGGCACTAGGCATGCACATGGCACACATACCTACATGCGGGCAAAACATTCACACACATAAAATAAAAGCAAATCTATTTTTTTCTAATTTAAAGAGTAGTAGCACAGGTCTAGTTCTTTCTGTTCTGCTGACAATGTCTTTTATTTTTTCATGTTACTGAGTCATGCAAATTTCTGAGGCTTATTATTGTTTGCAAGGGAGGTTAAGTGTCAACCAGGAGAAAATGGGATGGACTGATGTAATTAAACAGTGACTTCCAATTTCCCTCAGAATGGAGTCTAGAAAACTCAAACAGATGCATAGAGGCAGAGAATAGGGAAATGGGGAATGAAGTGAACTCTCTAGCCATATGACAAGTGTTGCAAACTCAGGGTTCATTCACTTGTAAGAATAACTTTGAACTCTATAATAAGCATCCTATGCCTCTGACCCATTGCTCAGCAGAGACACAGTTAACATCGACTCCCTCTGGTAATTTCATTGTTTTTACTGATGCTGCTGTGTCATAGAAAGTTCCTGAAGCCCTGCTTAGCACCTCCTAAAATCTAAACAAATGATAGCTGTTATTGGTGCTGTTAGTTTGACAATATGAGGAAAGAGACAATCCATCACAGGATCTATTAGTACATTACTGGCAAGAATATAAGTAATAGAAAACCATAAATTTGTTGAACACACTTTAAGATAGAATGTTAAGTTATATTCTTAAAAATTATATATTTATCGTAGGTAAGTACTGGCAATATTTACCTCTGGAGTAATGTATTTCGTCTAGTAACAGGAGGATTCCATTCATGTGCATTTAATAATAAAAAAACATGTGAAGAAAGTCTGTACTTTATTTCAAAATTTTATTTTTTATAATTAATTCTTTTTTAAAAATTTTTATAAGAGATTATTCTAGTCATTTTACATATCAGCCACAGATTCCCCTGTCCTCCCTCCTCCCACCCTCAGCCTTCTGCCTCAATTCACCCCCCAATCCCACCTCCTCCAAGGCAAGGTCTCCCATGGGGAGTCAGCTCAGCCTGGTAGATTCAGCTGAGGCAGGTCCAGTTCCCTCCTCCCTGCACCAAGGCTGAGCAAAGTGTCTCATCATAGGTCCTAGGTTCCTGTGATGCACCCTCTTTGTGCTTCCTAATCATTATGGCCATTATCTGACTCAGAAGATAAACAATGTTCAATGTGTGTATTTGTTGAATGTCATAAGTATGAAAGTACTCCATGTCTAACAATTTATTTCACATCATTCTGAAATAATTAGCTGTTAGTGTCACACTTCACTGAGAAAAGTCTCTATTGATTAGTCTATTCACTACCATAAAAGACTGAACTTAGAGTCCCTGAAATGTGTAGTATGCTATGTAGTTCACGTTTTCAAAGACTTGATAAAACTACCCCATATTATGAGTATTATTTTAATTTAAACTGTCCATTACATGCATTTCTAGAAAAAAAAGCTTACTACAATTTTTATAAACACAGTATTCTATTAACAATTTTTGAATATGTGTGACAATAGATAGTATGCTATCCAATCGTGGTTTTCTCTCCATACAGCTACTACCATGTTTGTTGAGTCATTTTAAGAATTATTAATAAAAGCCTTATATTGTGCAAATAAAACATTTTTCTTTGCACTATATCACATTTGATGTATGTTTTTAAATAATCCAATATTAATATTTAATATAACACATTTATTTAACATATTATGAGAAGTACAATACCAGTAAAACAAAGTCATAGATAAATTAGATTATTAGTATTACACATCTAAGTTTGAGCATATATTGAGTAAAGTGGAAAATAAACACCAATCAGGCTTAAATAGCATGCTGTTCATATTCCAATAAACTTCTGTGTTTTTCAACCTTAATTTTCCCAATCCAGCACCACCATAATATTGTTTTTAAGGCACTCAAAGCATTTTAGCATATCACAATAATACTCACCTATTATTGCCAGATAGTTGGACTTCAATAACTCACATTTGGATTTGCCTTTAGTAGAGAAAACCATGGCCTCTTTTACTGAGTGAGTACTGGATATAAAGATATAAATATACTTCTGAATAAAGTTAAAAAAATCCTTAAATATTTTGACATTGCTTACTGTACAGAGGTATTGACCATCTTTATCTACCGAAAATACTTTCATAAGAAAATAAAGATGCCATATTTGTACAAAATTGACCTAATTCATGGAAATAACTTGTTCATGCCCATTTTTGATGCTACAAATACAGTAAATATAAACCAAAAAATCAGACATGCAAAGTGTTTCCTTTTCAACAATTATAGTGAAGCAACAACAACAAAAATGCTTTGTTTTAAAAACTGACAATAGTATCTGTCTGCCTAGGTACTAAAGTTTTCATATAACCACAGAAAAGCCTGAAGTCTTAAAAGTCAGTAATAGTGTTTCTCTTATACCAGACATGTTCTATAGCCTTTCATCCATTCACAATATTCCTTTTTTTTTAACTTTAGTTAATCTATAATCTTGGTTTTCCTAAAAGTAAAGCTGAAATCATAAGTGTGATTAAATTTGTGCACAAAACTTATGAGGATGTATACAGATATAGAGAATTCTTTTACAGAAATTTTTTGGTTAACACTCTTTTTGGTTAAGAGATTTACATTAAAGATTGTATTCTACTCTGAAAAACATTCACAATATTTATAAGGTCATTCTTTCTGACTTAAAAGGATGCCCCTATATCTCATCATCCTCACATAAGTTACAGATATCTTCCAGGACTGAGAAAGCAGTAAAGGATACAAGACGACATGACATCTCAAAGACTAAATGCTAACTAAAACATTATCCAGCATGGATATAAAAGTTTTCAGAAATCCCATGGGTCATTTCCTGTCAGAAAAGGAAAACAATTCTCCATTTGTGTAGATAATTTTACATGAATAATCAACCCTTCACATCATCTCTATTTCCAATAGAGTGTTGCATCATTATAAGTGATGTTGTTAGACTGCTTGGAATACATTCAAGTCAAGAAAACTTTCCCAGATAGATTTGTTTTCCTAAATAATACTTATAAAAATATAGTTGGACATTACAAAGAAAGAGTAGATAACTGACAGGTAATGTGAAAATTCTATAATGTGAAAAGGGAAATTTCAAAAATGAAATAATTAATAATCTAACAGCTATACATTATGATAGCATATAACACAAGCCAAAGAAGGAAACACTCCTAGTCTTATCCTGGAACCACAAACCACTGCATATATCACTCTTTGACACTGAGAGACACTCATACCAAATAGTTCTGAGTCTTTGAAGAAAATTTGCTTAAAAAAAATCATTGTAGTTAAGGTTGCAAGAGGTAACTAAGGAAAGGAAACAGCAAGAGAAAGTCTTACCCAGGAAAAAGCACACCAATTGGTTTTCCAATACCAAATGATCAACCCTGAAAATACATACAAGTAATAGTATACAGACTAAAAAGGTTGTACTTAAAGTATTTAGGAATATAGAAATGTAGAGCTAGAGATATGTAGTTATGTAACAGCAATTAATTATTTTAAAGACCATGAATTTCAAAAGAGAAAGGGAAGAATTATGTAATAATACTACAGTCTCAAAAAATATACTAAATGATGAAAAAAGAAGAGGAAAAAAGAATCAGACATGTTATTTAAAGTTATATTTTAAACTAAATTGTAAAAAGTTAAAATTAAGGACTTAATTTTATCTTTCCTTTTTTATTTTTTTTTTATTCTCTGTGGCTTTCACATCATGCATCTCAATCTCACTCATCTCCCATCCCTTCATGTCTACCCTCTGCCCTTGCAACTCTACCCCCAAATAAAGCAAAAGAAAATTTAAGAGAAAAGAAAAAGAATGACCTCGCAGTGGAAGCTGTAATGGGACACAGTGAGTCATGCAGTTTACCCTTTAGTTCATACATATTTACTTGCATGTGCTCATTGCAGTCATTGGTCTGGTTCAAGGCCTCTGGTTTCTGATATGCTATTTTTTTATCTTTACTTGTAATAGAACAAACCCCTGAGCTGTTTAATCATCTTCCTGAGATTTTCTATTAAATTGATTCTATTCTCAAATGATGTTTTATGCTACTTTGATTTTCTGATAGATTTGTATCAAGAAACCCATCCATACAGATGCATTGATATACATTCTTCATCAGAACTTCATGGCCTATTACTTTATGAGCAGCAGCTTGTTCAGCAAGAAGATATTCTTTCTTGTTTTTTTTCTTTTATTTAAAATGGATTTTTTTTCATATAATATGTTCTGATTACAATTTTCTTTCCTTCTACTCCTCCTAGTTCCTCACCATCTCTGTTCCCATCCAGATCCACCCCCTTTCTATCTCTCATTAGGAAGCAAACGGTCATCTAAGGGATAATAATAAAATAAAATATAAGATAAAACAAAAACAAGCAAATCAGAATAAGACAAAACAGAAAAGCAGAAGGAAAATAGCCAAAAAGGAGACACAGTAATCTAAGGACCACTCATTCACACACTCAGGAATCCCATAAAAACACAAAATTGGAAGCCATAAAATATATATATATATAAAACCTGTATGGTAATAAATATAGTAAATGTAAAACCCAAAATTAAAAGAAAAAAATCCTGATATGATATTATGAGACAAGAAACCTTCAAAGATGCCATTGAGTTTGTTTTCTGGCTATTGCTGGGCATGCAGGCCTCTAGGCTTACCTTCTTGTAGGAGGGAATCGGGGTATGTTGGGGGAGGAAATGCTGGAGGGTCAGGAGGAGGGAGGAGAGGGATTTGTGATTAGTATGTAAAATGAATAAAAAAATTTTATAAATAAATAGAGAGTAGTTTGTTTCCCCAGTGAGACTACCTTGGAGAACATTTATGTCTCTTTTTGCCATTGGTTATCAATTGGAGATTGCTTCTGTGTTAGGGATGGGAGCATGTGTCTCCTTCACCTTTCACCCTGGACACTATCTGGTGCAGACCTATGCATGTCATGTACACGTTCATTGCCTGTGAGTTCATATGTGCATCAGTCCAGCTGTGTTCAGAAGGCCTTGCTTTCTTGGTGTTCTCTATGCCCTCTTAGTTCTTAAACTCTTTCTGCTACCGCTTCCACAGTGTTCCCTGAGCCTTGTTGAGAAGGTACTATTTGATGGAGACACCCCATCTAGGGCTGAGTGCTCCAAGGTTTCTCAATCTCCACACATTTTCTGGCTGCAGATTTCCATATTTGTTCCCATCTGGGTAGAAGGAAGCTTCTCTGATGACAGCTGACCAAGGCCCTGACCTATAAGTATAGTGCAAAATGTCATTAGAAGTCATTTTATGGCTATGTTATCTTAGTAGAACAGTAGTATCTGGTTTTATACAAATTCCCTGGGCTATAGAGTCTCAGGGTTCTTAGTCACCCAAACCGCATCGAGTATGGCTTCCATCATGTGGAGTGGGCATTAAATCAAATCAGATATTGGTTGTTACTCTCACAGATTTGTGCCATCATTGAACTAGTATATCATGCACGCAAAACACCATTGTAGATTGGAGGGCTTATGGCTACGTTGGAGAAGACATTCTCATTTTGTGTGTAAGCAATTTTTAAAAGAATTGTATCTTTGCCAGAGACCACTATAGAAAACCACAACCAATCAGAATGCAGAGATGTGGAACCCTGTCCCAGTAGATGCATTTACAAAAACACCTCTACATTGAAAGCTCATGGTACACTGCAGAAGATAGAATAGAAAGACTCTGAGAGTCAGAGGAGTGTGCTGTGAAGTGTCTCTCCTATTAATGCTAGAAGGTACACATAGTCTCACCAACGTGACTGACCAAATGGGAGCTGAACAAGGACAACATCAATGCATATGCCAAAGTTGACAGGGAAAAATCTATGAGGCCTCACCCCTAAACAAAGAACTATAAGCAACAGATGAAAGCTGGTAACAGAAGAGGTTGTCTTCCCCAAGGAAGACCAAACCAATTGGTTGTCTAGTGCCACATGATCAGCCCTAAAAACATATAAATATAAGTCACATTATACAGACTGAACAGGTTATACTTAGGAATATACATGTATATACATATAAATACGTGAATCATGAATTAAGTAACATTTATGAATTAAGAGGCCATGAATTTGAAGTAGAATTGAGGGGGTTTATTGCAGGATTTGGAGGAAGGAAAAGGAATGAAGAGATATGATTATAATCTCAAAAAAGAAATAAAAAACACACAAATAGGTACACACAAAGAATCATATCTTTGAATGATAAGCTTAATATATCTTTCCTTCAGTTTCAATTTTGTTAATTTATGACCAGATATTCATTATGCATTGCCATATGCTGATTTGAGGTCTGGACAGCACTTATTTTACTAAGAGGTTAAATGTTTTATTAGAAGAATTCTTAAGGGAGGTGGTAAACAGAGATTACAATGGACTTTGTGTAATAAAAGCAAAGAGATGAATAATGGGAGAAAAGAAGGGAACCATTTGGAGAAGAATGGCACACAGGAGAGGTCAATGTGAGGAAGGAACAATAAAACAAAATATAAAGGCACATGTATATAACGATGCACGATCAAAGCCTTTACTCTGATGGCGTCCTAAAGCTTAATTATAAATAATTTTAAAGCAAAATCTCAATGTATCACAGTCACTAATACACTCAAACTTCTTATTTAAAATGTATTATGCTTTAGTATAGTTGTTAAGAATGAAATTCAGTGAAGGGTCTTCTTTTCCAGAAATCTATTCTCTGGAAAGTCAATCAACCCTCCACATGTCCGTTAACATCATTCTTGTATTTAAAGTGCTTGTACTTAGAAGGCTTACATTTGAAATATAACCTTAAACTTTAGGAGCATCCACCCCATTGTTCTAATATGTACTATTTGATGTGAAATTGCATGTTTCATATGACTTCAATGGTCATAAGAGTCTTTCAATGACTCTTAAAACTACTGACTTTAGACTGCATTGAGTTACTATAAAGTAGCTAACATGTTTAAATCTATAGCAGTTGCTTCATCTGACCCTCACTTTGAGGCTTTTCAACAGATGCAAATCTGTTCATTACTAGATTCATTATAAATTGGCATTGTGTCTTGATTTTCTAAGGCTTCTGAATTTATGTGTACATATGTGAGCCTGCCCAAATATATGTGTGCCATGTGCATTCAAGTGCCCACAGAAGTCAGAGGCATCAGATTCCCTGGTACTACATTTAGACAGTTGTAAGCCACCTGTTGTACATGCTAGGAACAAAAAGTTGGGTCTTCTGAAAAAGCAATTAGCATACTCTTAACTGATGAGCCCTTTTTCAAAGTCCTATATTTAGCAAATATTAAGCTTAGCAGTCCTAGCATACTCATTCAAACAAGTAATTTATCAGAATATATGGTATCATTATCTCTTACAACGAGGGAGGTTGTGAATTATGAGAAAATTGGTACAGAAAATGGCAGTAGAGAACCACTGATCTTGTTGGTAAATATAGTTCTTCCTGGGAAGGAAGGCTACAGTACAAATTCTGTGCCCTGGTCATCAACATCAGGATACTAAAGGGAACAGTCCATATTCAGAATAAAAATGCATGGATCTGGATCACTTTCTAAATAAAATTACAAATATGCTTCACAGTGTACATCAAAAATGTCTGAGTTAAAACGATGTGCTTCCAGAATGTAGTGTAGGGAAACTATAGATACAACCTTCTTGACAACCCTACTTCTTTCTGTTTTACTAAAAGTCTCTTTTCCCTTTTCTTATTTCTCGAGTCATACAAATATTTTCAGCCTGTTACAGTCTCACATAAGCATCAACTAGCATAAAAAAATTAATGACTACTGTAACCAAATAGTGACTCCAATTTTCCCATTAAATAATAAATACCTAGAGAGGGTGCAGGACATACTTGGAGAAAGCCTAAGGAACAGTAAATATGTGGACTCTGGAGTCATATTGTTTGTTACAAAATGATTTGTGTGTCATGAATATATTTTTAATTAAAAAAATTAATAAAAATATCAAAATATACCTAAGGATACACAAATATGTTAAACTGATTAAATATGTTCAGGAAGACACAGGAATGGAAACAGGAAGGTACAAAAAACCACTTTCAGTAATTTTCACAATTGGTAAGATCTTACAAAATTTAAAAATAAGGTACACATACTACAGGACATAGTAATTAATACAAGCATGAAAGTTGTAGGCACACTTTAATTTGTAGGTCCAGACTTGTTCTTCTTACATATATGAATGTAAAATTTGTATGCTCTAGTGAATGCATATGAAACTGAGTGCTACTGGAAGTCGTGTGAAGTTAGTGGATTTTGACTAGGCTTGCAACGAAGCAACCACTCTGAAAAGCTATCTGTGATATGCTGAAAAAGGTACTATCTTCACTGGAACAATCTTTTTATTATAGATACATTTATCACAGCATCACACTGTAGACTTTGAACATAACAATAATATTTATTTAAAAACAATGATACAAAGCAAAACCACATCAAAGCATAGATGCAACTGTATAAAACGTTTCATATTGCAATTTAAAATAATATTATCTTTTTTTTTTGGTTTGTGATGTCCCAAACGGGGTGAAAACTGAGAACAAACTTAGTAGTGTTATTTTTAACAGAAATTACAAAAGAAAATTTTGATTATACAAAAATAAATTGCTTTTAAGCCTAAGTGAAGTGTTGAAGTTGAATGTAATTTTTTGTAAATATGGTATTTATACATAAGTTCTTTGATAAATTCTTCACCAACATGAAGACAACATGAGGAACAACTATTGTTTGAAATATAAAAAGTAATTGTGTTCCTTGGTAATGAATAATTTAGAAATATTTCTCCACTAGGGCTTAGAATGGTCTGCAAGAATTAGAATCCTGCTACAGCTACAGCGGCATCAGCAGCAGAAGATCGGTTGAAATTGTTGTCTGCTGGTGTCATCAGCTAAGTAGAGCTTCAGCCTGCTATCTAAGCACTCAGAAATAAAACAGCAGAGGCCCTGACATAAGGAAGGGGAACACTCTTGAGGCAATGCATATGACACAGCCACCATCTCCACTATGCTGATGGGTTAGTGAACAATTGCCATCTCAAAAACTTCCCTTTAGTCCCTGAAATTTGGATATCACTCTTGTTCTTTTCTCATGAATGTGGATGATTTGAAATTCTCCATGTTGACATTTTTCTAGTCTTACTTCAGTACTGCCTGAGGGAAAAAAAAAGTTCTAGGTGTCTTTGTTCTATTGTTACTTGTAATATGAAAGAGTACCATAACCATTTTCACCTTCTAAACATTCTCTTGCCTTCAGCATTAAGGGCTAAGGCTCACACTTACCTTTGTCACAATCTCAGCTGAAAATTTTTTCTTCATTCTTCATTTCAATGGTTTTTGTATAATTCAAAACATGCCTACATGAGCAGAAGGCAGCCCTTGTTAGAATTCATCTCTGCTTTTCAATTTAGTTATAACAAATTAATGAGGAAACAGCCTTATTTTATGTTGTTAGTGTTTTACACCAGAGCTTTTTTATAGAATTTTTCATCTCTGAATTTCTCAAGGTATATATCAATGGATTCAGCATGGGACTCACAACTGTATAAAACACGGCAATATATTTATCAATAGGGAAATTGGAAACAGGCCTGGCATATATGAAAATACAGGGAGCAAAAAAGCAGACAACTACCATGATGTGTGAGCTGCAAGTGGACAGGGCTTTGCGTCTCCCTTCCTGACTATGAGTCTGAAGAGAGTTTAGGATGATCCCATAGGAGACTAAGAGAAAGGTGAAAATTCCCACACAGATTACTCCACCATTGGCAATGACAGTAATGCCCAGGAAGTAGGTGTCAGTGCATGCAAGTCCCAGTAACGGATTCATGTCACACATGAAGTGATCAATGACATTGGGACCACAAAAAGGAAGTCTATACACAGACAGAACTTGAATCAGAGAGTGTGTTATGCCTCCAACCCCAGCTACCAGCAACAGGAGGATGCAAGCCTGTCGGTTCATAATCGTCAAATAGTGCAGTGGCTTACAGATGGCCACATAGCGATCATAGGCCATGAATACCAGAAGGAAGACCTCAACGCCACCAAATAAATGCTCTACGAAGAGCTGGACCATGCAAGCTTTGAAGGAGATAGTCTTCTTATTATATAATAAATCTATAATCAAATTTGGAGAGATGGTATTGCAATAGAAAGCATCCAGGAGTGACAGACAGGCAAGAAAGAAGTACATTGGGGAGTCTAAAGAAGGGCTGGCGATCACTGTCACTGCAATGAGCAGGTTTCCCAACATTGTCACAATGTAGATGAGTGAAAACAAGACAAATAAGGCTTTTTGTCCAGCAGGATCTTGAGTAAGGCCCACGAAAATAAATTCTGTGACATTGTTACTCTGTCCCATTGACCTCTTTATGAGGAGGTTTGTTTCAGAGATGAGAAGTCAAAACAAGACCTGTCCTGAAGTATGTGTATGGCCATGAATCTTTTTCAACATGAAAACTCTGTCTCCTTATTTTTTTACAATGGTGAACTTGATAGAAATTTGTGAATAAGCAGTCCTGAATTCCTCTTCCAATAATCACAGTGGCCCTCCTGTTGGTGATTCTTTTTCTCCTCGGGTATCTTAGTTATTTCTGCAAGTACAAGGGTCTATTTTAAGCCTCAGTATATCTCTATACTACAGTCAATGTACACACACTTCACATACTTATTTAAAACAATGTTACTTTTGGCAAATATGTTATAAATGTTAGAAAAGGGGCACCTGTTTTTCAGAAATCTATATGATGTTAGCACCCTTCAATATGGGACTAGAGAGATGGCTCAGTGATTAAGAGTGCAATATTCCCTTACAGAGGATCCTAGTTCAATTCACAGCAACTACATAGTACTTCACAATTATCTGGAACTCCAGTTCTAGTGGGTCCAATGTCTTCTTCTGATTTACATAGGCACCAGGCATATATATGGTGCACATATATCATGTAGGCAGACATATAAAATACATTTGTTCCTTTATACTCTAATATACTTGGTATATGTGACTTTAAATTTTCCTGTATAAATATTCCTTAAAAACTACATTTCTTTGTTAACATGTCATACAAAATGTAACACACATAATTCAATGTAATAAATAAAAAAATTGAATTTGTATGGCTACCCATGTAACAGATAAGTGCTACCTTCCCGTGTGGAAAAAAGTCAGGCCATAAAACTAAAGCACACACACACACTCTATTCTTATTAATTTCTCTGTTCTAACCATTTTTTCCAGTTCAGATAGCTCTGTGAGGACTACCTAATATTCAATATACTAGCTGTATGTCGGGTATTACAAAAATACTTGCCTTGTGTGTCTACTCCATTAGCTCAAGAATTCCCATATTGGAGTTCCTTGATGGAGAAAGTAATTGTCTCTCTTATTGAGGATGAATGTAGTAGATAGAGTTGTTAGTATACTTATAAAAACATATATAAGGACCTTTAAAATAATATCAATACTTACTGGACAAAGCTAATTGAATATTCTTACCTGCTCTGAAATATTTTTGTCGAAATATAAAGACCCTATGATTTGTACAACTATGCATGAAATCGACCTAATTTGTGCAAATAAAAGTTTCCAAACCAATTTTTATGACACTAGTAAGTAAAAGACAAAACAAAAATGCTACCAAAAGTTCCATGAATTTTTCTCCTTGTAGTAAATTAGGGGGAAGCAAAAAAGACATGTGAAGGGTTTACAATAACCTTTACTTAACTGTCTACTGTAGTTCTGTGTAATGAAGGGCTGTCTGAGATTCATCCCATAGATACAACAGTGCTGTGCTTTTCTCCTAAGCAGGTGAAGATGTCTTCAGCCCCTCACTCAGTAAAAATGAATCTTTACAATACCTTTCTCACCTTTCTTAAATCACACCCCCATATATATCCATAGCTTCATATTGAAGAAACTGAGATTATCCATGAATGTAGAAGAATATATGAGAGATCCTAAGGTCATTATAAATTATTTGTTAAAATGTTGGATCAAATTCAAATGAAGAAATCTCTCCTGGAAATGTTTCTTCCTTTGAATACTCTCTAGGGAGAAAAGACTTGGCGGGTACAACAACAAATGTAGACAATTGCCAAATGTCATGGACTTTACTATGAAAAGAACAATTCCAAAGTAAGACAATTACTACTAACAGTTATTGTTTAAAAATACTTAGATAAGGCAAGTCATGTGAACCAGTGTAATGATGGAGGCATCCCTATCCCATTACCTAACCACAGCCCCGCAAAGAACTGCTTTAACAGTGAAAGAGACACTATCCAAACATTTCTGAGGCTCTAAAGAAATTTTAAGCTACATAATCTGTTGATATCAAAATTCTTGAAAAGAAAATAGCTAAGCATAGTTCTGCACATCCAAATGGAGTTGAGACATTTGACTGATGCCAGAATCTCTGTGGTGCTATAAAGAACTGCCATCCATTCATTTGATCTATTATTCTAATGCATTGTTAGTGAAATAACTGTTTCTGTCTATAAGAAATCAATCATGTTTGTTCTTCTGAGTCTGTGTTACCTCACTCAGGGTGATACTTTCTAGTTCCATCCATTTGCCTGCAAACCTCATGATGCCATTGTTTTTCTCTCCTGAGTAGTACTCCATTGTGTATATGATCTGTACCACATTTTCTTTATCCATTCTTCAGTTGAAGGGCATCTAGGTTGCTTCCAGATTCTGACTATTACAAATAATGCTAGTATGAACACAGTTACCCATGTGTCCTTGTGGTATGATTGAGCATTCCTTGGGTATATGCCCAAGAGTCGTATAGCTGGGTCTTGAGGAAGATTGATTCCCCATTTTCTGAGAAACTGCCATAAGGATGACTCCAATATAGACTACTGGCAATAGTCGAGAGGGTCCTGACCTGGCCTACTCTGGTGACTGGATGGTTAAATACCCTAACTTTCATCATAGAACCCTCATCCAGTGACTGATGGCCAGGTCCTAGGCCAAGCTCCAAAAGTCTAATCAATGAGAGAGAGGAGGTATTCTATGAGCAAGGGATATCAAGACACATGATTGGAAATGTACAGAGACAACTAGCCAAACTATTTGAAATGCATGAACTGTGGACCAATAGCTGAGGAGCCCCCTTGGAATGGGACCACGCCCTCTGGATAAGTGAGACAGTTGTTTAGTCTGAACTGTTTAGGTGGCCCCGAGGCAGTGGGATCAGGACCTGTTCCTAGTGCATGGGCTGACTTGTTGGAGCCTAGTGCCTATGCTGAGACACTGAGCAACCTTGGTGCAAGGAGTAGGGGTTTGGACCTGCCTCAGCTGAATGTACAAGGCTCTGCTGACTCCCCAGGGGAGACCTTGCCTTGGAGGAGGTAGGAATGGGAGGTGGGTTGGGAGGAAACGCTGGGGAGCAGGAGGAGGGAGGACAGGGGAATCTGTGGTTGGTGTGTAAAATGAATAGAAAATCTCTTAAGAAAAAAAAGAAATCAATCACTACAGTGTCTAGAGCTCCAGCGTTGCCCCTGTTAATATTCTTGTCATTCACTGCACTGGGCACATTAGTTGCAAATGGATCTTCCATGTCACACAAGCCTCATAGGCTCCACTAAAAATTAGCTCTTTCAGCTTAACTAATGTACAGATAAATTCAACAACCTCCAAGATGTATAGCTATATGGTGATATTTTATTTGTACTAAAATGTTACTTGTATGTTAATAAATAAATTTGCCCAGGGGTCAGAGCTATTAGCAAGCCATAAGAAAGCTGAGCATTGGTGGTGCACACCTTTAATCCCAGCACTTGGTAGGCAGAGCTAGGTAGATCTTTGTGTATTCAAGGATACAGCCCGCATTGGAGACACATGCCTTTAACCTCAATACCAACCATAGAAGACTTGGAAGTCTGTACAGACAGGCAGTGACTAGGCGGTCATGTGGTTTGGTTTACAACCAATGAGAAGGCAGAACAGAGTCTTTATAAGGACAAACACAGAGGAAGTAGCTCTCTTTCAGAGAGTTAGGGCCACCACGAGAGAAAGGGTATGGTTTTTAGCTCTTAGCTCTGACCTCTTGGCTTTCTTCTTTGCGTTGGTTCTGTGTTTCTTATTTAATAAGACGGTTGGTTACATCTACAGATCAATTCCAAATTTTTTGGGAAACCACCATATTGATTTCCAAGGTGGCTGTACAAGCTTGTACTCCTATCAGCAATGGAGAAGTGTTCTCCTTGTTCCACATCCTCACCAGCATTAGCTGTTGCTTGTGTTTTTAATATTAGCCATTCTGACAGGTGTAAGATGGAGTCTCAGTCTCATTTTGATTTGCATTTCCCTGATGGCTAAGAATGTTAAACATTTCTTTAAGTGTTTCTCAGTCATTTGAGATTCCTTTTTTTAGAATTCTCTGTTTAGAACTGTATCCCATTTTTAAATTGGAATGTTTGGTTTGTTGATGTCCAGTTTCTTGAGTTCTTTATGTATTTTGGAAATTAGCCCTGTATCAGAGGTAGAGTTTGTAAAAATCTTTTCCCATTCTGTAGCCTGCTGTTTTGTCCTATTGATGGTGTCTTTTGCCTTACAAAAGCTTTTCAGTTTTATGGGGTCCCATTTATTAATTGTGGATCTTAGGGCCTGTGCTATTGGTATTCTATTCAGGAAGTTGTCTCCTGTGACAATGTGTTCAAGATTATTCTTCAGTTTCTCTTCTATTAGGTTCAGTGTATCTGGTTTTAAGTTGAAGTCTTTGATCCACTTGGACTTGAGTTTTGTGCAGAGTGATACATATGGATCTACTTGCATTCTTTCACATGCCCACATCCAGTTATGCCAGCGCCATTGGTTGAAGATGATTTCTTTTTTCTATTGTGTAATTCTGCCTTCTTTATCAAAAACTGGATGTCCATAGGTGTGTGGATTTATGTCCAGGTGTTTGATTAGATTCCATTGTTCAACATGTCTGTTTTTATGCCAATATGTTATGGTTTTTATTACTACAACTCTGTCTTACAACTTGAAATCAGGGATGGTGATACCTTTAGAAATTCTTTTATGTACAGGATTGTTTTAGCTATCCTTTTTTTTTTTTGTCATATGAAGTTGGGTATTTTCCTTTCAAGGTCTGTAAAGAGTTGTGTTAACATTTTGATGGGGATTGTATTGAATCTGTAGATTGCTTCCTTTTTTAGGACGGCCATTTCTATTATGTTAATTCTACTCATCCATGAGTATAGGAAAACTTGCCATCTTCTGATGTCATCCTTGATTTCTTTCTTCAGAGACTTGAAGTTATTGTCATTACAGGTCTTTTACTTGCTTGGTTAGAGTTACCCCAAGATATTTTATGTTAATTGTGACTATTTTGGAGGATTTTGTTTGTAGTAATGCTTTGTGTATGCTCTAACAAATAATGCGTGCCTGAAGATCAGAGGGCAAAGTCAGCCATTAGTTAGCCCTAGAGGCCAGGGAGTGGTGGCATACACCTTTAACCCCAGCATTTGGGATCTCATACCTTTGCTCCCAGTACTTGGGAGGCACACATTCATTTAATCTTAGCACTATGGAGGTTGGGGCAGGAAGTGATAAGGCTAGGTAGAGAAAGAAATATAAGGTGGGAGGAGACAGCTTGGCCCCTTTCAGGATGAGGATTTGTTGATGTGAGAGGTGGCAGTGACTTTTTCCTTTGTCTCTCTGATCTTTCAGCATTTACCCTTATATCTGGCTCCAAGTTTTTATTAAGACCAATTAGGGTTCATGCTACATCCTCCCAGTTTTTATTAAGACCAATTAGGATTTGTGCTACAGTTGTTTCCCTGATTTCTTTCTCAGCCTGATTGTCATTTGTATAAAGGGGGGTGGGGATACTGATTTTTATTTTGAGTTAATCTTGTATCCAAAAACCTAGTTAAAGGTGTTTTTATCACCTGTAGGAATACTTTGGTTGAATTTTTGGGTATATATATATATATATATATATATATATATATATATATATATATATATATTCACATCATCTGCAAATAAAGAAACTTTGACTTCTTCATTTGCAATTTATATTCCCTTGATCTCCTTCAGTTGCCTTATTGCTTCAGCTAGAACTTCAAGTACTATCTATATTGAATAGACATGGAGAGAGTGGACAGCCTTATGTTGTTCCTAATTTCAGTGGAATTGCTTTGAGTTTCTCATCACTTAATTTGACGTTGGCTATCAGCTTGGTTCAGATTGCATTTATTTTGTATCCCTGATCTCTCCAAGACTTTTATCACAAAGGAGTATTGGATTTTGTCAAAGATGTTTTCTTCATTTAATGAGATGATCATGTAGGGTTTTTTCTTTCTTTCACAGCTTGTTTATACAGTAGATTACACTGAAAGATTTTTGTATGTTGAACCAGAGCTGAATATCTGGAATGAAGTCTATTTGATCATGTTAAATTATCTTTTTGATGTGTTCTTTGAATTTGGTTTGTATTTTATTGAGTATTTTTGCATCAATGTTCATGAGGGAAATTTATCTGTAATTCTCTTTCTTTCTTGAGTCTTTGTGTGGTTTGGGTTTCAGGATGACTGTAGCCTCATAAAATGAATTTGGCAATGTTCCTTCTGCTTCTATTTTGTGGAATAATTTGAGTATTGGTATTCACTTTTTTTTAAGTCTTGTAGAATTTTGAGCTAATTCCCTCTGGCCCAGAGCATTTTTTGGTTCTAAAAATTTAACAACTTCTATTTAATGTTTCTATTTCCTTATATAAATTATATGAATGTGATTGAACTTTGGTAAGTGGAATCCATCAAGAAAATTGTACAGGTTTTTGAAGTAAGACCTTTAATTCTTTGACAATCGTCAGTGTCTGTTATTATGTCCTTTTTATTTCTGATTTTGTTAATTTGGAAATTCTCTCTCTGCCTTTTAGCTAGTTTAGATAGGTGTTTTTCTCTATCTTGTTGATTTTCTCAATGAATCAACTCTGTTTCACTGATTCTTTGTATTATTCTTTTTGTTTTTATTTTATTGATTTCAGCCCTCAGTTTGATTATTTCCTGCTTTCTACACCTCCTGGATGTGTATGCCTCTTTTTGTTCTAGAGTTTTCAGATGTAGTATTAACTTGATAATATGAGATTTCTCCAGATTTTTTATGCAGGCACTGAGTGCCTTGAACTTCTCATTTAGCCCTGCTATCATTGTGTTCCATATGTTGTGCATTAATTTTTATTGAGTTGTAGGAAGCCTTTAATTTCTGTCTATTTCTTCCTTGACCCAGTGGTAATTCAGTAGAGAGTTGTTCACTTTCCATAAGTTTGTAGGCTTTTTATAGTTTCTGTTGTTGAAATCTAGCTTTAATCTGTGGTGGTCTGATAAGATACAGGGGGTTGTTTAAATTTTATTGTATCTGTTGAGACTTGCTTTGTGACCAAGTATGTGGTCAGTTTTAGAGAAGGTTCCACACAGTGCTGAGAAGAAGGTGTATTCTTTTGTGTTTGGTTGAAATGTTCTGTAGATATCTGTTAATTCAAAATACCTGTTAGCTCCATTATTTTATTTCTGTGTTTGGTTTTTGTCTGTATGACGTTTCCATTTGTGAGAATGGGGTATTGAAGTCTTATACTATTAATATGTGAGATTCACGGTATGATTTTAGCTTTAGTAATATTTCTGTTACAAATGGAGTACCCTTGAATTTGGGGCAATGTTTGTTCAGAGTTCAGACTTCATTATGGTGGATTTTTCCTTTGGTAAGTAATTCGTTGAACTCAGATAAAAGGAAAGAGAATAACAAGAAAAATGTGTAATTTTGTTATCTTTAAGTAATAATTGAGCTCTCAGAAATTTGATCATGTAAGATTATTAAAATATTTAAATATACATGTCTGTATCTTTTTTAACTTACCAGTGAGAGAGGCACAGTAATAAGCAGAGCTATGTGGATGTTACCGTCTTTTTAAATAAGAAACACAGAACCAATGCAAAGAAGAAAGCCAAGAGATCAGAGCTAAGAGCTAAAAACCTTACTCTTCCTCTCGAGGTGGTCCTACCTCTCTGAAAGAGAGCTACTTCCTTTGTGTTTGTCTTTATAAAGACTTTCTGTTCCACCTTCTCATTGGTTGTAAACCCAACCACATGACCACCTCACCACTGCCTGTCTGTACAGACCTCCAGGTCTTCTATGGTTGGTATTGAGATTAAAGGCATGTGTCTCCAATGCGGGCTGTATCCTTGAACACACAGAGATCTACCTAGCTCTGCCTACCAAGTGCTTGCTAATAGCTCTGACCCCTGGGCAACTTTATTTATTAACATGCAATTAAAATCACATTTCACTACAAATAAAATATCACCATGTTTTCCCTTTTCTATTTTAATAAAAAGAAAAAAGGGAAAAGGTTATAACTAACATAAGAAAAACTATATACAAAAGTACAATAACTATATACCATATATACAAGTAATAAATAACTAAACAATGTCTAGTCCATTTGTATTTGACAAATTCAGAGAAAATAATTCCATTATCTATACTATTTTGGTAAGTCTAAAATGTACCTAATTCACTTTTTATCCTAACTAATCTTCAACTATAACTAACTAATCTTCAACTTCCTCAGGGATCCAAGAAAGAAAATAATATTACCTAATAAAAAATAAAAACAGGAAGTACATGCAAGCAACTTCCAAAAAAATTGTGCATTGACAGAAACAGCCAGCTGCCTGGATAGTCACCTGAGTTTTCTCCACAGTGTTGGGGCATCATCTTCAGCCTATAGGCTTAGCATATCTGACAGACTCATTTGTGAAGTAGGGTGTACACAAGGTCAATAGTTTGACCTCTCATTGGGTGAGAGCAGTCCATGTACCAGAAACACCTGAATTCCACTAGTGTCCTGTCATGATTCAGGATTTTAAATTCTGGAAATTGTTGATGTTTGTTTAATTCAGCTGTCCATTCTTCTTGGCTGTGTATATATGGCTTCATCTTAGCATCCCATTCTTCTTCACATCCCTCTATTAAATGCCAGTCTAATATTGAGAGGCGTGAGCTTAGTTACTCTTCAAGAATAACTGTTTCAGCTGCTGTTCCATTGCACATCAGAAGCCATCAGCCCACTGCCTGTTCAGCTGCCTTGGAAGAAAAGGGCACTGTACCTTTTCCGGATTTCGAAGGCCACTTCAGGGATGGTGCCATATTGTCCTGGCCTCAGAAGATGCCTTTTGATAAAGCCATAACCACACTTGTTTTGGCAAGAATCAGTAGTCCTTTGTTTCATGTCCTGTCTGTCCATTTTGTCCTGTTGATTCAAGAATACTTTGTTGTCCAGTGGCTAACTTTTGCCACAATGAAAGTTAACTCCAATTGCAGTTTTCTCAATGCCCATATTTTCTCTGAAGTAGATTGGTACTGCCAGGAGCTGACATGTCTCATAGTCATAACAAAAAAGAAAAATTTTCTAAGTTATTAAAACATTTTAAATGCCATATTCTGTAGATCTCTGAAGTGTTTGAAGATGACCTGTCTATCTAAAATATATCTGCTCAATTTTTAAAACATAGCTAATATGACTACAAGTTATATTGTAATGTCTAACTACTAACTTTCATTTCTTTATATCCTAATAGTTGGTAAAAATAACATTCAAGGATAAGAAAATTGCATTACATTGTTAAATGAATGGTAAAAGTACAATTAGAAATATACATATAGCATTTTCTAACAATATCAATTTCAGTATATATAATTTGTATACAATATGAAACAATCCAATCCAATGTAAAGTATTTAAAACTAGTAATTGTCTTTTCATTTTTTTAAACAAGAACCTTAAATCTAATCTCCTTTGCTTAGCCTTTTTCCTAAACCTTGATAACAACTTGTAACCAACCCCCCCTAAACAATGAAAATTATCCCAGACCTAAAATCCATTAAAAAGACCAAAAAACCACCCACCCCACACGACCTCTTTGGGAATGTGGGCGTCGTATTCTTAAAATTGCTTCCTGCTGGGTATGGGCGAAGTTATCTTTATCCTGAAAGAAAAATTTTAGGTTAATTGTCAAATTCTAGGAAAGGTAACTATATCCTTCGATATCCAGTCTGTGTATAATGCCAAAGTTCAGGGTTTATCTCAAGTCCTTATTCAAGTAGTCTTTGAGACTGGATCATCTCATCTAGTCATCTCAAATTTGCTCTGAGCACCTTGTAGTTCAAAGCTGATCTGTAGATGATGTTTGTCAGCTTAGTGCTATTATTATTGTCCATGTAGAATTGTTGTTGTTGTGGGGCCCCATCTTCTTCCTGGAGACTTCAGTTGATGTTAGGCCTGGCTGTGATTTCCTGCAGAAAACTGATAAAAGACTGGAACACAAAGACATATATATGCAGCTAATTGAAGCCTTTTTCTTTCTAGAATTAGTTAGTACTCTATATGACCATTCATACCTTAACAAAGTTTAAAATGTATATATGTTGTGTGTGTGTGTGTATAGTAAATTTTGATGTAAAATTCATACTTTAAGAAAAGTTTAAAGAATCAGAATAGAATCAAAGAGTTGAGATTAGTAATAGAATAGTCCCTTAATTAATTTGGCTTTTCTCCTGTCCCATAGCAGAAGATGGCTCTTTTCTTCTGACTTGATACAGGGAGTTTGCATTTTCCTTTTAACAACATGCTTAAGTTTAAAGAAGGAGAGAGTCATTCTCCAACTCCAAAGTCAGCTTTAAGATTTAATTGAACTGGGACTACAAGAAGACCACTAGTGTTAAATTTCTTTAGAGAAGAGCAGAAACAAACATTTAGGAAGACTTATAAAATTTTTTAGATGATATACCACAGGCCATTTCACTCTGTTTCCTGGGATAGATGATTTGTCCTTTTTCTTCAGTTGTCTCATTTGTCCTGTGTTCTTCAGATTCCTTAACCTTCATTCTCCTAAAAGACAAAAACAAAAACCTTTACCCAAGACTAATTTGGGGGATGTTCCTTTTTGGCAAGTTATTATCTGATTAAATGAAAAGGCATGTGTTACTGGTATAAGTTAGTTTAAATTGGATATTCATGTTGGTTGATAAACTATCATCTCCTCTAATTAAGAGGTCTCTCTTGTTCAAATTGAACCTTGATCAATTTTGATGGTACCCACAGCTTATCTTCTCCTGTAGAAACAAAAACAAAACCTCATCCCCAATGTAACACATATCCTGGTTTCCATTCTGAGGTCAGCATATCCTTAAAGTATATAGGCTGATTTAATTCTGTATTGTTTTTTCTATTTTCCAATGTCTCTCTGCAGCTGTTGTTCCTTTCTCATTGGAATTGCGAAAATTCAAAGTTAATAGAGCACTATGCAGTCTATTTCTGGGGGTTTTTGTTACCCCTTTCTGTTTATTTAGAATATCCTTTAGAGTCCTGTTTGATCTTTCTATAACTGCTTGACCTGTAGGATTATGTGGTATGCCTCTAATATGTTTTATATTGTAATAAGCAAAAAACTGTTTCATTTTAACAGGGACATATGATGGAGCATTGTCAGTTTTGATTTGTACAGGTATACCCATGATGGCCATAACTTCTAGCAAATGAGTGATTACAGAATCAGCTTTTTCAGAACTCAAAGCAGTTGCCCATTGAAATCCTGAATAAGTAGAGATGGTATGGTGTACATATTTCAATTTTCCAAATTCTGCAAAGTAAAACACGTCCATCTGCCAGATTTCATTTCTCTGAGTACCCTTTGGGTTACATCCTGCTGGTAATGGCATTTGATTGTAGAAAGAACAAGTAGGACATTTCTTTACTATTTCTTTGGCTTGTTGCCAGGTTATGGAAAAATCCTTTTTTAAACCTTTACTATTGACATGATGTTTTGAAATTGCTTCTCCTATCCACATATCATCATGGCCATGAGCCTCAACATTAACCGTGTCTCTAATCCAATCTTCCAAGGATACAGATCTTGCCTTTAACAGCCTGATTATTCTCTTTCACGCTGCATTTGCATTCTCAAAAGCCAAAGATTCAATTATTATCTGACTGGCTTCTGAATTCGGGACCATTCTCTTTACTGCTGAAGTCAATCTTTGTAAGAAATCTGTGAAATATTCTTTTGGGCCCTGTATAACCTTTGTAAATTACTCAGTTTTATTCCTGGTTCCTCAACTCTGTCCCATGCATTCAAGGCTGCTGTTCGACATAGAATTAGGGTTTGGACATCATATAAACATTGTGTTTGTACTGAAGCATATTGGCCTTCTCCAATAAGCTGATCCTGGAAGACTTGTATTCCTTTATCCCTCCATTGTTTTTCTATGTTTTTAGCCTCATCCTTGAACCACATTTGCCACTGGAGCCTTTGACTGGGTTCCAGAACAGCCTGTGCCAGCTCCCGCCAGTCCTGTGCTATAATCCTATTATATGTTGACCAAGAGTTTAACATTTGCTTTACATATGGGGAATGCATGCCATAAGATACTATTGCCTCCTTAAACCTTCGTAAATCTAACATTTCAATTGGAGCCCAAATATTTTGTGTCATTTGATTAGGCAACTGCTATACACTTACCAGATAAATTAAGGATGACTGTGAAAACAGGCTTTCTTTCTGTAACCTTATGATCCAATCTTGAAACAACTTCACTGTTAATTTCTTCTGTCTGAATTTGAATTTCTCTATAATTCATTTTTACAGGTTTAACAGGTTTTTCTAAAACTGTTATCCTGGCACTTAAATTGACTATCTTTTTAAATAGTAAAATGAGGATAAGAAAAGTAATAAAGTGCATGATTAGATCAATATTAATCTTCTCATATAGTCGTTCCCTTGTCACACTGCCTAAAATTTCAAACAAAGCCCAATTTTCTTCCAATGTGCACATAAAATCCATTTTTTTAAATGTGGAAAAAATCTCTTTTAAATAGTTTCCATTAAAATATTTGATATCTTAATTGACTTACCAAGTCTGTGAAGAACGGTAAAAATATGAAGGAATTTCAAAACAGCCACATAGTGTTTGAGGTGTGAATCCAGAGAGAGAGAGAGAGAAAGAGAGAGAGAGAGAGAGAGAGAGAGAGAGAGAGAGAGAGAGAGAGAGAGAGAACGCAAGAGAGTGTATCCACAAGTTCTGGCTAAGAGCTTAAATCCAGCCACGTGTTCCTGCTTGAGCTGAGTCAAGCCTTGGCTCTGGCTTCCTTAAGCTCCAACCACATGTGTTGGCTTTACAGGCAGGGACCCTGTTTGGTAAGCCAGGCCTGAGTTGTTTGTAGCACCCACTTTAAGTGAGTAGCAACAGCTGTGTGTAACCGCTTGGGGCTAAGGTCAGTCTTGCCTGCTACCAAGCCTACCTGGGCCCAAGCTAGGGAGCCGGGCCTCCCAGGCCAGAATCCACCAAGCCAAGCAGTTTTTAATGGATTCTTGTCACCTTGGGCATCAATTGTAGATGTAACCAACTGTCTTATTAAATAAGAAACATGGAACCAATGCAAAGAAGAAAGCCAAGAGATCAGAGCTAAAAGCCTTACCTGTCTGCTGCACTAGCCTCTTCAGCCAAGAGAGACCTACTTCCTGTGTGTTTGTCTTTATATAGACTTTCTGTTCTGCCTTCTCATTGGTTGTAAACCCAACCACATAAACACCTCGTCACTGCCTGTCTGTACAGACTTCCAGGTCTTCTATGGTTGGTATTGAGATTAAAGGCATTTGTCTCCAATGCTGGCTGTATCCTTGAACACACAGAGATCTACCTAGCTCTGCCTACCAAGTGCTGGGATTAAAGACATGCACCACCAACACCCAGCTTTCGCTATGGCTCTAATAGCTCTGCCCCTCGGGCAACTTTATTTATTAACATACAAATAAAATCACACTTCAGTACAAATAAAATATCACCATATTGATCTACCTCAAGACTCAGCAATACCAGTCCTGGGAATGTACCCAAAGGACATCCATCCTACCACAAAGATACTTGCTCAACCATGTTCATAGCAGCCTTTGTAATAACCAGAAACTAGAAACAACCTAGATGTCCTCCAACCAAAGAATGGATAGAGAAAATGTGGCACTTTTACACAGTAGAGTATTAATCTGCTCTTAAAAATAAAAATTACATCATGAAATTTGCAAGCAAATGGATGGAATTAGAAAAAGTCATCTTGAGTGAGGTAACTGAGACCCAGAAATACAAACATGGTATGTAGTCACTTACATGTTGATATTTACTATAAAGGATAATTACGTTACAATCCATAGATTCAGAGAGGCTAAATAACAAGAAGAGTTCAAGGGTGATGTGAATAAATCTATCTGGAAAGGAGAATTAGAACACATATTGTAGGTGAACTCGGGGCTGGTGGGGATGAGAACAGGAGGGATCCAATGGAGGAAGTTTGGAGGGTGAGAGTGCTGGGGGAAACAACTGGAATTGGGAGGCAAGGTAGAAACCTAATTCAATGGGACCTCCCAGGAATCTATTAAAGTGACTCTAGCTAAGACATCTAATAATGGGGAATACAGAGCTTGAACCTGCCATCTCCTATCACCAGGAAATACTTTAGGTGGATGGATTAGACCACCAACCCAACCACAAAACCTTTGATCTACAATTTGTCCTAGCAGCAGATGCACTGGGGTAAATGTGGCACAGAAATTGTGGGAGTGGCTAACCAAAGACTAGTCTAGATTAAGACTCATGCCATGAGAGGAAGCCCAACTCTATACTTCCTAGAGGACTAGAAACCAGAACCAGGTGGCCCAGAGACCTAGGATAGAACCAAACATGCCCCCCAATGAACTAATTCCTAATGCTATTCTGCTATACTCATAGACAGGAGCTTGGGACCCAGCATAATCACCATCAGAGAGGCTCTATCCAGCAACAGATGGAAACAGATGCAGAGACCCACAACTAAACATTAGGCAAAACTCCAGGAATCCTGTGGAAGTGGGGGAGGGAGGATTGAAGGAGCCAGAAGGGTCGAAGACACAAGAAAACCCACAGAATCAACAAACCTGGACTCAGGGTCTCACTGAGACTGAACCAAAAATCAGGGAGCTTGCATTGGTCTAGCCTAGTCTCTCTACATGTGTGTTATATGTGTGTAGCTTGGTGTTTTTTGTGCGGCTCCTAACAGAAAGCAGGGCATGTTTCTTATGCTTTTGCCTGCTTTGGGGACCCTTTAACTCCTACTGAGTTGCCACATCCAGCCTTAATATGAGCGGAGGTGCCTAGTCTTATTGCATCTTAATGCCAGTTTGGTTTATATCCCTGGGAGGCCTGCTCTTTTCTGAAGGGAAATGGAGGAATGGATGTGGGTGGGGAAGGTTAGAGGGAGAGACAAGGAAGAGAAGAGGGAGAAACTGTGGTCGGGATGTAATATATGAGAAAATAAGTTAATTTAAATTTTAATTTGAAAAAAGAAAAGGGACCATATTTTTTTGTCTTCTGGGTAAGATAATGGAGTAGAATCTATGTTTAAAGGAGTGAAGAATAAAATTTGCAGAAACTTGGAACCATGGAAGCTCTACCACCCAGCCAAATAACCACCATTAACACCAGTACTAAAGAACTGACAAGTAATCACTTATTAACTGTGAGAAGAATCTTCCTGTCTGCATTCTATGTTTTCATTGATAGCAGCCACAGACTGCTACTCTAGAAGTACAGGACAAAGACATTCTTTCCTGGCACACTCTACCAAGAGCACCATCAGTAACCTTCAATCACTGGAGATCACCATTCCCAATTTTCCTGCAGCAGCTTTTCCTAAAGGTACCGATGATATCCTGGAACAACAACAAAAATTCTTGCAATCATCACTGTTACTCCTGGCTTGTGAAAGTAGCCATCCCCAGATATATCGTGACCTATTTGATCCTGAGAAAGCAGCTATAAACGTTGTGGTTGAAGACTCTCACCCAATTAAAGAACTCTTTCTGTGAATTGCAACAATGCATCCCTGTGAATGCAACCATCCCTGAAATCATGGCAGCAGACCCTAGTCTAAGAAAACATCCATCTCAGGTTGCCCTGAGCCATCACAAGAGGACCCAACACCCTTGATTTACAATTATTGCTTTATAGCTAATAACACATTCAAAGAGGAGTGAGACAGGCCTACCTTATACATAGTTGAGATTCCATACCAGAGTTTTTGCACAAAGATTTTTCATTTCAGAATTTCTCAAGATGTTAAAAGATTCAACATAGGAGTTATAATTGTATTTTTTAAAGCTACAGGTTTATCAATAGCAAGTTCTAATACTGGCTACATGCCACATGTAAAATGTTCAATGACATTAGGGCCACAGAAAGGAAGATTATAAACACCAAAGAGTTTATAAATCCTGTGTGGGTGGAATAATGGCCTTTGACATGAGAAAAATTACAGGCACTGGAACAGCTGATACATGGGTGGCTAAATGTTTGAAATATTGAAGAATCAATCAGTCCTTAGAATTTTTCTATATTTTTTATTAAAAGGAAATCTGGAGAGTGGAGAATGGTTGCCGACCAGAGAGCTGTAAATAAGGTGATCCATCCAATGGGCTCTTTACAGCTTGGAATTCCATTCCTTGCCTTCTTTGTCAGCTAAATGATAGTCTATTATAGCAATTGGTTTAAAAGACAGCTTTTTTACTATACCTTTAAATAACAGGATAGAGACAATTCTTTTTGCAGTGCCTGCTTTTAATAGTTCCCAACCTGTTAAACAGTATCACTGGAAAATTCTTCCACAAGGAATATTAAACAGCCCCACCTTGTGTTAATATTTTGTATAACAGCCATTACAAATAATTTGTAAACAGTTTCCTCAGTCTATAACTTACCATTATATGGGTGATATTTTACTGGTTGATTCAGACACAGATACTTTAAAAAATGTTTGATGAAGTAAATAGAATTTTGCCTTGTTGGGGATTACAATTGCTCTGAAAAAATACAAAGAGGAAATTCTATTAATTATTTAGGATTTAAAACGGGTTTACAGAAAATTCAACCACAGAAAGTATAAATCAGGAGAGACCAATTACAAACTCTGAATGATTTTCAAAAATTTCTGGGAAATATTAACTGACTATGGCCCACAATTGGGTTACTAACTCAAGAGCTAAGTAATTTTATTTCAAACCTTACAAGGTAATAAGGACTTGAGTATTTCAAGAAAATTATCAGCTGAGGCTGAAGCAGAACTGGCTTTGGTAGAAAAGAACTTACAAGATGCACCTGTGAATCACTTAGATCTAGAGGTTGATTGCATCCTACCATTACTAGCTTCTGTTCATTCTCCTACAGGAATTCTTATGCAAAGAGAAGATAATATCTTAGAATGACATTTTTAACACACAAATAGAATAAAAAAATTAAAGACCTATGAAGAAAAGTTTTCTGAATTGATTCTGAAAGAAAAAATGAGACTTCATCAGTTAGCAGGAATAGACCTAGTTGAAATTGTGGTACCTTTTACAAATGTTGAAATTTCCTCATTTTGGGCAGAGAAATGAACACTGGCAAAAAGCTTGTAATAATTTCTTGGGGGAGATTAGCAACAAATATCCCAAAAGCTAGAGACTTCAGTTCATAAAAAGAACTAATTGGATGCTCCTTCACATTGTATGAGGGGCAACAAAACCCCTGCATTCTATACTGATGCAAAAAATCAGGAAAGGTAGGGTATATGTCAGGAAAAATATGTAAAGTGGCTCAGAGTTCTTATTATTCAGTTCAAAAATCAGAATTATATGCTATTCTCATGGTATTATTAAATTTTCTAGAACCTCTTAATATAGTTACTGACTCTCAATATGCAGAAAGAGTTGTTTTATACATTGAAACTGTCGAACTTATTCCAGATTATTCAGAATTAACTTTGTTATTTATTCAATTACAAGAAATAGTCTGAAATAGAAATCATCCCTTATATATAACATGTCAAATCCTATACAGATCTACTAGGTCCTCCAGCATAAGGTATTGATGAAATTGATCATCTATTGGTAGGAAATGTGCTAGAAGCCTTAGAATTTCATAATAAACACCACATTAAGAGCAAAGCTTTAAAAAAGATTTTTCTATCACTTGGTAGTAAGCCAAGGAAATGTCCTACTTGTTCTCTACAATCAAACTCCATTACCTGCATGAAATAACCCAAAGGGTGCTGTGGATATTGCTCTGTATAAATAAAACACTGATTGGCCAGTAGCCAGGCAGGAAGTATAGGTAGGACAAGGAGAGAGGAGAATTCTGGGAAGTGGAAGGCTGAGACAGGGAGACACTGCCAGCTGCTGCCATGACAAGCAGCATGTGAAGATGCCGGTAAGCCATGAGTCACGTGGCAAGGTATATATTTATAGAAACGGGTTAATTTAAGATAGAAGAAGTAGATAACAAGAAGCCTGCCGTGGCCATACAGTTTATAAGTAATATAAGCGTCTGAGTGATTATTTTATACATGGATTGTGGGTCTGCAGGGGCTTGGTGGGACCTGGAGAGAAGCTTTCCAGCTATACAAAGGGTACACAAAGAAATGAAATTTAGCAAATGGGTGTGTTTCATTTTACAGAGTTTGGAAAATTAAAGCATGTGTACCATACTATAGATATATATTCAATATTTCAATGGACAACTGCTTTAAGTTCTAGAAAGACTGATTCTGTAATTATACATTTATTGGAAGTTAAAGCCATTATAGTAATACCTGTACAAATTAAGCTTGACAATGCTCCAGTATATGTCCCCATTAAAAAGAGACAGGGTTTTTTTTTTGTTTTGTTTGCATATTACAACATAAAGCATATTACAGGTATACCACACAATTATACAGGAGAAGCAATTATAGAAAGACCTAATCACACTTTAAAAGACATGCTTAATAAGCAGGGAGGAGTAATAGAGATAGATTATACAATGCTTTATTAACTTTAAATTTTTAAACACTTATGAGAAAGTAGCGACAGCTATAGAGAGAATGTACAGTAAAAAAGAAAACCTGCTGAATTAAATCAGCCTGTATATTTTAAAGATGTGTTGACCTCAGAACAGAATCTAGGCTATGTGTTACATTGGGAAAGATCTTTTGCCTTTGTTTCAATGGGAGAAGAAAAGCTATGGGTACTATCAAAATTGATAAAGATTAGATTCAAACAGGAGAGACCTCTTGATCAGAAGTGATAGTTCATGAAATAGTTTGGTCATTCTATCCCAACTAACTTACAAGACTAACAATCACCTTTCATTTTTACCAGTATTAAATATATACTTTTTCTGTTACAAAAACCTTTTGTCTTAACAAAGATATAACCTACAAAAATAAATAAATAAATAAATAAGTCCCCAAAGTTGAGGTTGGGGCAGAGTTTTTTTGTTTGTTTGTTTGTTTTTGTCCTTCCAAGAGAATAAAAGCATCCAACTAAAGAATCTAAAGACCGCTAGACAAATGAGACATCAGAAGAAAAGGGATGAATCACCAAGAGAGAATGTCCAAAGAAAAGAATAAGTTGTTCTAATGGTACAGCACACTTCCAACAGGGTATAATTTCATAAAGCATTGCAAATGTTTATTTTTGCTGCTCTGTACTAACATAAAGGACAAATAGTCTTTTGTAGGCCCAATTCAAATGAAAATTAAAGCTGGTTTTGGAGTAGGAGCGTGACTCCCTTCTTCTCTAAATCCAAGCATGCTTGTTAAAGAAAAATCCAAAATCTTTGTCTCATCAGAAGAGCCACTTGTTATGGGACAGGAAATAAAAGTTATGGGACTACTCTATTGCCATTAATGTCATCATCTTTTGGTTTCCATTTGATTCTTTAAAGCTTTTTTTAAGGTATAAATATTATCTCAAAATTTACAAGAAAATATATATATATATACTTTCTGTTGTGATATTAGTGGTTACATAGAGTACTAATTAATTCTAGAAATAAGTTTCATCTAGCTTCCTGTACATGATTTGGGGCTTAAGTTGAAGCAGGTAATTAGGAACTAAGTTTGTGTACCCTGGATGTAACAGACTATGGTCCTTTAACCTCTTAGAGATATGCTACATATGACATTTAAAATGGTTTTTCTTCAGTGAACCATGACCATTCCTGGCAGTGACCTTTGAGTACTCCAAGAAAATGACAGAGCCCCACAACAATGATTTCACCTGGATTGGGATAAGTCCACTATGCTGACAAACACCAAGAAAAAATCATCTTTGGACTATAAACTCAGGACAACCTCAAAGTAGTTAGCTAAAATGATCCAGTCTCATACACTACTCCAGCCAGGACTTCAGATAAGCCCTACACTTTCCTATCACACCAAGACTGAACAACAGGTAACTCTCCCAGGACTTGACCATTATCTCAGATTTCTCAGGGTCCCCTAAAGACACCACCACCTCAAGGCAGCAGAACATAATTTTAAGAACATGATGTCCACATTCCCAAGAAGTGGAATGGGTGGGTATTGGTCATTAAGTGGGTTGTGGAAATTAAGGAGATTAAATTCAGGGATCTATTTCTGAAATGAAAAAAGGGATATATAGGAATGATAGGGTAAAAGTGTAAATTTTTAACCTACTTTTAAGCTAAAACGCAACTACTAATCTCAAATACTTTACTTCACATGGATTTTTGTATATTGATACAAATTTGTTATTATTGTCATAACATACTGCATATATGCTTCTGTTCTTCTTTAAGGTGTTGTTCCTATGCAGCTTATTTAAAAATTTAATGTAAAGTTCTCGTCCTGAATGCTAGTATTACAGACTATTTAGCATGATTAAGAAATGCAAGTTTGTCATCTATAACATTCAAATTTGTAGTCATGTTACATATGTTTTCAAGGTCAAACAGATGTTTGATATTTTATGATAGATAGATAGCGTTCAAACACTTCCGAGTCCTAGAGAATATGGGATTTAAGATATTTTAATAACATAAGGCTTTCCATGACAGTGATATGTGTCTGCTCCTGGCAGCACCAATCTACTTCAAAGAAGATGATGGGCATTGAAGAACCTCCATATGGAGTTTGCTTTCACTGTGACAAAGTGAGCTACTGGGCAAGAAATCGCCCTTGCCTTGACTGCTGCCAGTATGCTGTCCAAGATGGACAATCAGGACACACACAAAAAAGGAGACTGCTTAACTTTGCTAAGACTAGGTATGACAGTCATTCAAAATACTTCACAGAAAAGTCTGTCAAATATTCCAGGCCTGTAGGCCAAAGATGGATGCCTCAATTTTGCAGAGGAACCTTGGGTGACTGTCTAGTTAGCCAGTTGTCTCTGTCATGTCTATAGTTTTGGAAGTTGGTTGCTCTGCACTTTCTGTTTGCTTAGGAACTATCATATCCTTTTTGGGTCTCTGATGGAGGTTGAAGTTATACCATCTTCCTTGTTACCAAATTCAGAAAAGAAACTTACCAAAGAGATGTAAAGTTTATAAAGGTTAGAAGGCATAAAAGCTTAAGTTGTTTATTGAAGAAAAAATTTGAAGGTCTAAAAAGATGTTTTTAGTTTGGTAACACAAGTTATGATAGAAAGTAATTTATGTATAAAACTTTGGACTCACCAAGATAAGAGAGATAAAGAGTATTTTCTCTGAATTTGCCAATACAAATGGACTGTGCTGTGGGACGGTCTGTATGTCAAATTGCTCTGATTGGTCAATAAATAAAACACTGATTGGCCAGTGGCCAGGCAGGAAGTAGGTGGGACAAGGAGAGAGGAGAATTCTGGGAAGCAGAAGGCTGAGGCGGAGAGACACCGCCAGCCGCTGCCATGACTAGCAGCATGTGAAGATGCCGGTAAGCCACCAGCCACGTGGCAGGGTATAGATTTGTGGAAATGGATTAATTTAAGCTATAAGAACAGTTAGCAAGAAGCCTGCCACGGCCATACAGTTTATAAGTGATATAAGCGTCTGAGTGATTATTTTATAAGTGGATTGTGGGACTGCGGGCCTTGGGGAACCTGGAGAGAAGCTCTCCAGCAACAGGACTGGACATTGCAAATGTGATTCTTACTTGGTAACTGTTCTTATGATACATAGTTTTACTGTTTTAGAGTTGAAACCTTTCCTTTTTATTTAGACAAAAAGAGAGAAATGTTGCAGGATGTTTGCTTGCCTTGTAAACCCGGAGACTGTATTAATAAAGTTAACCTTGTTAACCTTGAATCAGAGGTGAAGCCGGTGGATAGCTTACCAGATTAGCCATAGGGAAATGAGAAATACAGATAGAGAACTTGCATAGGAAGGAGTAGGAAGGAACTTAAGATTTCATGGTCTCTTTGATCTTGGAAGTGTGGAGAGAAGGTAAGCTGGTTGCTCCTCCATCGCTTCTTTGATCTTTCAGGTTTTCACCCCAATATCTGACTCCCAAGTCTTTATCGGTAATAGAACAACTTAGATACACACAACAAATAGAAGATGATCAAAAAGAAGAAAAGCAATGGCTAAGAAATATTACAAAAAACAAAAACAACAACAACAAAAAAAAACGGTTCATCATCCCTAACAACTAGAAAATGCAAATCAGAACAACTTTGAAATTTCATTTTACCCCAGTCAGAATGGCTAAGGTCACATTCAGTGTTGGTGGGATTGCAAACTGTTGCAGCCACTATGATTAATTATCTGTGTGGATAACTCTCAGAAAGCTAAAATTAATTCTACTATATGACTCAGCTGTACCACTCCTTGAAAAATTTCCAAAGGCCTCAATATCCTAATCAACAGGCTCAGCCATGTTCATAGCTTCTTTATTCATAATAACTAGGAAATGGAAACAACCTACAACTAATGAGTGGATAAAAAAATGTGATGCATATATACTATGGAATCCTATTGAACTGTAAAGAAAAATGAAATCATGAACTTTTCAGGTAAATACATTGAACTATAAAAGGTCATATGGAACTCCAGGAGCCCAACTGGTGAGAAAGAGGAGGGTTTGTATGAGTGAGAATTGTTGAGACAAGGTTGGATAGAGCACAGGGACAAATAGCCAAACGAATAGAGACACATGAACTATGAACCAATGGCTGAGGAGCCCCCAACTGGATCAGGCCCTCTGCATAAGTGAGACAGTTAATTGGCTTGATCTGTTTGGGAGGCATCCAGGCAGTGGGACCAGGTCCTGTACTCAGTGCATGAGTTGGCTGTTTGAAATCTGGGGCTTATACAGGAACACTTGGCTCAGCCTGGGAGGAGGGGACTAGACCTGCCTGGACTGAATTTACCAGGTTGAACTCAATTCTCAGGAGAGTCTTTGCCCTGGAGGAGGTAGGAATGGGGGGTAGGCTGGGGGGAAGGAGTGGGGGGTGGGGAGAAGGGAGAACAAGGGAATCCGTGGCTGATATATAAAATTAAATTAAATTTAAAATACAAAAAAAGGATCATATTGAGTGATGTAACCCAGACCCAGAAAGAGAAAAGTTGCATGCTCTTTCTCATTGGAGGCTCTAACTGCCAATGTTTAAGAAATGAGTACATAGACTATAGTAACTACAGAAACCATGAAAGCAATAGAAAATCATTGCCATGATAGGGGTGATAGGAAGCAACAGAGAGAGGAATAGCAGATACAAATAATTTGATCAGGAAAATGGGCAAATAGGGGGCTCATTAGGAAGGAGGAGGAGTTAAATATATAAGCAGGTGGGAAGTGGGTAAAGGGAATAGCAGGTGATCTAATAGGGGAAATGGGGAAGGGAGAGGATTCCTAGGAAGATAAATACAGAGGAGGGAAGTAAGTCAAATAACAATATGGATGGCTAGAAAAGCCAAAAGGAAAACAGTATTTTCCAGACACAGCAAGTATGATACATATATGAACACACAGGGTCTGGGACAGAACATCTGAGACCTTCACAAATTCAAATCAGACAAAATCCCAACGCATAAGTAGGAAGTGGACACAAAGTTCCATTCCTAACCAAGGAGATATTTGCAATTGATACCTCCTGGCTGAAAGAGGGAATATCTGTTGTTCAAATAAAATTTCACAGAGTGTATAACCACATCACAGGTCAGGCCTCAGGCCCAGGAGAAGTTGACCAACACCAAAGGACTCTGTTTTAATGTTTTGATTTTGTTTGGCTTGATATTTTTTTGTCTTAGTAGACTTTCTTGTTTCATTTGTTTCTATTTTTTTCTTTCTTTTTGAGTGAGAAAGACAGAACATGAAGTTGAATATGTAGGAAGGTGGTAAATATCCAGAAGGTGTTAGGGGAGAGGAAATTGAACATATTGTTTAAAAACTTTAAAATAAAATTTTAATGAAAAGTAAATGAATCTCATCACATATTAGTGCTCTAAACTTTTTAATTTGTATTAGCTGTTTTAACTAATGAACTTAGGACTATAGGTGATAAAATTGTTCTATATTTGATAGATTCTAACAAGTTGATATTAGAGTCCTTGGCCTTGCAACCAAAGGAAAACTAAGGCAGGTAATGAGCTAATTTGTCCACCTATGAAGCCTCTTTATTAGAGATTAGAGTCCCATAGCACCACAAAGGATGTATTACATATAGACAATAAAATATATTTCAAACAAGCATGTGAAGTAAAACAAGAATCCAGACTCAGCCAAAGCATGATGGTTCCATATTACAATGAAAACAATCACTACTGCTCCATTGTTATATAATAATTTACTAAGAAAAATTCAGGAATGTTTTGAATGTATGGGGGAAATGAATATATGAAAATAAATTATTTGTAAGTTTATAAATAAAATATTGAAGTTTAATACATATTTGGGGACATGTTGCTTCTATAATACTTTGTGAATTATTTCACCATCATTAAGACAGCTTGAGAAAGTTCTTTAAAAACTAGTATAATAGAACGTGTTAAATAGTCAAGAAAGTTGTAAAAATTACTTATAACTTAATTTTAGTGTAGCCTTCACAAACTAGAATCTAGTTTCATCACCAGCTGAATGTCATCTAACAAACTATTTATTAGTAGTGTCCTAAATCAGGCAGAGCATAACCCTCAATCCAAAAACCTGAACTGGAAGAACAGAAACACTGATATGAGGAATGTGAGTCATTGTAAAGCAATGGCATGTTATAGTTACACAAATCTGCCGTTCAGATGAATTAATGAATGATTTCTAACTCCATCCATATTTTAGTCCCAGGAATGTGTCTATTAGTCATAATTTTAGAAACATCTGGAAAGACTAATGTGAGTGATCATAAACATACAATATTGTCTTCTCAATTTATAAAAATGAATCCCCTTATAATAACTTCCATTTCAATTTCAAAAGAGATCAATTATATTCACAGGGAACATAGTTTTGTTTTGAAATGGAACAAAAACTGCTGTGGCATGTATTTCTGTATGTTGTGAGTATGTGTTGCTATGGTTTGTTGATAAATAAAGCCCTTTAGCCTATGGCAGGGCAGGATGGAGCCAGGCTGGCAAATCCAAGGGGGATAGTGAAATGAGAAAGGAGAGCCAGGGGAGATGCCATCCCACCATCCAGGGAGCAGCATGTAATAGCACACAAGTAAAGCCATGGAACACATGGCAACATATAGACTAATGGAAATGGGCTAAGTTTAGTTATAAGAGCTAGCTAGCAGGAAGCTTGAGCCAAAGGCCATGGCCATATAGTTTGAAAATAATATAAGCCTCTGTGTGTTTGTTTGGAACCAAGCAGCTATGGGATGTGAGTGGGAAATATTGTCCTGACTGTGGGACATGCAGGACACAGGAAAACTTATGGCTACAAAAGTCACATGCCCTTTTTTTATAATACTGAAATAATGTCATACCAGTTTCCGTCTCAAAGGAAAACTTTCATTTTCAAAGGCTTTGCATAAAGAAAAGTATTCTAGATAAGTACAATCAGTAGATGGTATCATCATCCTTTTTTATAATTATCCATAACTGATTTTATTCAAATATCAAAAGTAATTTCACCTAGGAGGCTTTCCAGTTTAACCTGCAGGTAACATTTTACACCAAAGCTTTACCATAGAACTTTTCATCTCTGAATTTCTCAAGGTGTATATTAAAGGGTTCAACATGGGAGTGATAATCGTATAAAAAACAGTAATGCATTTATCAATAGGAAAGTTGTAAACTGGTCTGGCATACATAAAAATACATGGAACAAAAAAGAGAACAACCACCAAGATGTGGGAGCTGCATGTGGACAGGGCTTTGCGCCTTCCTTCCTGACTGTGAGCCTTAAGAGATCTTAGGATGATTCCATAGGAGCCTAGGAGGAGGATGAAGATCACAATGCACATGGCTCCACCATTAGCAATGACAGTGAGGCCAATGAAGTAAGTGTCTGTGCATGCAAGTACCAGTAAGGGGGACATGTCACAAATAAAATGATCAATGACATTAGGGCCACAGAAAGGAAGGTTGTATACAAAGACAATTTGAATCAGAGAGTGTGTAAAACCTCCAGTCCAGGCAAATATCAACAAAGTGATGCAAACCCTACGATTCATGATGGTCAAATAATGCAGTGGCTTACAAATTGCCACATAACGATCATAGGCCATTGCCACCAGAATGACAATATCGACACCACCAAATAAATGCTCTATAAAGAGCTGACTCATGCAAGCTGTGAAGGAGATGGTCTTTTGATCCCAGAGTAAGTCAATAATCAACTTGGGAGAGATGGCAGTGGAGAAAAGACTATCCAAGAGTGATAGAGAAGCAAGGAAAAAGTACATTGGGGAGCCCAAGGAGGGGCTGGTAATGACTGTCACCACAATGAGTATGTTGCCCACCATTGTCACAATGTAGATGAGTAAGAATATGACAAACAATGCTTTTCTCCCAGCAGGATCCTGAGTGAGGCCCAGGAGAACAAATTCTGTGAAATTGTTGCTCTTCCCCATTGGTCCTTTCAGCAGGCTTGTATCAGAGATGGCAGCTCCTAAGAACAGGACCTGTTGGGAATTTAAGTACATGACTTCATGATGACATGGAGAACATGTTCATCATTGTCTTCTACAGTGATAAGTTGCAGTATGAATTTAGTAAACAAGTCTTAGGTTTCTCCAAGAATCTAAATAAAACTTCCTTTTGAGTGTTTTATTTCCCTATGATGGTTTTATCAAGTAGTACTTTGTTTCTCATAACTTCATTAACTCTATGTATTATAGTCATTCATACACTTAGAATTATTTAAAATACATTATCACACAAAACTATCACAGTTTTCAATAACAACAGAAAATAATTCCTACTTTTAAGAAATCTGGCTTCTATGTTATCACAAACCTTCACTATCTAAATTAATATAGAAGCGATGTTGTAAAATGCTTTATCTGGTAAGAATATATTCAAAATACACTCAAGATTTTTGGGACTATAAAGCTCATTGCCATGATACTGTAACATAGGCATGTGGCCTGCACTTCTCAAAATACTTTCAATCTACATGGAAATCCCACATAATTTTAATATATTTGGCTTAAAACTGCATCAAATAAGTACAAATACATTTAGAACATTTCTTTCTATAGCAATTACTTCAACTAATTTTTATGAGACTCTCCAGGAACCACAATTCTAACTACACTTTTTTGATTTTACAAAAAAAAATATTCAAATAACTCAGAAATTTCTATCCCATGGTATCAGCAACTACTTCATTAGAAGTTAGCATTTTTGTTCTTCTTAAATGACATAGGTAGCAAGACAGAAGGAAACAGAAACTGAGAACTGGGTTAGAGGACACTAATCATTGGTTTTAAGTATCATCTTCCAGGGCAGAAAGTGCTCAGTTAGAAATTCAGTGTCCACATCCATGAAAGCAGCCTCTTAAAGGGAAAAACCATTTCTTGGCTGGTGGTATATAATATGAGTTGTGAAGCCATGTGGATTTATTTATTAACCTGAAATTCTTTCCCTTACTGTGAAGATGAACTTTTACCACATAAGAATCTTGTCAATGCCTTAAGTGCTCATTTCTACCAGGGGACCACACTTATCATCTCCTTTCTCTGGTTACTTTGTTATTACTATTGCTACAGGTAAGCTGTAGAAAGCAGCCTGGTAAACATAAAGGTGATAGTTGTTAAAAAATATTTTGAGTATTTCACTATGACCAAGAACAAATGAATCATCACAATTGATTTCAACAGAAAAACTATTGCCTTCAGCCTGAGGTATAAATAATATTACACTTTTGATATTAACTTATATGTCCCAAGAAATATGCACTTTACCACTGATAAGTATGATGATTATTTATTTACCTGTGAAAGGGTGGATTTTGTCTAGAAACAAGCAAATAAGATGATGCTGTTTGAATGGTTTTTATAGTGAAGGGGCATTTGAGGTTTTCTTGAGAAGGCAGATCTGATGCGCCTGTGTGTATCATTGTCATTCTGACCTGGAATTGTAGAAGCTACAAGCAGAAAACAGTTCAGTTGCTAAGTGACATAAGAGGGAAGTACTGTGTCCAGTACTCATCCTTATATATCATACTTCCTGACAGGTTTTGCTCCTTCACTTTCATTAATTACCAGGACTGAATTTCACTAGGTCAAATATCCTAAGTCCTGCTTAATAATTTTCACATCATAATCAAAACAAATTACTTAAATTTTAGCATAAAAATGTAAAATATTAGCATTATCAAATGGTAGAATAGTATGATTGTATTTTAAACATTAGCCATTAAAACTTTTCTAAAAATAATTTAATACTGTGCTTAAGAACATGGTAGAACCTTAACATAAGAGTAATATGCCCCTAGGTGATAGTTTATGAGGGGCAATCTGACCACAAGCTTTGATTTGGGAATACACCAACACATTGTCTGCCATCGTTTGAAGATTCACACACAAAATTTAATATTAGCCCTCAAGAAAAAAGATATTTCCCTTATACTCTAAAAGATAAAATATGTAATTGTAATTTAGACATCAAAAATATTTTATCTCTGTTCAATATTGTATAAAATATAATCTATAATACCAATAAAAATTAAGTTTCTCTTTATTGTTATGCATGTAAAATATAAAACCTTTCATATATATGGAAAATAAACACTGAGATTATGAAACTAAAAACAAATATCCTATATATGTCCCAACTAATTTCTATATTTGTCACCTTTATTTTCCCTATTTGTATGGCTCTCATAAGACAATGGGAACTTTTTAAAAAAATCCACATACTTTAAAACACAAAAAGAACAATCATTTTGAACTCCCAGTTTATGATTTCAGAGCTTGCATTTGCCCTTGAGGAAAAAGTTATGACCTATTTTAACAAGGACCATTGCTGAGTATAAACATATGAGTGAACTTGTGATTACAGATATAAAGATATCTAAATATAATAACAATGCTTGTATAAAGGTAGCTGAATATATTTTGGTTTCTATGAAAATATCAAAGAAAAGGCAAAGTTGTTATATTTGGACAACTATGTATAAAATTGACCAAATAAGTTAAATTAATTTCCCAAACCCATTTTTGATATTATAAATGAACAACAGGAACCAAAAAGAAGATATGAAGTAATGATAGTTACATGAATATTCTCCTTTTATTTTATTTTGGTGAATCAACATAAGAGATCTTACTTTCATGATTTACAGTAATTTCCATGGGCTTAACTATTAAAAATTTTATCTAACAATGGAAAACCAGATTAATCTCATAACAAAGCTGAAGATAAATTATTCTTACAAATTGAGAGAAACTTCTTCAGTCTTTTATTCCCTCGTAATTCTGAGGACTTCTCTTATTTTCTATGTAAAAACATTACTCTATATCTCAACCATATCACCCAATGCAGTTGGTACTTTCTACAGTTTTCTTATAGCAGTGATAGACATTTATAGAAAATCTGACATCTCAAGAACCAAACACCGCTAAAGACACCATCTCCAGCTTGAGCATAATTGACTTTTCAGAAATCTCCTGAGGCATCTACTTATGGGTATAGACAATTTTTTTTACAGACAGACAATCCTTTGCATCATCTCTATTTCCAACAGAAAAAAAACTTTAAGATCACCACAAATTAGTTTGTTAAAATACTTGGAGCAAATTCAAAATGGAGAAATCTCTCCTGGATAGGTTCCTTCCCTGAATAATCCCTAGAGGATAAAAGCTTGGATATTTCAAAGAAAGAAATAGTTAAATGTCAAGGGACATGAAAAACCCATAATATGAAAGAAAAAAATCCAAAATGAGATGCTTAGTAACTGTTACATGTTATAATATGCTTAGGTGAGGCAAGTAAGCGCAAATCAGCCTAAAGAAGGGAGATAACCCAGTCTCCTTAGCCAGTTGCACTTTGCAGAGCACAGCATTATTCTGATAGTGAGAGAGATTCCACCCAAGAAGCACAGAGTCTCTGAGGAAGAAAACTTAGAACTGCAGTAACTGCTGTAGTTGACATTGCAATTCTTGAATAGACAGCCAATCAGGGTTCTGTAATTGGGAAGGAGTAGAATTTTTTGAGTCCTGAATCTCTGTGAGATGAAGCCATAGTGATTTTATTCCATTCATTAAATTCTTTAATCTCAAGTCATTATTAACTGAATGACTCTTTCTATATGAAAGAAATTGTTACTTTTCAAAAAAGAACAATTTCTATGTTTACAGTGTTATCCTTGTAACCACTTGTCATCAGAGCTAGTGAGCAAATATCATCATGTGATTATTTATAGATCATCTCTTCTGGGATACAAAAGCCTTTGGCCTAAAAGTTGTCCATTTTCAACTTAGCTTGCAAAAAAATAAGGCCAACCTCCTGCAATGTAATATATATGTCAAATTTCTCCTTTATTATTCATAAGTGTGAAAAGATGCACAGATGTATATATTTATTGTGTAATAACCATCTGATGTGATTATATTTTTGAAGGACCAATTATCGTTGAAAGGTGGAGAATTGTTCATTTTTTGAAACATTCTGTCTTCTCTTCTTATTAAGGGAACTTTGGGTCTCAGCCTATGAGAATGAACCTAAAGAAATCAATATATCAGGTATTGCAAGTCTGCAAGAACTTCAAGTCTATATTTTCTCCCATAAGAAAAATACAGTGAGATATTTTCTCAGTTCTTTCATTTTTTAGCCTAGGATTTTTTACTTCTTAACTATAATCACTTAGGTAAGTTTATCCTTCTTTAAAACTGAAGTATTGACTTTATATCCTCTGTAAACGATCTTAGTGATCACAAAATCCTTTAATCTGTTTTTATCATGGGTAGTTTTGCTGGGTATAACACTGAGCTGACAATTGTAGTCTTTCATGATTTTGAATACATCTTTCACAACCTTTGTGGTTTTAAAGGCTTCTGTCAAATAATCATGTGTTCATAGAATGGGACAGCCTTTGTAACTGACTTGATCATTCTCTCTTGCAGCTTTCAATGCCTTTCTCTCCCCTTCTTCCTTTCTTCCATTCAAGTCACCTAAGATCGATAGCTGCCTTCCAAAAACTACTACCTCCATTTGGCCCTTCTTCTCTTTGGGACCTACAGATTCCAACACATTTTGAACCATGAATCTCCACCTACCTCAAGTAACCAGGAGCCACAAAATCCTGCCAACTGCTTGCCTAAGATTCTCCAGTTACCTTATACAACCTAGAGACCCAGGACAAAGCTATTTAGCAGAAGAAACTTGTTCCAAGCTCCCAGAACTTGCTGAATGCATTTGCCTAACTGACAAACAAGACCTGGAATAGAATGGCTGTAGTCCCAAATAACATACAAATAGATGAAATTGGTATCCCAACATTGCTATAAAGTAGCCTATTACTCAATATTGTAAAACCCCTCTATAAAAGAAAAAAAGTGTCTTTAGAACATTTAGAGAAAGAATGAATAATTCAACTAATAAACTAACTCCAGATGCACCAAATTCCAATGAAAAAGTAAAAGTACTACCAAGGAATGCTTAATCTTACCACAAAGACACATGCTCAACTATGTTCATAGCAGCATTATTTGTAATAGCCAGACCTGGAAACAACCTAGATGCCTTTCAACTGAAAAATGGATAAATAAAATGTGGTACATATACACAATGGAGTACTACTCAGCAGAGAAAAACAATGATATCATGAGGTTTGCAGGCAAATGGATGGAACTAGAATATATCATCCTGAGTGAGGTAACCCAGACTCAGAAAGACAAACATGGTATGTACTCACTCATAAGTGGATACTAGATGTAAAGCAAAGGATAACCAGACTGCAACTCAAAGCTCAAGGGAGGCTAGCTAGTAAAGAGGACCCTAGGGAAGACACGGGGGTTGCCCAGCAATGGAGAAATGGATGAAGTCTACATGAGCAAACTGGGAGTGAGTGGGGGGTAATGGAGGGCAAGGGTTGAGACAAAGAGAGCTTAGTGGAGCAGGAGGTCCTAGCTGGATCAGGAACAGAGTGGGAGAACAAGGAAAGAGATACCATGATAAATGAAGACACCATGGGAATAGGGAGAATCAGAGTGCTAGAGAGGTCCCCAGAAATCCACAAAGATGACTTAACTATAGACTACTGGCAATGGTCAAGAGGGTGCCTGAGCTGACCTACTCTGATGATCAGACAGCCAAACACCCTAACTGTCATGATAGAACTCTCATCCAGTGACTGATGGAAGGAGATGCAGAGATCCATGGCCTAGCACCAGGCAGAGAGCTCCAGGAGTCCAATCGACAAGAGAGAGGAGGGATTGTATGAGCAAGAGATATTGAGACCATGATTGGAAAAAGTACAGAGACAACTAACCAAACTAGTGGAAACACACAAACTGTGAACCAATAGCTGAGGAGCCCCCATGGAACTGGACCAGGCCCCCTGGATAAGTGAGACAGTTATTTAGCTTGAACTGTTTAGGGAACTCCCAGGCAGTGGGATCAGGATTTGTCCTTAGTGCATGATCTGGCTTTTTGGAACCTAGTGCCTATGCTGAGACACTTTGCTCAGCCTTGGTGCAGAGAAGAGGGGACTGGACCTGCCTCAACTGAATCTACCAGGCTCTGCTGACTCCGCAGGGGAGACTTTGCCTAGGAGAAGTAGGGAATGGTGGGGGGGCGCTGGGTTGTGGAAGGATGGAGGACAGGGGAATCTGTGGTTGAAATGTAAAACAAATAGAAAATATCTTAATAAAAGGAAAAGAGAAAAAGAAAAAGACAGACAGGTGAGCACGAGTGCATGCACGCGCGCGCACACACACACACACACATACACCTATTCCAAAAACTACACATTGTAACAGCAATGGGCCCTAGTGGAAATGACCTGGAAGTTTTCCTGACAAAGTATTTGTGAAACTGATTATAACTATAATTTAAACAATTCAAAGAAAACAAATACATGAGTGAAATAAGGAAATCAATTTAATACATGAAAGCTGAGTTCAGATTGCTGAAGAAAATTCAAAATGAAATGATGCTGGAAAAAATCCCTCAATATTATTTAATAATATTATTTAACATGTCAGTGGAACACCTTACCATCAGAACAGATCATGTTGAAAAGAAAGTCAGGGGTAGAAGACAAAGTAGAGAACATGTATTAGCTCCATAAGGGCCAATAAGAAAATATAAAAACTATAAGGAAAATATGAGAGAGTTTTGGGGACCTTTCAGAGACCAAATCTCTGAACTGTTTGCATAGAGGGAGAATACCATAATGAAGGTATAAAGAACATCTCCAGAAAAATCATAGAAGAAAATTACCAAAACCTAGAAAAAGGGATGCCCATGAAAGTGCATCAAGTAGATCAGAGCATAAAATAAACTATCCACAAGGTTATTAAACATTACAAACATAGAAATACATTGAGAATATCAACATATATTTTTTCAGAAACTTTCTATGTTCTTGATAACTTCATAATTATTTCCCAACAACATATAAAAAATAAATTATAACAAAATCTAGAAAATATTTCTGGTTTAACAGTGTTGAAAATATAATGAATTACTGCTTAGGTATTAGCCAAATACTTAGTATCATTTATGAAATAATTATAAAACTTAACAATTATTGTAATAATTGTGTATGCCATCATTTTCTCTTTGATTAATATTCCCCATTTTATCCATGATTTGAACAATGTCAAACATGATGTTATAACCTATAATTGCAAAGAATTCATTATTTATCAAATAAAAATAAAGTTACAAAAGAAGTACAGTTATTAAAGAAGTACATTTTTATCTATAGTCTTATGCTTGAAAAATTGCGCTTTTATGATTAATTAATATTCTATTACTTATGTGTATGTATAAAGAATAGACAATTTCTATTAAGAATAAATATGTTTTGATATAGGATATGGCATCACTATAGTTTTGAACATTACAGTAGTGCATGTCTTTCTCTCTCTCTCTCTCTCTCTTTCCATTTGTGTGTATATGTGTGTATCTATATTTTCATTAAAGTCTGCGTATAAGTATATGTATGCATGCATGCATGGTTTTTATATTAAAGTAAATTTAACAATTTTGTTTCTTCTAAAGAAAAACAAAGCCAGGCGGTGGTGGCACACGCCTTTAATCCCAGAACTCGGGAGGCAGAGCCAGGAGGATCTCTGTGAGTTCAAGGCCAGCCTGGGCTACCAAGTGAGTTCCAGGAAAGGCGCAAAGCTACACAGAGAAACCCTGTCTCAAAAAAAACAAAAAAGAGAATCTCCGCGCCCTGCTCCCACGCCCATCTGCCCAAGACCCCAGCCACTTCCTGAGACTTAGAGACCGGCCCCCAGCTCCCAGCCTGTCCCCGACTGCCATTCTGGACCAGAGCCTGCCCCTGACTTCCCTTCTGGACCAAAGAGTTGGACAAGAGAACTCCCTTTTGGACAAGAGAGAGAGTCTTCCTGAATCTGTCAGCTCTTTGTGAAACAAGTACACTGATAAGACCAAGAAGGAACCACAAGGAGATGGGCAGACATCAAGGCAGAAGTACATACAGCAAAATGAAGAGCAATACAGCATCACCAGAACCTAGCTCGCCTCCAACATCTAGACCTGAACACCAAAAATTGGAAGAAGCAGAAGAAAGTAGCCTTATGAATAACTTCATGAAGAAGGTAGAGGCTTGTGTAGAGGAAAAGACAAGAAAATTGGAAGAACGCTGTAAACAACTAGAGGAAAGGGCAAACAAATTAGAAGAAAACAATAAAGCCCTCCAAGAAAACAATAAAGTCCTGGAAGAAAACATTAAAATCCTGGAAGAAAACAATAAAGCACTGAAAGAAAATCATGAAAAAGCAATGAAACAAACAAAGGAAACAGCCCAAGAACTGAAAAGGGAAATTGAAAAAATAAAAAAGACACAAACAGAGGGAATGCTGGAAATAGAAAACCTGAGTAAAAGATCAGGAACTTCGGATGCAAGTATAACCAACAGAATGCAAGAGATGGAAGAGAGGATTTCTGGCATTGAAGATACAGTAGAAGAAATAGTTCCATCAGTCGAAGGAAACACTAAAGCCAACAAAGTCATGAACCAAAATGTCCAAGAAATCTGGGACACCATAAAAAGACCAAACCTACGAATTATAGGGATAGAAGAAGGTGAAGAATACCAACTCAAAGGCACAGAATATATATTCAACAAAATTATAGAAGAAAACTTTCCCAACTTAAAGAAGGAAATGCCTATGAAGATACAAGAAGCCTATAGAACACCAAACAGACTAGACCCCCAAAAAAAGTCCCCTCGACACATAATAATTAAACAACTAAATGTACAGAATAAAGAAAGAATATTAAGAGCAGCCAAGGAAAAAGGCCAAGTGACCTATAAAGGTAAACCCATCAGAATAACACCCGATTTCTCAATGGAGACTTTGAAAGCCAGAAGGACCTGGACAGATGTAATGCAGACACTAAGAGAACATAGATGTCAGCCCAGACTAATATACCCAGCAAAACTTTCAATCATCATAGACGTAAGGAACAAGACATTCGAAGACAAAGCCAGATTTAAACAATACCTATCCACAAACCCAGCCCTACAGAAAGCACTAGAAGGAAAATTCCAACTGAAGGAAGTCAGACACACTCGAAAACACAGGCAATAGATAAAGCCACAACAGTAAACCCCAAAGAAGGGAAGTACACACACACTACCACCAAAAATAACAGGGATGAAGAATCACTGGTCATTAATATCCCTTAATATCAACGGACTTAATTCACCTATAAAAAGACATAGACTTACAGAATGGATACAAAAGCAGAATCCAACTTTCTGCTGCATACAAGAAACACATCTCAAATTCAAAGACAGACACTACCTAAGAATAAAAGGCTGGGAAAAGACTTTCCAATCAAATGGTCTTAAGAAACAAGCAGGGGTAGACATCCTGATATCCAACAAAATAGACTTCAAACTAAAATCAATCAAAAGAGATCAAGAAGGACATTACATACTCATCACAGGAAAGATCCACCAAGATGAAGTTTCAATTCTGAACATTTATGCCCCAAACACAAGGGCACCCACATATGTAAAAGAAACATTACTAAAGCTTAAACCACATATAAAACCCCACACATTAATAGTGGGAGATCTCAACACCCCACTTTCACCACTGGACAGAACTCCCAAATCGAAACTTAACAGAGAAATAAAGGACTTATCTGATGTCATGACCCAATTGGACCTATTAGATATCTACAGAACATTCCATCCTAACAAGAAAGAATATACATTCTTCTCAGCACCCCATGGAACTTTCTCTAAAATCGACCACATACTTGGCCACAAAGCAAATCTCAACAGATACAAAACAATTAGAATAACCTCCTGTGTTCTATCAGACCACCATGGTTTAAAGTTAGATTTCAACAACAACAAAAACTACAGAAAACCTACAATCTCATGGAAACTGAATAATGCTCAACTGAATCACCAATGGGTTAAGGAAGAAATAAAGAAAGAAATTAAAGACTTCCTAGAGATCAATGAAAATGAAGACACCACATACCCAAACTTATGGGACACTATGAAAGCAGTGCTAAGAGGGAAATTCATAGCACTAAATGCCCACATAAAGAAGTTGGAGAAATCTCACACTAGTGACTTAACAGCACACCTGAAAGCTCTAGAACAAGAAGAAGCAAAGTCTCCCAGGAAGAATAGACGCCAGGAAATTATCAAAGTGAGAGGTGAAATAAATAAATTAGAAACTAAGAGAATAATACAAAAAATTAATGAAACAAAGAGTTGATTCTTTGAGAAAATCAACAAGATAGACAAGCCCTTATCCAAACTAACCAAAAGACAGAGGGAGAGAATCCAAATCAACAAAATCAGAAATGAAAAGGGGGACATAACAACAGACATTGAGGAAATCCAGAGAATTATAAGGTCATATTTCGAAAACCTCTACTCCACAAAACTGGAAAACCTAAAAGAAATGGACATTTTTCTGGATAAGTACCACATACCTAAATTAAATCAAGACCAGATAAACTATTTAAATAGCCCAATAACCCCTAAGGAAATAGAAACAGTCATTAAAAGCCTCCCAACCAAAAAAAGCCCAGGACCAGATGGTTTCAGTGCAGAATTCTACCAGATCTTCAAAGAAGAGTTAATTCCAATACTCTCTAAATTGTTCCACATAATAGAAACAGAAGGAACATTACCAAACTCCTTCTATGAGGCTACAATTACACTGATTCCTAAACCAAACAAGGATACAACAAAGAAAGAGAACTACAGACCGATCTCCCTCATGAACATTGATGCGAAAATACTCAATAAAATATTGGCGAACAGACTCCAAGAACACATCAGAACAATTATCCACCATGATCAAGTAGGCTTCATCCCAGGGATGCAAGGGTGGTTCAACATACGAAAGTCCATCAATGTAATACACCATATAAACAAACTCAAAGAAAAAAACCACATGATCATCTCACTAGATGCAGAAAACAAATCCAACACCCCTTCATGATAAAAGTCTTAGAGGGATCAGGAATATGGGGAACATACCTAAACATAATAAAGGCAATATATAGCAAACCAACAGCCAACATCAAATTAAATGGAGAGAAACTCAAAGCAATTCCACTCAAATCAGGAACGAGGCAAGGCTGTCCACTCTCCCCATACTTATTCAATATAGTACTTGAAGTTCTAGCCAGAGCAATAAGACAACATAAGGATATTAAGGGGATACAAATTGGAAAGGAAGAAGTCAAGTTTCCCTATTTGCAGATGACATGATAGTATACTTGAGTGACCCCAAAGATTCCACCCAGGAATTGATAAAGCTTATAAACACCTTCAGCAACATAGCAGGATACAAGATCAACTCAAAAAAATCAGTAGCCCTCCTATACACAATGGACAAAGAAGCTGAGAAGACAATTATAGATACATCACCCTTTACAATAGCCAAAAATGACATAAAATACCTTGGGGTAACACTAACCAAGCAAGTGAAGGACCTATATGACAAGAACTTTAAGTCCCTGAAAAAAGAAATTGAAGAAGATGTCAGAAAATGGAAAGATCTCCCATGCTCATGGATAGTCAGGGTTAACATAGTAAAAATGGCAATCTTACCAAAAGCAATCTACAGATTCAATGCAATCCCCATCAAAATACCAACACAATTCTTCACAGACCTGGAAAGAATAATACTCAACTTCATATGGAAAAACAAAAAACCCAGGATAGCTAAAAGAAACCTGTACAATAAAACAACTTCTGGAGGCATCACAATCCCTGACTTCAAGCTCTACTATAGAGCTACAGTAAGAAAAACAGCTTGGTATTGGCATAAAAACCGACATGTGGACCAATGGAATCGAATTGAAGACCCTGACATTAACCCACACACCTATGGACATATAATTTTTGACAAAGAAGCCAAAAGTGTACAATGGAAAAAAGAAAGCATCTTCAACAAATGGTGCTGGCATAACTGGATATCAACGTGTAGAAGGCTGCAAATAGATCCATATCTGTCACCGTGCACAAAACTTAAGTCCAAGTGGATCAAAGACCTCAACATTAATCCAGCTACTCTAAACCTGCTAGAAGAGAAAGTAGGAAGTAGTCTTGAACGCATTGGCATAGGAGATCACTTCCTAAATATAACACCAGTAGCGCAGACACTGAGACAAACAATCAATCAATGGGACCTCTTGAAACTGGGAAGCTTTTGTAGAGCAAAGGATACGGTCAACAAGGCAAAGCGACAGCCTACAGAATGGGAAAAGATCTTCACCAACCCCACAGGTGACAGAGGACTGATATCCAGAATATATAAGGAACTCAAGAAATTAGACATCAAAACAACCAACAGTCCAATTGAGAAATGGGCTTCAGAACTAAACAGAGAATTCTCAACAGAGGAAACCCAAATGGCTGAAAGACATTTAAGAAATTGCTCAACATCCCTAATCATCAGGGAAATGCAAATCAAAACATCTCTGAGATACCACCTTACGCCTGTCAGAGTGGCTAAGATCAAAAACACTGAAGACGCTTTATGCTGGAGAGGTTGTGGAACTAGGGGAACTCTCCTCCACTGCTGGTGGGAATGCAAGCTTGTACAACCACTTTGGAAATCAATATGGCGCTTTCTTAGAAAATTGGGAATCAATCTCCCCCAAGATCCAGCTATACCACTTTTGGGCATATACCCAAGAAATGCTCAATCATACCACAAGAGCACTTGCTCAGCTATGTTCATATCAGCATTGTTTGTAATAGCCAAAACCTGGAAACAACCTAGATGCCCTTCAACTGAAGAATGGATAAATAAATTGTGGCACATATACACAATGGAATACTACTCAGCAGAGAAAAACAATGACATCATACGGTTTGCAGACAAATGGATCGATCTAGAAAAAATCATCCTGAGTGAGGTGACCCAGACTCAGAAAGACAAATATGGTATGTACTCACTCATAGGAAGATGCTAGATGTGGAACAAGGATGACTGGACTGCTACTCACATCACCAGTGAGGCTACCTGGAAAACGAGACCCAAAAAAAACACTGAGAAATGGATGAGATCTACATGAACAACCTGGTCATGAGTGGGAACAATGAAGGGCAACGGTCGAGGGAAAAAGAGTGGGAGATCCTAGCTGGATCAAGAAAAGAGAGGGAGAACAAGAAATAGGAGACCATGTTAAATGAAGACCACATGAGAAGGGGAGGAAGCAGAGAGCTAGGGAGGCCCACGGAGATCCACAAAGATACCCCCACAAAAGACTGCTGGCAATGGTCGCGAGACGGCAGGAACTGACCTACTCTGGTGATGGGATGGCCAGACACCCTGTTAGTTGTGCCATAAACCCCATCCAAGGAAGGTCTGAGGAATCTGGATGCAGACATCCACGGCTGGGCCCCTGGTGGAGCACTGGGATTCTAATTAGTGAGAAAGAAGAGGGTTTATATGAGCGAGAATTGTTGAAGCCAAGGTTGGATAAAGCACAGGGACAAATAACCAAATGAATGGAAGCACAGGATCTATGAACCAAAGGCTGAGGGGCCCCCAACTGGATCAGGCCCCCTGAACGGGTGAGACAGTCATTTGGCTTGGTCTGTTTGGGAGGCAGCTGTGTGTTGGTGCCGGGTCCTGGGCTCGTTGCATGAGTTGGCTGTTTGAATCCTGGGACCTATGCAGGGACGCTTGGCTCGGTCTGGGAGGGGGGGACTGGACCTGGCTGGACTGAGTCTACCAGGTCGATCCCGGTCCTCGGGGGAGACCTTGATCTGGAGGAGGTGGGAATGGGGGTGGGGTGGGGGGGAGGGGGAAGGGGGCGAGAGTGGGAGAACAGGGGACTCTGTGGCTATTATGTTGAACTAAATGATGTTGTAAAATAAATTTACAAAAAAAAAAAAAAGAAAAAAGAAAAGAAAAGAAAAAGAAAAAAAAGACAATTTATTTCCCAAAGGAACTTCCCAAATTGGAAAATAAACTCTATATGGAAATCTCCTGAAATGTTCCCTCTAAATGGTAAAAGCATGGTCAAAGGACACAAAATTGAGTTCACTGATTAATCACTTGGGTCTTATTGTAGGGCAGTACCTAATTATTCACAGTTTCATGTATGTAATTTTCCAAGTTATTCAGCCAGATGAGTCTTTGATAAATGGGCAATCAGCAAACCTAGACATTGTCAATGCTGTCCAGGAAGTAGTTTTTCACAATTTAGGTAAGATTCATATTTTTGTCTCATATGACTCATATCATTTTGTCCTTCAAAGAATAGAGGTTTTTTTTATCTGTATATATTAAACAAATAACATCCCGATACATACACATACATTACTCATGAAAATGTTAATTAGTACAGTTATTTTGAAATTTAAGATGTAGGCTTCTTTTCATTCTTTTCTTTTTTATTTTTTTTTAAATAGATTCTTTTTTCCAGTTGTATTTGGTTCTAACCTAGATCTCTAGACTATCCAGTCTCTATTCCCTGGCCATCCAGACCATATCAGCATGGGCTCTTCATGGTGTTGGCCTCAAATTAAACCAGACAATGGCTGGACACTCCCACAAGCTCTTTGCCACCACTGACCCAGTACATCTTGCAGACAGGAAAAATTATAGGTTGAGAATTTTGTAGTGGAATTGGTGTCCAGGTTTCTCTTTCTGTAGCCTTCAGAGTACCTTCCCATGCCAAAGAGACTAAAATGTAGGGACGAAGGCCCCATGCAGGCATCAACTCGACCTCTCTACTTTCAAATGAGCTGTGTGGATGTTGTCCTTAGTGGCCCCACTGTCAGTTTTCAGAGAGAGAGAGATCTCTGTCCTAGCATCTTCCTGAGTTGTTTAGGGATCTCTATGGGACTGGCTCAGCTAACAACTCAAACAAATGCAATCTTGCCCCACCACTGGAAGCCTTGCCTGATTACAAAAGATGACTAGTTTGCACTCCATATTCTCTCTTACTAGAAGTCTTCACTAGGGTCACCCTCGTAGATTCCAGGAAGTTTCCACTGTACTGAGTTTTCACACCAGCCCCCAAATACCATTTAATTTCAACTGTCTTTCCCTACACTCCCTCTGTCTATCTCTTCCACTCCATCCCCTGTCTGCTCACTTGGTTCCCCATCCTTATCTGCCTCCAGTCTACCTGCATTATAAAACTAAAAATTAAATTTCCATGGAACATAGCTCTACCCCTCTAAAGGTTCTAAATCAACATACCACAGAAATACTTGAACTTGGCTGGTTTTGTGTGTTGACTTAATACAAGCTAGAGTTACCAGAGAGGAAGGAGCCTCAGTTGAGGAAATGCCTCCATGAGATCCTGCTGTAAGGTATTTTCTCATTTAGCATCAATGAGGGAGGGCCTAGCCCATGATGGGTGGTGCCATCCTTGGGAAGGTGGTCCTGGGTTCTGTAAGAAGGTGGGATGAGATAGCCGTGGAAGCAAGCCAGTAAGCAGTATTCCTCCATGGCCTCTGCATCAGCTCCTGCCTCCAGGATCCTGCCCTGTTTGAGTTCCTGTCCTGACTTCCTTCAGTGAAACAGTAAAGCTGAAGTGTAAACCAAATAAACTCTTTCCTCCCCAACTTGCTTTTTAGTCATGGTGTTTTATCACAGCAATAGAAACCTGAATTAACATACCCATGTTCATTGCTTATCTCTCATAATAATCAGAATATTAAAGATGCAAGGTACCACTATATACTAGTTAGAATGCCCATTTTTTTTAGAAACTCAGATGATTTCATTATAAGAAAAATGGATGGAACTGAAGATCATCAGTTTAAATAAAGTAGGCCAGACTCCAAAACAAATGTGTTTTCTCTGATTCACAAAATCTTGACTCAAATAAACAATCATCAAATTCAGTAAGGAAGGACTCTAAATAATTTCAAAGGAAAAGAGAAGCTCATGGGAAGAATTAATATAAAATTTAGCTTGAATTTTCTAATATGTATTATCTAAATTTCACTGATATGTGTCAGAAGTGGGACAAAGAGGGGAAGAAAGTGAACCAGCATGAGGAAGGATGACATGGGAAGGATCTTATGTAGGGAAATATGAACAAAATTCAATGGCACATGTGTCTGAAAACATGATAATTAATATCTCCATTAATATACTATCTAAGACAATAACTTAAAAATCTCCAGCAATATCAAGTTCTTACAAATATTAAAAACATGTGAAACTGTAAATTGGTGCCAGCTCAAATATACAAAAGACTCTTGAAGTTTCTTATGAAGTCAAAGGTAAGTTAACCACTAAAACTAGTTCTGTTACTCATAAGTATTTATTCAAGTTTAAAGACAATTTAGCCATGAATATGCATGTACATTTCATATGTTACTCATAATTTCAGGTATCTGAAAATAATACAGATAACTCCAAATTGGAAAGAGATTTAAAAAACTAGTAAATACATATAAAATGGAATATTACTGTGTAGTAAATTGATATTCCATATAAGCATACATAAATCTAACATAAGCACATAAAATTAAATTCATTATACAATAGAAAATAAGACAGATTAAAAGTCTACATAATATATCTATAAACCATAATCCTTTCTTATGATTGTGAATGGTTATATTCTCTCAAAATTACCTTATTTATTAACTGAAATTAATGGGCAATTTTCTTCTAAATCCTATTTCAATAGTAATTGAGATAAATTATGTTCAAGTAAGCTTAGTGTTCTGTATTATGGGAGCAAAGCATATATCTTTTGTACATTTCCTGAAATTCACTTTTAATTGATTCTAATATCAAAGGCTACTTTACTATTTTTATGGATTTACATTTAAAGAGTTTCCCAGAGAAATCTATTGAGTAGAGGATATTATCTTATTTTGTTTTTAGTTATGTTTTAACTGAAATAGAAATATATAACTTTATACCTCCCTATTCCTACCTCCAGTACCTCCCAGCTGCCTTCCCTTGAATGCATCCTATGCCCCCTCTACTCTCAAGTTGATAGTCTCCTGGGCCTTTTTATTATTGTAATAAACATATGTATATATATGTGTGTATATATATATATACATGTATATACATATACATACATACATACATATATACATATATATACATACATATATATATACAAACATAAAGATATATAAATATAACTGGCTTAATACATTTTTGTTGCTTGTGTGTATATGGTTTCAGGGTTAACCTCTCCACTAGACAACCAATAAGGGGGCTAATTCCTGGGAGAGGCAAATTCTCATTCCTGAAGGAGTTACCTGTAATTATTCAATATTGTCTTTTGCTAGACTTTTCACTAATTGTTCCTGCACAATTAGATACATGTTCACTGAGAAGACAATCATATTCTATCTGTAGTTAACATTTTACACCAGAGTTTTTCCATACAATTTTTCATCTCTGAATTTCTCAAAGTGTATATTAAAGGATTTAGCATAGGAGTGAAAACTGTATAAAATACAGTAATGAATTTGTCAATAGAAAAGTTATAAATAGGTCTGGCATACATGAAAATGCAGGGAACAAAAAAGAGAACAACCACCATGATGTGGGAGCTGCATGTGGACAGGGCTTTGCGCCTTCCTTCCTGACTGTGATTCTTAAGAGATCTTAGGATGATTCCATAGGACAGTATGAGAAGTATAAAGACAATAATGCACATGGCCCCACCATGGGCAATGAGAGTAAGACCAATTATGTAGGTGTCAGTACACACAAGTCCCAATAATGGGGACATGTCACACATAAAGTGGTCAATAATATTCGGACCACAGAAAGGAAGGTTGAAAACAAAGACAATTTGAATCAGGGAGTGGGTAAAACCTCCAAGCCAGGAAAATATCAACAAGATGATACAAACCCTTCGATTCATAATGGTTAAATAGTGCAATGGCTTACAAATTGCCACATAGCGATCATAAGCCATTGCCACCAGAATGACAATCTCTGTACCACCAAATAAATGCTCTATAAAGAGCTGACTCATGCAAGCTGTGAAGGAGATGGACTTTTTATCACAGACTAAGTCCATAATCAACTTTGGTGAGATGGAAGTGGAATAAACAATGTCCAGGAATGAAAGACAGGCAAGGAAGAAGTACATTGGAGAACCCAAGGAGGGGCTGGCAATCACTGTCACCACAATGAGCAGGTTGCCCATAATTGTCACAATGTAGATGAGTAAAAACATGACAAATAATACTTTTTGCCCAGCAGGATCCTGAGTGAGTCCCAGAAGGACAAATTCCGTCACATTGTTGCTCTCTCCCATTGGCCCTTCAGAGCACTAGTGTCAAAGATGACATCTCATCAGAACAAGACTTTGTGATGTTGTGAACATGATTCCATTATGACATGGAGAATATCATCATCATTTTCTTCTACAATGATGAACCTGTAGTAGATATTAAGTAAACACTTCTTAAGTTCTGCTTCTATGAAACCAAACAGATTTTCTGTTTATAATTCTATTTCTTCTACGATTATTATATTAACCCTATAACTAGCACCCTATTTCTCATTACCTACTTGGTCCCATGTTTTATTGTCATCGCTGAAGTTGATATATTTAAAACACATTAAATCACCACTGCCACCAATAATGACAAAAAAATAACTCTTACTTTTCAGAAATCTGGTTTCTATGGTATTAATAAAGCTTCATTATATCAAATAAAATAGAAGCATTTTTGTAACTCATTTTGTCTGATAAGCCTGTCTCCAAAATATGATCTTGATTTCTAAGAGCATAAAGCTCATTGCCATGATATAGTAACATTTAGGCATATGACTTGTACTTCTCAAAAGACTTTCAGTCTGCATGGATCTTTCAAGGAAATTTAAGGGATTTTACTTGAAACTGCATCAAGTAATTACAAATGCATTTGAAACATTTTTGTCTATGGCAATTGTTTGAACTAGTTGTTATGAGACTTCCCAGGAACTACAGTTTTGGCACCACATCCTTGATTTTACTTAATTCAAATAACTCAGAAATCTTCTAGCCCGTGGCATCATTAAATCTTTATCAGTAGTTAGTTTTTTCTTGCTCTTAAAAGACATAGGTAGTAAAACAGGAGAAAACAGAAACTTAAAACTGGGATAGGGAATGCTATTATTAGTTTTAAGTATCAACTTTTTGGTTTACAATTTGTTCAACTAGGTATTCAGTGTGTACATCCAGGAAAGCAGTGTCTTAAAAAGAAAAGCCAATCCTCCAGATAGGAAGGCACTAGTCTGGGTCATTTTCTAAATTAGTTACAAATATGTCACAATTCACACAGAAAGAAATGATTAGATGAGATAATTTCACAATCTTTCCAAACTGTCTAATGGTAATTAATGCAACCTGTTTTTTCACTTGGCTAACATTTTTTTTTCATTTATGCATTTGGAAAAATTCTAATCACTGATAAATGAGATATAGTAACTACAATGATGACATAATGACTCCAGTTATCTTATTGACAGTGTGTAGATAGGACTCATAACATATTTTCAAGAAGAACACATGTCAGTGTTGGATAATATGGATTCTGAAATCATTTGGCTACATTCAATCTCAAGCAGATTCCCTTGCCATGAAATTGACCTTGGCCTATATCATAAATCTCTCAATGTTCCACTCCATCATTTTATCAGAGGAGCACACTTAGATTCACCTTTATTTTGTGACTTTGTTGCTGCAAGTACAGACAGAATGTATAAAGCACTGCTCAAAGTCTTTTCCAATATGCATACGATAGCAGTACGTAATGTTTTGAGAAGGACAAAAATCATCATAATTCCTGTCATAGAAGAATTACTGACTTAGTGCAAGAATAATACTATATCTATTTTGCATAGATAAGTAAAAGGAATATTTATTGACCTGTGAATGAATATAGTATGCCTAGAAGCAAGCAAGAGGATTCTGTTTGCATGGATTCAATAGTGGAGTGGAGCATGTGAAAGAGTTTATGAGCTCTAATAAGAAGCTTAACATGATGCTCTCTCTGTGTGTACACTTTCTATTATTCCAGCATCTGATTCAGCTAATTCAGGAGATCAGCACTTACAAAAGCTACAGGCAGCAAACAGCACTCCTGTTGAATGACAAAATAGATTGTTGTGCATCCAGTACTCAACCTTCCATGTCTTACTTTCATTAATGTTTTGCACCTTCACTTTTATTTACTAATAGTTTGCCTGAAAAAATCTCTTTGTCCAGTTTAAGAATTTCAAAACAGAGTGAAAATGAAGATTTTAAATCTAAATTGTTCTGTGTAAGAAAAGAAAAAATAGACAACAATCAGGTTATGAAACTATAACCAAATGTTCTCTGTATGTTCAAATAAACTTTTGTGTTTATTTAATTTGCCCTATTCTTTTCCCCCTCATGAGATTGTCTGACCATCTATAAATGCATGTACTACAGTATATCACATGAATACACACCTCATATTCCATATCATAAAGTTTCCAAAAGTTGGGTACCATGATAACTCTCTAACAATATTGTGGTGATATATTGTGTACCCCAATAAAGCTTACCTGGATATCAGGGGACAGAGCCAGCCACTAAATTAGACATAGAGGGCAGGTATTGGCGGCACACATCTTTAATCCTATCACTCAGGAAGCAGAGATAGATCTGTCTGGATCTCTGTGAGTTCAAGCCCACACTGGGCTACATGAAAGAAACAGAACCAGGTAGTGGTGACACACACCTTTAATCCCAGAAAGTAATATGGCAGGACATAGAAAGGTAAATAAGGCATGAGGAAACAGGAGCTCGCTTTCTTGAAGCTGAGAATTTCATAAAGGTAAGCCAATGGCTGGCTGTTTGCTTCTCTGATCTTTCAGCTTTCACCCCAATATCTGGCTCTGTGTTTTTTATTATAAGACCATTTAAGATTCATGTTACACACTATGATTGTGCTTTCAGCACTAGTCAATAAAGATTTTTCTGGAAAACTATTTTCACACAATTTTCAATAGCATTATGGTACTTTAACATAGAAATTAGAAGTATCTAAGTGAAAGTATATGACCAACAGTCTGATCATAGGTTGTTGTTTTTTTCTGTGTATATGTACTAACATGTTGGTTGGTATCACTTAAGATTCATACATAAAATTAACCCATTATAAGCTTCAAAACCATAAAGCATTTTTTGCCTATACTCAAACACATGATATATATAATATTAAATTTGCTAATACAAATATACATGTGATTTTTTCTTTGATAAATGTCTTGGAAATTATAATATAAAGTATTAAATTAATTTTAATTGTTATTCACATAGCATTCAAATGGTTTTAAATTGGTAAATAGAAAATAGGCACCAGCCAGGTTATGAAACTAAAAGCAAATGGACTCTGTATGTTCCAATGAACTTCTGTGTTTTTTTTTCACATTACTTTGCCCTATTCACATGCTGCTCATGAGACTCTCTAACCTTCAAGAAATACATAGTACATTGTAAAAATACTTACCTTGTATTCCAAGTTCAATACTTCAAGTACTCATATCTTGCATTTGTCCTCAGTGGAGGGAATCATGAATTCTTTTATTAGAGAATGCTGTAGTTTATAAACATATTAGTACACTTGTGAAGACAGGTACAAAGATATTAAGACATACTACCACTACTTCACTGTAGAAATGTGACTGAAATTTCTTAGCTGCTGTGAAAATAATAGACAAAAGTAAAGTTACTTAGTTCACACAAATATATATAAATTCACTAAATTAGTGAAGGCTAATTATTCAAACCCATTTTACAGTCACACATAAACAAAAGATAAACATTAAAGAGAGTTATAAGAATTTTTGTCCTTTCAGTCTGTTTTGGTGAAGCAGATAAAAAGATATTTCCTTGAGGATTTACCAAAGCTACCATGTGTTCAGCTCTTCAATATTTCTAACATTTAAATAACAATAGAAAAGCAGAGATTAAGTACTTGGCAAAGCTGATGACATCTTCTTCATAAGTGGAGCAGCCTCTTCAGTCTTTTACTAACTCCAGGGCAGTTGACACCTTCCACAAACTTCAATAAACAGTGGATATAAAAGAAGACAATAACTTGAGGACTAAATAAGAAGACATCTTCTACCTCAAGTATAACTGAGTTTTCAAAAATCCATTGGGTCATTCTAATAAATAATCTTTCATTTATGTATATAGATAATCTTACATGTACATGTGGCTCTGTGTCAACATTTCCAATAAATGAACTTGTTAGAAGGCCTGGCAGAAAATTAAATGAAATATCTCCTGGACAGGCTTATTCTTCTGAACAATCTCTAGAGGAAAGGTGCTGAGTTACTCACAAGGAGAGTAATTAAATGCCAAGGGACATGAGAAATCTATAATGTTACACATACAATTCTAAAGGGTCACTACTTCCCTTTCTTGGTATCAGAAGGTACTATGCATCCCACTGAAGAACAAAAGTTATCAACACCCTTACACAGCAGTAATCCTAAAATAGTGACTGGTAAATCAGGATAGTCCATTGGTATAATAGAGGTACTAAACTCTTGGAGGTAACAAACAGCTATCAAAGTGGACTGAAGGCCTACTCCTGAAGAAGGAGCTCATTCCTAGTACTGTGAACCTAGCCAAGTACATGGGGCTGGACAGGAGGTCATAGATGCTAGAGGAAATCTTAGTACTACCATTTTGTTAAATTGATATGGTATCCAACTGCCTTCTAAGTGCTTAACTCTATACCCATACACTAGTGTAATCTTTTACCCTTATAAAATCACGTTCTCCTTGCAGTAGACAAACATTATTAAAGAGATCCACAACTAGGCAAAGAAAAGTGAATAATTGACTATGGAGTGTTTAGCCTTACATGGCTCATCTCTGCCACATTTCCTCCCCCTCCAAGGCTCAGAAAACATAGTCAAAGTAGAGACAAAATGTCTGTAAGTGCCAACAATCAGGGAGGACTATGTCAAATCATTGTCATTCTAACATGATATAGTCACTAAACCATGAACTCACAGTGGCCAGGTTTACCTAGACAAGACCTTTACAAGATCAAGTCAGTCTACATTCTGGGTCTCACATCCCACTGAGGAGCTATTTGTAATTGAAAGTTAATGAGAATGGCCCTATATCATACACACATGAGCAACACTAATTGGATCTATGAATTAAACAGAGAATGTTGTTTGTTTTTGCTCTTTTTTCAGGGGCCACTACCCAGCTCCCAAATAAATCACACATGGAGGCTTATTCTTATTTATGCATGCCTGGCCCTAGCTTGGTTTAGTTTCTAGCCAATTTTTCTTAACTTAACTTATCCTGCATTTGTCTCTACAAATGCAAAATGAACAAAAGTAATGCACCTTAAAATAATATTTCCTAACAAGATGGCATGAAGTTAGGAGGAGAAATGTTCAGATAGTGTTCTGGGAGTGTTAGGAGAAGGAAATATGGAGAGGATATGATCAAAATTCATTGTATATGTATATGAAAATCTTAATGAAAGCTATCAGGGTCCATCCCCAAAAGCTTTCTCCCAGAGTCCAAGGAAGAATCTACAACCAGCTTGGAATCTACTAAGATGAGGGTGTCAAAAATCTATACACACCATGCTCAGCCTATCCACTTTATTGTCCTAAGTAATCTTTAACTAAATATACAGCTTCTTTTCATCTCTCTTAGCTCCTCTCTTGCCTATCTATCCATTTCTCTGCTGTTCTCTCTTTGTTCTACCTTAGTTCTACCCTGAGTCTCTGAAGTTTCCAGTTTTTATACACATCCAATCAGCAACTCTTTGGCCAAAGCAAGGTCATAAGGCTTGAATTCTTTTAAGGTCATAAAAGCAGATAAGAGTTTATACCAGGCAGTGACTGTTAGGCTTTCTTTATGACTCAAGGTGGGAGTGATTTATAAAAGCCTCAATGAGGAGGGGGATGGGAGGAAGGAGGACAGGGGAATCTGTGGCTAATATGTAAAATTAAATTAAATTATAAAATTAAATAATAATAATAATAAATTAAAAATTTAAAAGTAATGAGATTATACAGAAATCTTGATGTATCAATTTAATATCCATTGGATAGACATGTTTAAAGGAGACTACCAAATCTCATGGTTTTTCTCATTTTTGAGAAAATTGTATATGTTGCTTTCTATAATTATCATATTAATTTATTGCCAACAACATTCAAATATTTGCTATATTGGATAGACATTTTTGTCTACTATGTTGTTCATAGTTTTTTAAAGCACACACTAATATTTTATTACAGTTTTGTTATTTGTATTATCTTTATGATTAGTGAATTGGTGATGTTGAACAATATGTTCTGTATCTCTTATATTTGGTTATATTTTTTGAGAAATTTCTGATCAGAACCTTTGTTGATTTTAAGCAGATTATTTATTTTCTTACAGTTTGGTTGTGTGATTTTTCAATATTTTTATATTGAATTCTCCACTAATAAATGGCTTTAAATATATTTTTAAAAAGCCTCAGTGAACTATTAATGGCAACAGGGTCGAATGAGAGGGACAGAGACCGTAAATCAATTAGGTAAATCTAAGAAGGGAAAAAAGGGTATCCCTGTGTAATATTGCATTCCTAAGTGTGGTTAGATAATAAGCTAATTAGTAAAACAAGGTGAAAATAAGTACAAAGTGTTAATAATTTGTCAGGGTGAGGTTAGCTTGTGGCAGCACTTTCCTATCTGCTGGCAAGGTAAGCCCAGGGCATGCTGGTTCCTTATCTATCTAAAGACTGTGAATCAACAAATTCAAACATGTCCTTGGATGTCTGAGAATATCTCAAATGAGATACTTTTGCCTGGATGCTTAACACTGACCAAATGCCTGCTAATGAAGGAATTTCAGGAAGGCAGACCTCTAAGTTTACACTGGAAAAGGAACAAAGACCTGGTTGTGGGAAACAGTTATTTGCTTGTATAACTGTTTTCACACACAGCTAAAGAAAAGTTATCCATATGCCCCAAACGTATAGTGGAAACTATGCCCAATAAATGATCAATCACACTGTTATAAGTTCTTGGGAAATGAATCAAATGGGAAAGCTACAAGAGCACACAGGAAGTCTACTGCAGGAAAAACTCATTCAAAAGGCAATAACCCCAAAACACTTCATGTTTTGGCTTCAACCTCCACCAGAGCCCCTGACTATAATGGGCCAGCCTTGTCAGTGCCAGATGAGTTCCCATTTCATATTTCTGCAGCTATCAGCAAACTCTCATCGATTAGACCAAAATGCTGTAATGTTAAAATGAAAAAGATTATAGATAAAATGATCAATGAACTGTTACACAATATGAAACACTTTGGAGAAACAATAAATGTGTAAATCAGTCTAAAAGAAGCTTACCCTGTTTCCCTGCCCAGCCATAACCTGGCAGAGTACAGCCTTACTCTGGCATTGGAGAGAGACTCTAGCCAAGAAGCTCTTGGTCTCTGAAAAGAGAACTTGAATTGAAGAATCTGTTGTAGCTGACATTTCTTGAAAAGATAGTCAGCTACAGTTCTGAGCAATTGATAGGGATGGTGATATCTGAGTTCAATTTTCTATGATATGGGGCCCTGATGATTCCATTTCATTCAATCAGTCCCCTTTTCCATCCTTTTTATTCTTACTTATGTTGTGTCATAAGATACTTTCCTCTCCTGATGGTAAACATAGTTCCTTCCAGTATGAAAGCTAGCCAATAGGGATGAAATTTCCAGGTTAGTATCACCTTGGTTTATCCAAGGTCTATGATTCAAGTATGCATTGTCTTTAGCAGTAGGATCCTAAGATAAAGTTCTGAAAGTTAACCAAGGACAATGATAATAGTCTGCAGTTTCAGGGACCTCACTGACTAACAACTCAAAAATAAGTAACCTTTACTGGCATAGGATTTTAACTGATAGTCTATAGTGTCCATCCACTCATCCACCCATCCCCATTATAAGACATTCCTGCTTTGTTTGTTTGTTTGTTTGTTTGTTTGTTTGTTTGTTTGTTGAGACAAGGTTTCTCTGTGTAACTACCCTGGCTCTCCTAAAACTTCCTCTGTAAACCAGGCTGGCCTCAAACTAACAGAGATCTGCCTGTCTCTGCCTCCAGAGTGCTGGGATTGAAGGTGTGCACCACCAGTGCTGCATTATAGAGTATTCTCATTTAAATTATTTACATATGTGTCTGTACATATGTATATGTTTTAGGGAGCATCTACATTAGTAGTTTTCTACATAAGTTTTTTTAAAGGCTTTTGTTGTCACTTATCCCTTCCCATACTACCTCCTCTACCCTATATCATACCATACTCCATTTAATCTTTTCCTTTTCTCCCTTTCATACTACACACATTCTATCTTCTTAAGTTGAAATTCCCCAATTGCCCTGAATAATTTTCTGACTTTTATGGATAATTCAATTTAAACTCATATACCTAAAGGTGCACATGAGAAAGAACATGCCTCTTTTTATTTCTGGGCCTGTGTTACCTAAACTCAGAATGACTATTTTAAGCTCTATATATTTATGTGCCAATTTCATAATTTCATTTTTCTTACAACTTAATGAAATCCCTTTGTATGTATGTACCACATACATACACAAGCCATTCATCATTCGATACAAGTACAGGCTGGCTTTTTGTTTTTCTTTCTTTCATGGCATGAATGTGAATATTTACTTACATTTTTATTTTTAGCATTAACTAGGCCAAGAACCTTTGCCCAGAAAGGACATAAGAGCTATGAGAGAACCTACTACTACTATTTTGCTAAATGGACATAGAATAAAACTGAGCTATAAATAGCCCATCTAGATGAAAATCTTTTGGCAATTGGTGAGTGCTGGGAGAAGAAGAGTTGGTTTTCTTCAGAGTTGTTGCTCTTGGAGCATAGCATACTCCATAGATGACTCTATACTCATACACATATTGGTAGACTTAGGTTGAATCAGTGGTTTTTAAAAAGTACACATGATATTGGGAGGAAAATTTGTAAGAGAAGGATAGAGGGGGAGTTGAAGGGGAGAGAATGAAGTGTAGACCTGATCAAAATACATCACATGTATGCATGCAAATTTAGTATAAAAGCTCAAAAGATAATGTATTCTCCTTTTCTGGGGGCTTCATATAATGAAAAGCATGTTTAAGATTCATTGAGTAGACAACATAAACCTTTGTTAGAATTTATTCCCATTGATTGTATACAGCTAATAATTTCTTACTCTATTTGAAGTTAAAATTTTATGCCAGAGTTTTTGCATGCAATGTTTCATCTCTGAATTTCTCAAAGTATATATTAAAGGATTCAACATAGGAGTGATAACTGTATAAAAAACAGAGATAGATTTATCGATGGGGAAGTTGGAAACAGGTCTGGCATACATGAAAATACAGGGAACAAAAAAACAGACAACTACCATGATGTGGGAACTGCAGGTAGAGAGGGCTTTACGTCTCCCTTCTTGACTATGAGTCCTGAGAGAGTTTAGAATTATTCCATAGGAGACTAGGAGAAGGATAAAGACTATTATGCAGCTTACTCCACCATTGGCAACCACAGTGACACCAATGAAGTAAGTGTCAGTGCATGCAAGTCCCAATAATGGATACATGTCACACATGAAGTGGTCAATGACATTGGGACCACAGAAAGGAAGGTTATAAACAAAGAGAATTTGAAGCAGAGAGTGAACAAAACCTCCTGTCCAGGCCACTCCCAATAGCAGGATACAGACCCGTCGATTCATGATGGTCAAATAGTGCAGTGGTTTACAGATGGCCACATAGCGATCATAGGCCATCGCCACCAGAAAGAAGACCTCAGTACCACCAAATAAATGCTCTACAAAGAGCTGGACCATACAAGCTGTGAAGGAGATGGTCTTTTTATCGTGGAGTAAGTCTGTAATCAACTTGGGTGAGATGGTATTACAGTAAACAGCATCCAGGAGTGAAAGGCAGGCAAGGAAGAAGTACATTGGGGAGCCCAAAGAGGGACTGGAAATAATTGTAAACACAATGAGCAAATTTCCCACAATTGTCACAATGTAGATGATTAAAAACATCACAAATAATGCTTTTTGCACAGCAGGATCCTGAGTGAGACCTAGAAGGATAAATTCTGTGACATTGTTGTTCTGGCCCATTGATCCTTTCATAAGGCTTCAGAGAAAAAATACATAAGAACAAGGCCTGGCATGGAGCTGTGTACGTGACCATGGGTCCATTATGGCATGGAGCACACGATTGTCCTTATCTGCTTTGGTCATGAACCTGTAGTGGACATTTAATAAACATTTCTAAATTACCATTACCAAGAGCTGAGCACGTCTTCTGTTGATCCTGTTTCACTTAAAATACTTTTCTTAAGCATATAAGAATTGGAGTCTATCTCAAGATTTCAATGGATCTCTATATCATCCTCATTCATACACTTAAGCTTTTTATTTAAAATACATTATGTTTTAGCATAGTTGTTAGCTACCAAATAGTGAATGTGTTCCTGATTTATATGAGCTTAATCTCTTTAGTGTCATTAAAGTCTAAATTTATCAACTACCATAAAGTAACTTTTTGGAGGGGGTTGTGGTGTGGGGAATATCTTTAAAATATGATCTGTAACTTCAGGAGCAATCAGCTTATGGCTATGATGTTACACATGATCTTCACATCTAAAAGGGATTTCTGTTTTCTTGTATATCTTATTCAATTTTAAAAGATTGACCATGAAGCAACATCAAACAACTATAGAAGTACTTAGTACATTTCTGTCCAGAACAGTGATTTCACCTGATTCTTTCTCTGAAGAATTCCAGTAGTTGTCATAATTCTCCCCATTACATCATAACACTACAGCATTCAAGGAGATCAAATACAGTTTAACTGAAATCTTTTGACCCAAGACTGTTAGTGACTATTTCATCGGCTGCTAATATGTTTCAGAAACCTTAAAATGGGAGGAACAGTGAAACAGAAGAAAATAGAAAATGGTAGAGCACTAGAGAACAGCCTATACATTATACACAAACCTTCCTGCTTAAAAAGTACTCAAGCAGAAATCCAGACAAGCCCAGAGCATCAAAATAAAAATGGAAACGTCATGTCCTACATGGAAAAGCCAGCACCCAAGTCCTTTTCTAAATGTCTGTTGTCACACCAAAAGTCAGTCACTAAGGAAAATTATTTCAAAATGCTTCCAGGTAAACAATCTACATGTATACTCCTGCAGCCCTTTCTCTTTCTATTCTACTGATTTATTTTCTCTTTATATTTGCACAGTCATGTAACAGATTTCAGGCTTACTTCCATATCCTGAAAAATTCTACTTGGTAGTAATTAGGATCTGATAACTACTGTGACCAAATAATGGCTATGTTGCTCTAATTGAATGTTATCTATAGAGGAACCAGTATGTACTGGAAGGCAGTGCACAGGGCAGTGGTGAATGATGAAGAGTCTGAAGTGATGCAGCTCATGTTGCAACTGCAGGTTCATTAACTTGATATGAAGGTAACTTTGGAACCATAACAAACCTCTCTATGCTGCTTCTTCATCATTTCCTCCGGGAGAACATGCTTAGCATGTACCCCCAACACTGTTATTCTTGATATATGAGATAACTAAAGCACCACTTAGCATCCAGTATAAATCTAGATTTATGACTGACATTACCAATGCTTTTAAGAGTTTACTCTGAGCAAAGACAATAAACCATCTCAATCACTATCCACTAAGTAAGAATGATTTTCACAGCCAAGGATGTAAATAGCAGTATATCTTGTAATTCATGAACACCATTTGAGGGATAGATTAAAAATGATATTTTAGGGATTACCTACTTTATCAAAAGTAAACGCTGGCAATATTTACCTGTAAAGAAATTCATTTTGTTTAGAATCAATCAAGAAGATCTTCTGCCATGGATATATTAACTGGGGTAGCAAGGAAACCTTAAGAGAAAGTCTGACAACTGTCTAGAAGCCATGATGCAACTTTTACATGTATCATTCCCACTAGTGTCAAGTACTGATTCAGGAGGTCTGGACAGCAGAAGCCACAAGCTGGTCACAGCACAGCTGCTGAAAAGCTTAAGAGTAAAAGCATTCTGTGTTCAATACATGTTTTCACATCTTACTTCCTGAACATTTAAACATATTTAGTCTCATTGATTATCACTGCTCCATTTCAAGAGGACCAGTCTCCAGAGTGTTTCAATTAAATAGCAAGTATAGAGCCCTCAAGCTATCTAGTATGCTATATAGTTTACATGTACAAAGATTTTATACTACAAACAATATAGAACAGCATAGAGGCATTTAACATTAGCTGTTAAGCTTTTCTAGAAAATAACAATTTTTAAGACATGGTAGCCCTTAATATAACATTTTTATGAATCTTGGTAATAGTATGTAAGAAACTCTCCAATCGCCTTTAATCCCAGCACTCGGGAGGCAGAGCCAGGCGGATCTCTGTGAGTTCGAGACCAGCCTGGGCTACCAAGTGAGTTCCAGGAAAAGGTGCAAAGCTACACAGAGAAACCCTGTCTCGAAAAACCAAAAAAAAAAAAAAAAAAAAAAAAGAAACTCTCCAATCACGGTTTTCTTTATGTATATGTACTAACTTGCTGGCCAACCATCATTTTAAGATTCACATATGAATGCCTACATCAAGCCTCCAAAATACTCATTAAAAACATTCCCCTTTTACTCTAACACATTTAGTGTATATAATTTAAATTTTCTAACATAAATATGTATAAGTACATACTTATTAACATATCATGTAAAATATATCCATTACATAAATAACAAATAATTGTGTTTTATATATTTAGTTATATAATATATAATATGTGTTATTGGTCATTGTGGAAAATAAACATGTCAGTATAAAAAATTAATCCAATATATTTTGTATCATCCAATGAGCTTCTGTGTTTTCCAGATTTATTCTACTAGTTTTGGTACCTCTTTGAAACTTTCTGACCTTTAAAGCTTTGCTTTATTTCAGTACAACACAAGAATATCACATTTTGTTCCTAGTCTGGTGTTGCAAAACTCTTATCTTGTCAGATAAAATCATTGCCTCCTTTACTCAGTATAAATGAAGTATAGAAAGATAAATACATTTATGAAGAGAGATATAAGGACTATCAAATATAATATACTTACTTTATAAAGGTAGTTTAATGTTATTACTTGCTATAATCAAATAAAATGCTACATTCACATATCAGTGTGAGACAGTAACTTAATTAGCAGAAACTAATGTTCAAACTCTGTATGGATAGTAAAAAAATTTATTTAAAATTGTACTTATATAAATTTTTCCCTCTTCTATTGTGATGAAACAAAGTGAGAATCTTCATTTGAGGATTAAAGTAACAAGCTGTTTGTCTAGTTATTAAACATTTTATGTAATTGTAGAAGGCTCGAGATTTAGCCGCATAGAAAACTGAGTGGCACTTTCTCCTAACTCGAGGATAATCTCTTCACTCCTTTACTCATTGAAATAAAATCTTAAGATTCTTATCTTCTAATTAAAAAAGAAAATCATCTTGTATCACCAAGCATCCCAAAAGAAAACTGATATTGTCCACAGACTTCTATAAGTAATGATGAATATAACAAGACAAAATGATACCTTGAAGACTAGATACCAACTACATGTATCTAGCTTGGACACACTGTTTCCAGAGTACCCCATGCCATTAAAAAAGATAAATAATTCCTCTACTTTAGTGCATCATTTTATTTGAACAGGTGACTAGTTATAGCATCAGGGAGAAACTGTGTTCATTATAGATTAATTCGTTAAAATACTTGGAACCAATTCAGAAAAAGAAATCTCTCCTGTATAGGTTTGTTCCCCTGAAAAATCTCAAGGGAGGAAATACTTGTATATTACAAAGTGAGAGTAATTAAATGCCAAATGACACAAAAAGTTATAATGTGAAATAAGAAAAATCCAAAGTGAGATGATTAATAACTAACAGTTGGACAAGTAAACATTATGAAATGTTTTGGAAAGACAAGTAATATTCAATCACCTACAGAAAGCAAGCAGCCCAGACTCCTCAACTACCCACACAATGGCATGGCACTCTCACTCTTGAGAGTGTCAGGGCCCTGCCCAGAAACTCTGAGGTTCCAACAAAAAAACTTTGAAACTGCACTGCAGAATCTTGTGTAGCTGACATAATAATTCTTAAGTAGACTGTCAGCCATACCCATTTGGATAGAGTGGAGAGCTTGGGTAGATTCCATATTCCCTTAATATGGAGTCACAAGTAATTTTATACCATTCTTCAACCCCTTCATCTCAAGCCATTTTGCATTGAATACTTTTTATTTAAAATCGAACTGTCTTCCCTGCATCCCTCCAGCATTTGTTGTTGCTTGTTCTGTTGATCTTTACCATCCTGACTGGGCTAAGATGAAATATCACAGTTGTTTTGATTTGTATTTTCCTGATTGCTAGGGATGATGAACATGTTTAAAAAATATCCCTTAAACAATTTTTTTTTCTTCTAAAGAGAACTCTCTCTTCAGGTCCCAAGCCCATTTTCCAAACAAGTCATTTGGTTTTGTTTATTTTGTTGTTGTCGGTGGTGGCAGTGATGGTGGTGGTAGTGGTGGGTTTTTGTGTTTTTTCTTTTTTCTTTTTCTTTTTTTTTACTGTATTTTAAGTTCTCTATATATCCTGGATATTAATCCTCTGTTAAACGTGCAGCTGGCAATGATTCTCTCCCATATGTAGGCTTCTTCTTCACCTGATTGATTGTTTCTTTACCCATACAGTTTCATGAAGTCTCACTTGTCAATTGTTGACCTTAATTCTTGGACAAAGGGTGTGATAGTAAGGAAGAACATTCCTGCATCTATATCATGTAGGATTCTGCCTATGTTTTCTTCTAGAATTTAAAATGAACTGTAGCCAGGACTTCCACTTATAGTTCTGTAATTAGGCTTATTATCTTCACTAGTCGGTATTTATCGTTGTTATCTTTATTTGCAAATAGAATTTTCTGTGTCAAGAGGCCAGATGGACTCTACTAAAACTTAACTATTTTCATCTTATGTAACAACAGATAAATCCAACATCATATGTAACAGATACATTTATAATTGTGCCTACCCTTGCTGGTGAGTGAGAAAAGATACACAGTGCATATTTTACATTAAAAAAAATCAACTCTGCAATGATCAGATTTCTGAAGGGTTTATTATCACTAGAAGATGAAAGGATTACACATGATCAGAAGTCATTATCTCTTTCTTCTGCCATCTGAGTCCAAAGTACCATTAATGCTTTCTGTTTATCTGAACAAAGTTCCTATAAAGAAAAGAGCATGGAAAATACTCATATGTCAGAAAACTTCTATATTCTTGATAATGAATTGATACACTTCTCTATAACCTTTAGGGTAAAAATACAATAAAATCCAGAAATATATTGAGCAATAGGGTATTGAGAGTATAATTTGTGATAGGTTCTGAAGCAGTCAAAATCTTACTATCATGTATTACAAAATTATAAATATTGAAAAATGAATGTAATAAATGTTTATTCAAGAAATTATTTCTTTGAGAATAAGACCCTCCAGGCTTACCTATATCATTACAAATGATGCTAAACATGTTTTATCCTATAATTACATAGAGATTTTACTTGTCAAATAAAATTATGTTACTAAATATTCCATTTTGTGCTAATTTGAAATTTTCTGTCTTTTAAAGGTCTGAATGTTTCACTTATACACACTAATAAAAAGTAGAAAGATTTTTGTTAACAATGAATATGTTCTTTAAATATTAGTGACAGCACTATCAGTTTATATTACCACATTGTATCACATGTCGATATTTACATGTGTGTTCTTGTGGGTATATATTCATGTGCCTTTTACTCATATTAATATGAACATAACTACAACTCCTGCTTAAAATTGGGGAAAAACCCAAGATCCTTTATTTATTTCCAAAGGAACTTCTCGAGTTGGAGAGCAAAATCCATCTGGGTATCTAGTGAAATTCTCCCTGTAACTGGTAAAACATGATCAAAGGCCAAAATATGAGTTCCACTGACTAACCATTTGCTTTTTAAGCACAGAATAATGTCTGGATATTCAGAGACTTGTGTGGGTAGCCTCATTGTTTGCCTGGCCTGGCAAGCCTTTGATGAATGGGTGATCAATAAATGCAGTGATGGACAGTGATATGAGAGAAAGTGGTTTTCACCACTTGAGGGAAAACTAGAGTAGGCCATTTAGATCTGCAAAGACACATGTCTTGTGAAAATGAGTCTTATTTTATATATTTAACAAATATTGGAAGAATATTATAACACACATATATAATGAAATTGTTGTTATTGATAAAGCAATTAACATATCCATCATCACTCCTACTCATCTATTTTTCTCTGCTGTGGCTCATGATGGTACAATCTGCTCAATTTAGTGAAACTCTATAACTAACATACTTTAATGTGTTGTAGTCCTCATGTTGTATGTTAGATCTCTCCAGTCATCCTATATATTTGCTGTATTATATCAATTCATTTATATCTCCCAGATTTCAGCTCCCATTCCAGTCTGTTCTTGAGTTGATAGCTCCTGAAGTTTCCAAACCTCATCTACAAATAATCCTACAATGAACAGAAACACACAGGTATCTCTTTTGTGTGTTTATCGCACTAACTGGGAGTGTGCAGCCAACAGTGGGCTTTCTGATTCATTTGGTAGTTCTATTTCTAGGTTCTGAGGAACCTACATAGTGAAATGTCGTGTTAGTTTGCTAATTTTCTGAGAACAGTATATGAGAGTTCACTTGTCCTGCATCTTCAATATTATTGGTCATATGACCTTGTGAAATACCCACTTAAACTAAGATAGAATGATATTTCTTTTTTTAACTTTTACATAACTTTTTTATTTTATTTTATAATTTAATTTAATTTTACATATCAGCCACGGATCCCCTTGTTCTCCCCCCTCCTGCCCCCACTGGCTTCCCCCCAGCCCACTCCCCATTCCCTTCTCCTCCATGGCAAAGACTCCCCTGAGGATTGAGTTCAGCTTGGTAGATTCAGTCCAGGCAGGTCCAGTCCCCTCCTCCCAGGCTGAGCCAAGTGTCCCTGTATAAGCCTCAAGTTCCAAACAGCCAGCACATGCACTGAGGACAGGTCTTGAGTCCCACTGACTGGATGCCTCCCAAACAGACCAAGCTAATCAACTGTCTCACTTATCCAGAGGGCCTGATCTGTTTGCAAGCTTGTACAACTACTTTGGAAATCAATGGCACTTTCTTAGAAAATTGGAATCAATCTCCCCAAAGACCCAGCTATACCACTCTTGGGCATATACCCAAGGAATGCTCAATCATACCACAAGGGCACTTGCTCAACTATGTTCATATCAGCATAGTTTGTAATAGCCAGAACCTGGAAACAAGCTAGATGCCCTTCAACTGAAGAATAAATAAAGAAAATGTGGTACATATACACAATGGAATACTACTCAGCAGAGAATAACAATGACATCATGAGCTTTGCAGGCAAATGGATGGATCTAGAAAAAAATCATCCTGAGTGAGGTAACCCAGACTCAGAAAGACAAACATGGTATGTACTCACTCATAGGAGGATACTAGATGTAAAACAAAGATGACTGGAATGCTACTCACAACTCCAGGGAGGCTACCTAGAATGATATTTCATTGTGAACTTGATTTGAATTCTCTTATTATTTGTATCTTAAACAAATTATTACATCTAGATGATACTTCTGTTCCTCTACTCTATTTTCTATTGTAAAATATCTACTGAAATTGTGTACCAATTTTAACTGCTTTTTTTGAGATTATAATATAACACCATTCCCCTCTTCCCTTTCTTCCCTCCAGACCCTCCCATATGCCTCTCCTTGACATCTTTCAAATCCATAGCCTCTTTTATCCTTAATTATATATATATATGTAAATATATATGTAATTGCAAATACATAAACACAACCTTCTCTGTATAGTGTTAAGATTACACAGATGATACATTTTGATACATTTTTTGTTGTGATGTTTGAGATTTTTTACATTTGGATAGAAACCATTTCAGATAAACTCTGAAAATAATTTTACTCAGTCTAAAGGTTAATTCACCTGAAGACAATTTATATTTTGATGTTATTGATGATAGTCAAATTTTGATAGTATTGTAAAACCTTTATGGTCAATCCAAAATACTCTTGCCCATTCTGATGCTCTCAAATATGCCTCCTCTAATTTTCCTCTACTAATTTCATAAAGTCAAGTGGTGCATAGAAACCCGTAATACACTGGAAGTTGATTCTTTTTTATTTTTATTTATTCTTAGAAAATGTTTTACATGCACATATTTTCTTTTTAATTTTTATTTATTCTTTTCTCATACAGGACATCCTAACCACAGCTTCCCTTCATTCCTTGCAGTTCCCTCCCACACACCTCCCCAGATCTGGTGCATACAATGTTTCCTGATTATATCCATACTTCAGTCTGATTCTTCAGCTCCTAGAGGTCCATCCGTCACATCTCCCTCTCAACTTCATGTATCCTCTTGTCATTCTTATTTATTGTTATACCTACTGAGTCCAATATCTGTTTCCCATCTTCATATGGACATGGGACAATTCATAGGGCATAGGGAATATTACAGTGGCCACATCTCTAAAGAAGTGTGACTCCCCCTCCACCCACTCACCCTGCAGCCATCATTTGCTGTTAACTATTCAGTTTATATTAAAGCCTGCTGGGATTTTAAACTGATTAGATCTGACACAGATCCTGTGTATGCAATCACAGTTTCTGTGAATTCATGTGTGCAATAGCATTTTAAGGGCCTCTTTCCCATCCTCCAATCTTATACTCCTTTGACCACCACTTTTGCAGTGCCCACTGAGTCTTGGCAGGGGATTTATACAGATGTCCTATCCTTAGCACTCAATTTCTTAGATACCCATTTCCAGTGCTCATAGTTGCTTATTTTCAGCATTTTAAACAGTAATGAGTAAGCATTGACCACTACCCTCTAAATTAAGAAACTTCTCTGACCAAGGAACATGGGCATATGTATTTAAAAGGAAGTTTGATAATTTGACCATTTAGAAAAACAACATCAAGTGACTCTTCTCTAGGACCTATGATCCCACTTGCATGGGTTTTGATATTTTTACAGTACCATGCAGATACTCACTCCTGTGGAGCAAGTCTCAAACCTAATAAGAGAAGGATTGATTACTCCATAAACAGTCTTGCCACTATTGGATAATTGGACACAATTGTCTATCAGGTCAGTATTATAGCATTTAGGGCCCAGCACTCGAAAAGACCACAGGTATCTTTTCTCCCTCAAGTGTCTGCATAGAACCACCCATTACTGTGAAAGCTAGCCAACAGAGAGTTTCTTGGTCAGTTCAAGACTCATTTCTCTGTGTCTTGCAACCAAATTTATTGTGTCTTCAACAATAGATTTTTAGTATCTAATTATGGTTGGAAGTCAAGAGCAATGGCAGTAGCCTTTATTATTGTGACATATATATAGTATTATTATATATAGGTATTACTTATATAATATATGTGATAATATATTGCTATTTATAATAAGATATGTGTATATGATATCTATTACATAAATAATACATAATTACATATAATTATATAACATATAGTATAATATATAATATATGTGTAGATTACTCATAATATTTTACAAATATATTCCATTAGCTTACAAACTAGTGGGATCTTAAAAAGCTTCTTCAAGCTTCCTTAGATTTAATTAACCCACACTACACCTATATCCTCTGCCTCCCTGCCTCGTTCCCTGCTTAAACCTTTAGCTTTTAGTACTCTCCACCCAGGCTTTCATGGAAAATATATTCTACTAGCCCTTCTTACATTTTATTTCACTTGGATTGCAAATCATAGGTTGCCAAGGAGCTTCTGCACACACACTTCCTTCTGTCTGAGGCTTCAAATGGCCTCTCCCTTTCTGCATTACTCTACTCCCTACTTGAAAACTCCTGCCTCCACTTTCCCCCTTTCCACTTTCATTTTACCCATATTCTGTTTTCCTCCTTTCTAAATGCATCCCTTCTGCCAATGGCCCATTTCTAGATTCATATTTTTCTACAAATAAGCACATAAAACAAAAGATAGTGCCAGGAATCTCTAATGAGAGAGAAAGTGACGATTTTGTTTTCAGGGGTCAAATCAGCCTAAGTATAATTTTTCCAGTTCCATCCACACACCTGAAAATTTTGTGATTTCATTTTTCTTTATATTTGAATAATATGTGCTGTGCTGTGTGTGTGTGTGTGTGTGTGTGTGTGTGTGTGTGTGTTTGCGTGTCTGTGTATGCTACATTTTTACTACTTATCTATCTGATATACCTGTAGGTTAACTATGTTTTCAAGCTATTGTGAACAGAGCAGCAATGAACAGGGATGTGCAAGTGTCTCTGTAGTAATAAATTCCTTTGCACTCACACTCAGGAGTAGGATAATTGAGTCACATGGAAGATCTTGTTAGTGGAGAAACCTTGTAAATAGTTTTTAATTGTTCTTTAGAAAAGGTCACAACACTGGTTTTCAGGTTTACAGGTTTATATGACCATTTTAATGAATATGTTTTTATAGAGAAATATCATGAGCATCACCATAATTGGAAAACACATATCAGTAGCTATAACATGCTCCTTGACCAAGTTCTAATTATTTTGGTTTTAGTTACTGATATTTGTTTTCCTATTTTAATTAGTACAATAACATAATAAAATGATTTGTGTCAGAAAATATTAAAAATGAAATTTTCGGTTCAAAAAAATTTATTTTGATCACAGTTTCCCTTTTCTCTATTCCTCCCAGCCCCATTGTATGAGAGAAAAATCTGTTTTCCATAAAATTAAAAAATACAAAACTTATTTTAGATAATATTGTTTACAATGATCCATAAGTTTATGAAAAATCTAACACATTTAATAAGGGACATCAATAAACTACTTATAGCCAGGTTTCCCTTTACATGAAGACTAGACATAACCATTTGAAAATATAATGTGAAGGGCACTGATTTAATTAAGATCATTCCAATTAAAATGCCTAAATATAAACAAAATATAGGAAAAATTGATATGAAAATAAAAGGAAAGAATTACTGAAAAATCAAAAGAACCCAAAGACAAAGAATTTTTATATGATATCAAAAAGAATGATTTATTGTGCTCAAGATCTCAATTTCTAGATGGCATATGCATGTAATGTAATGTCAGTAAACTCATTATGTATGCTAATAAAACTATTACACAATGCCACCTTCTAAAATTATTTCAAAGTTTGAAATTATTGTTTAAACAAAAATAAAGAATGAAAATCCTTTTATTATTCCACTTCAAAATCTACTTTGCAGGCATATAATAATAAAGTATTTAATTAAAATCATCAATTGACCTAAATGATATAGCATAGATAGTGATATATAATATAGATGGGATATCATGAGATTAGGGGAAGAATTATATTTTTTAAGTTTTAATAATGATAATACAAATCAAAAAGAAAATTATCATAATTGTAAGGAATATATATCATGATAGACAATGACTTAAAAAGTAGAATATGTGTTCTGACCACAAGAAAATGATATGACAGAACATGTGGAAATTAGTCAATTTTACCACTCTATAATACTTTTAAACTTCAAAATAACATGAGATTATGTCAAACTTTAGGATTTTCTTCATAAATTTGTAAAAATATTTAATAAAAAATATTTTAAAATAAGAAAATTGGGGAGATAATATTAATTAAATTAATAATAATAGCATAAAAACACAACTAGAAAAGACTTTGTAGAACACACAAACATAAATAGCTAGTGACAAGACTCATAAAGAACTCTACTAACCCAATTATATAGGAAAATAATTTATTGGAGATTTGACAAAAGATGTAAATATGCACCTTATAAGAAATGATAAATTGTTATGCCCAACAAACACATGCTTAACTTCAGTAGCCATTAAGAAAATGAGAGAAACAATTAATATTAGCCTTTTACCCATTACTTTTACAAAAATACAAACATCTCACAATTTCAAGTGTTGTAACCAATTTAGTACTTGGAACATATACTACTAAAACTAATTATTGTTACTTTCCAATAAATAACACATTCAGCAAGGAAAAATTCTGACTCTGTCTATACTTGACATTTTACACCAGAGCTTTCCCATAGAATTTTTAATTTCTGAATTTCTCAATGTGTATATTAAAGGATTCAACATGGGAGTGATAGCTGTATAAAAAACAGAAATAGATTTGTCAATAGGAAAGTTGGAGACAGGTCTAACATACATGAAAATGCAGGGAACAAAGAAAAGAACAACTACCATAATGTGGGAGCTGCAGGTGGACAGGGCTTTGCGTCTACCTTCCTGACTATGAGTCTTAAGGGAGCTTAAGATAATTCCATAGGAGAATAGGAGAAGAATAAAGACCACCATACACATGGCTCCATTATTGGCGACAACAGTGAGTCCAATAAAATAAGTATCAGTGCATGCAAGTGCCAATAATGGGTACATATCACAGCCAAAGTGGTCAATGATGTTGGGTCCACAAAACGGAAGTTTATATACAGAAAGAACTTGAACTAGAGCATGTGCAAAACCTCCAACCCAGGCTACCACCAGGAGTGAGATACAAACCTGCTGATTCATGATGGTCAAGTAGTGCAGTGGCTTACAGATGGCCACATAGCGATCATAGGCCATCACCACCAAAAGGAAGACCTCAGCACCACCAAATAAGTGCTCCACAAAAAGCTGAACCAAGCAAGCTGTGAAGGAGATGGTCTTTTTTTCACAAACTAAGTCTTTAAGCAACTTGGGCAAGATGGCAGTGGAATAAACAGCATCCATGAGTGACAGAAAGGCTAGGAAGAAGTACATTGGAGAGGCTAAAGAGGAGCTGGCAATAATTGTCATCACAATGAGCAGATTGCCCACAATTGTCACAATGTACATGAGCAAAAACATAACAAACAATGCTTTTTGCCCAGTAGGATCCTGAGTGAGGCCCAGGAGGATAAATTCTGTGACATTGTTACTCTGTCCCATTTACTCATCTATCTGTCTTATTTCCAAAACAGTTCAGAAGAGGATGTACTATGAATTCTGAAGAAGTCCATGAATCCATTCCATCAGGAAACACATTTTCATTATTATCTTATACAGTGGTAAACCCACAGAAGACATATAACAAGCATCTATGCAGTTCTTGTGAAGAGCTTCCTCATTCTCTGTTAATAAGTCTCTAAGTACTCTTTTCTATCACAAGACTTCATTGTATATCTATACAAAAGAGGAGACAGGTATCTCAATCATTTATATTTCAAACGTGTTTTATCTTCAAATAGACATCAATAAACAAAGTGGAAGTGTTCCTCTTTTAACTAGATACTGCATGTTAACAATTAAACTCCCAGTACCCGGAATGGATTACCACTTCTGCAGTTATTGGTCAATAGAACCCCAAATATTACTGGGCATTGCCAATTATTTTGGTTACCATTTTAGAACTTGATGAAAATATCCTATTGCTAAAGACACTACATAGTTGCATCATTGAACACAGAAATTAAGCAGGTACTCAACAGGAGGCTTCATTCCAATGGCCTAGATTAGTGGAAAGTGCTGGAAGATGTTGTGCATTAAACCAGAAGAGAAAAATAATCATCAATCTCACCCGCATATGAACCCTACAGCTTACAAAAACAACTGGCCTGTAGAGACATGCCCACTGGTACAATAATGGCACTGATATTATGGGAATAGGCAACCACTTCCTGATTAGATCTAAAGCTTATTTCAGGAGATGAGCCCATACCTCACACTGTTAATAGAGCAAAGAACTTTTGGATTGATATACTCTAGGCCCTATAGGAGAACTTAATAGTGCTAAATGGACATAATTAAAACTATCTCTAATAACTTATTGTTACACCAATATATTAATACATCTCTCAGCCCTCATCAGAGAAGCTTCCTCTTAACAGTAGTTGCAATTAACAAAAAGACTCTCAACTGGTCAACATAAAGAGATTGAGATACTATGGTGTATTTAATGCCAAATAAGATGTGCATGTCATACCCTTCCCTGCCAGTGATATTGAATCTTCTCAGAAGAAGGGATCGAAAGATAATAAGAATCAGGAGTTAAGGGAACAATATGGTCAAGCTGGAACAGGGAAGGAGTGGAAGAGCAATGAAAGATATCTTGTTAGAGGAAGACATCATAGGGATAGGGAGACAACTAGTGTTAGGGAAATTCCCAATAATTTACAAGGATGATCCCAGGTTAGGCTATCATAAATAGTGGAGAGGGTACCTGAGCTGGCCTACCCTGGTAATCAGATCGGTGAATCCCCTGACTGCCATCATAGAACCTTCATCCAATAACTGATAGAGACAGATGCCAAGATCCACAGCCAAGCACCAGGCTAAACTCCAGGAGTCCAGTCAAAGAGAGGGAAGAGGGATTCTATAAGCAAGGGGCAATAAGACCATAATAGGGAAACTTACAGATACAACCGAACAAAGCTACTGGGAACTCATGAACTTTAGACCAACAGCTGTGGAATCTGCATGGGACTGAACTAGGTCCTCTGCATAAGCGAGACAGTTGTGTAGCTTGGTATGTTTAAGGGGACTAGGATCTATCCCTGATGCATGAACTGGCTTTTTGGAGCCAATTACCTATGGTGGGATACTTTGCACAGCCTTGATGCAAGGGGAAGGGCTTGGACCTGCCTCATATGAATGTACCAGGCTTTGCTGACTCCCCATGGGAGGCCTTACCTTTGAGGAGGAGGAGGAGGGGATAAGAAGTGGGCTTGAAGAGAAGGCTGGGGGCAGGGGAGCAGGAGGAGGAATGAGAGGGGGATCTGTGTTTGTTATGTAAAATGATAAAAAAAAATTAGTTAAAAAAAGAATCAGGAGTAATAGGTAACTTCAAGAGAATAGTGTTTTTCAGACAAAACAGGACAATTGCATGTAGTAACTCACAGGAATTGCGACAATATGCACAAGACTTGCTCAAGATCAAGCCAGACAGAATCCAGAATGAAGAAGTAATGGCCAAGAAATCCTTCCATTTGCTGAGGAGCTATTGGCATTTTATAGCTACCAGGAGAAAGGAAATCAGTGCTCTTTGATGGTGTCAACCCTAGTAGGTCTACCACACTATAGCACTGGCCTCACTCTAAAAATAGCTGAGCAGCAGAAATTGGAATCAAGGGGTTAACAAAACATTTTTGTGAGAAAATAAAACTCAGTGTTGAGTGTGTAGGGAGGTGAGAAGTGGTTGGGGATGAATATGATCAAATCACATTGTAGAAAATTCTCAAAGAATTAATAAAATGTTTTTTAATCTGTAAAGAAATGGTAGCAATACAGTTAATTTTGTTAACTTCCACAGAGCCAGTTTTTAGCTAGTGTTATGAGAAGATATTTTACAGCATAGTCTGTGTAGTTCCTAATGTTCTTGTGCTTCTAGTAGAGTGTTGTGATAGTGTACTCTTAGAAATGAGCCCCACTATAGCCGGGCGGTGGTGGCTCACGCCTTTAATCCCAGCACTCAGGAGGCAGAGGCAGGAGGATTTCTGTGAGTTCGAGGCCAGCCTGGTCTCCAAGGCGAGTTCCAGGAAAGGCACAAAGCTACACAGAGAAACCCTGTCTCGAAAAACCAAAAAAAAAAAAAAAAAAAAAAAAAAAAGGAAAAGAAATGAGCCCCACTAATCTCAAAACACTTTTGTTCTTTAAATATATTCCATTCATCTCAAGTAAGATTTTAAACTGTATCAAATGACTCCAATGTTATTTTTAACACATTGTTGCCTAGCAATGACTTCATTTCTCTGTCATGTTTTCCTAGAATTATAATTCTGCCATTTCATCATTGCCAATATCAGTTCTCATAATTACACATACTATTGTGGTTTCACAATACTTTTCTTTTTACTTGACCTGAATTAACCTTGAACTTCTTGAAGATATGCTAAAATTAAATCTAAGAGATTGTCTGTTTCATTGTGTGTAAGTACTACCAACATTTACCTGTTGTAAACAAGTAAATTAAGCAAACAAATCCCATTCATGTAGACCTGATGGTGGAGGTCTTGTGCAGAATTCGAGCTTTTCTTAGTAGTTGTGATGCACCTTCTGCAAACATTCAGTCAATGAATGCTTACCTCGGGGTCAGATCTGCAGAAGCCCATCAAATCACAGACCACAAAAGCCTGGCCTGTTGTAAACATAAAGATATAATATAATTTATGACTTTTTTGCCTCATTCACTTCTTGTTTTCTACAAGTTTTAGCACCTGTCAATATTTATCAATAATATTGGTATCATGTTTTCAGTATGTTGAATTTCACTAGGACAAATCTGAATGCTATTTTAATTATTTATATAGTAGAATGAAAATAGAATTCTTACATTATATCATTTTTAAGCTCAGGTAAACTGTATTATGAACTACCAAATATTTGGTGCCATAAAAAATGAAGAATAATATAAATGCTTTAAGCTTAAGCTGTCCTTAACATTATTCTAAAAATAATGTTATAGTTATTAAGAACATGGCTTTTAAAAATGGTCTTATAATTTCAAAAGGGTCCTCTATATTATTTGCAACTATAAAGAAGAATGATATTATACCTTTCATTAACATTGCTACAACCTGAAATAATATTAAATGAAAAAACTGGCCTAATGATGACAAATATCATATTTTCATTTCATTTTGTGTTCTAGATTTAATACAGATACACAAAATCAAATATGCACAGGAGATCTAGAAGTAGAAGTTGAACTATCTAGGGAAACTAAGGGGCTCTATGAAAGGAGAAGGACAAGAAATAGGGAGAGTAGGAAGAAATGGGGTAGGAGTCAATTCTTGAAATGCATAATACTCTCTCATGAATGTTGCATTATATAATCCAGTATAACTAGAATGCTTTATAAATACAACCATAAAAACTATGTAACAACAAAATATAGAATCTATATGGAGATGGTATCCTCTATGAGTTTCTCTACATAGACATACTAACATTTTTTCAGGGATAATTTTAAGAAACACACAAAAGCCTACATGTACCTACTGGAACTATTTGATTTTTATTCTCTTGCATACTAATAATACTTGAGATGCTAAGAAATATTGATTCTTCTAATAGAAATATATATAAGCATAACCACGTATCTTCATTAACATCATATGAAATAAATATCTCATAAAATAAAATAAATAGTAAAATCACTGGGTTTTTAATTACGTACAACTTGTTTCCATTGTTACTTGGCCAAATGGAAAATAAAATCAATCAGTTTGTAACAAATAGGTACTTAATTCTGATTAATTATATATATTTTCACCATAACATTTCCTATTTAGAAATTTCATAAGAGAATATAATAACCTTTAAATGATTAGCTATGTTCCAATAATTCACAGGAATTTTTAGCTACATATCTTGTTGTCTTTCACAAATTGACATTATTGGTCTTATTTTTGCCATAATCAAAAGGCCTTTTGTATTGGGTTGCCTACAAATACATCATATGTAGAAGTACTTTCACAGAAGATATATTAACTAACGGCTATTGCTTACATGTAGGAAAAGTACCAAACTGCTATACATTTCAACATCACTCCCATTCTGTTTTTCAGAGAAGTGTCCAAGTATACAAATGAGCACCTAAAATATAAGGAATACTGAACAATAATGTCAAAACTTACTGAAAAGGGTAGTTGGAAATGTTCACACATTTCAGATAAAAGTATCTTCATAAAAAATCAAAAGCTATGCTTATATAAATATAAAAAAGTCAACCTAGTAAATTAAAAAATAACCTCCCCAAAAATTTTACTTGCTGATATAAATAAATACAAAAATGAGCAACACTGAAAATAAGTGAACTTTTCTCTTTTCAGTAGTCAATTATACTGAAATTAACAAAAGGCTTTTGCTTAAGTAGGGAGTGCAAGCCAAAGTTGTCAGTCTTTCTGACCTTTGAGCTGACTCTCCCTAAGACTAGTTTCTTCCTCACGTAAAACATGTTCCCATAGGTGGAAGATGTCAGGACACTGAGAGCTTCCACAGACTTTCCTAAACAATAACTTCAGCAAAAGCATATCTCAAGAACTAAACACAAAATGAAGAAAACTCCAGCTTGGGTAGATGTGAGCTTTCAGAAACCTCTTGGGTCATTAAATTCAGAAAACATTTCTTCCATTTATATTTGCAACTGCAACACAGCCTATTACCTTATTTTACATCATTGCTGTTTTTAATAGGTAGGCTTGATATAATATTTGGAAAAAATTCAAAAAAAATAAGTAATCTCTCTTAAATAAATTTCTTCCTTTAAATAATCCCTAGAGGCAAAAGATTGGATCTTGCCAAGAATGAGTAGAAAACTGCCAAATTGATTTGACTATTTCAAAGTCTGAAAAGAACATTTTCAAAGTGCAATATCAGAAAACTGAGAGATGTGGGCCATCTGGAGCCTGCTCTGTCCTTTCTCTCCATTGCGTTGTTGCTTTTCTTTAGTTTTGTTTTTGCCTTTCCCCCAATCTCTCCTTAATCCTTCATCTGCTTTCTCCTTTCTCCAAAAATATAGTTGGTCATGGTTTGCAGGGATCCTTCCACAGCCTTCTGAAAGATGGGATATTCTGTTACCTAATAGCATATTAGATATATTTTTAATTTATTTATTTTTAATTTATGTGCATTTTGATAGTTTGCTATGTGTGTTATGTCCCCAGTAACTGGAGTTACAGACAGTGGTGAGCTGCCATGTGGGAGCCAGGAATTGAACCCAGGTCCTCTGGAAGAGCAACCAGTGCTCTTAACTACTGATCCATCTCAGTTCCATTCCATCAAAACATTACAGAAGACACATTTATCAGCAGTTCATAAAACATTTTTGAAAATTTAGCATATATTAGGTCACAAAGCAAATATTTAAAAAATTTTGAAAAAAAGAAATAATTATATTCAATATAACCATAATAAACTGAAGCTCATAAAATTATGAAGATTATATACCACATCACAGAATGAAAAATCAGTCACTACAACAATCAAGTTGGAAATCAAATGAGTCTTAGAATTGAATAAAATACAAGAAACAAAAACCTGTATATTACAATGAAAGCAATCTGAAGAAGGAAGTTTCGAGCTCTAAGTGCCAGCATGAAAGAGATGCCAATATCAGAGAGGCCTCAAATAAAATAACTTAATTATGCACATTAGGGCATTAGAACAACAATTGCACACCAAATCTAAACATACTGGACATATAAAACCCATTAAGATTGTGGTATTAGTTAATAAAATAAAAACAAAAAATTGCAAAGAATCAATAAAATAAAAATTTCTCCCAAAAGATCGTTTGAGTATGATGAAGTCAATTACTTCCTAAATTATTTACATTTAATATATTCTTGGTCTATAAAGTTATTATATCTGTGAAGACTTTGGAATTACTGCAATGCTGAAGTATGTTTTTTAAAAGGTATTAAGTGGGAAGCCTTTCAATCTATGTCAAAATCTACTTCATTGACATATAATAATAAAGTAGTGAATTATAAACAATTAAATTAACACAGTTGAGAAAAATACATTGATACTTCCACATAAAGTATAATGAACATGTATTATAACCAGCTATTACATCCAGACATTATTTTATATAAATGTGTTGGAAATATTTTTATTATCACTTTAGTTAAAAAAAAAAGTAAATATTTCAATTTTAGTTGGCTTTAAATGTGGAGCATGCAATTTCACAAAAAATAATATACAAGGCAACACATATATAAAGACAATTTTACCATTTTATGGTACATTCTGTCTTTGGGTTTCTACTGCAATTGAGGCTACCCCTTTCACCAGTGTCCTTTCCTAACCTCTCACAGCACCAAATCTCAGCATCTCCATGACCCCCTCATGCCTTCAAAACCATTATCAAGTGGAGTTTCCAGCACAAAGAAAAGCCTTGGCTCTCTCTGTGGTTCTATGTGCTGACCAGGAGAAAATATTTCCTAGATTTTGCCTCAGTTATCCTGGTCTCTTCTTAATCAGAGTTGATACTATTATCACAGATGACCAGGACAGATTGTCCCAACAAGGAAATGTTTCACTATGGTTCTACTGCCTTGTTAGAGCCAATTCTTAATTCAAACTGACCAGAACCACAGATTCTTGGTTTTTCTTCAATTATTCTAGGCTTCCTTTTTTTTTTTTTTTTTTTTTACATCCCACTGAAGTTTCCTCTCCCTTCCCTTCCTCTCCTCCGTTTAACCTCCCCTCACCTCCACCACCCTCATGATTCCTGCTCCCCTCTCCCATCCATTCCTTCTCCTCTGTTTCCCTTCCCATACTGGCATAGACATCAGCCAGCCATAGTGTGTATATCAAGTCGCAAATGAGATGAAGCACTTCCTCTTCTGTTAAGGCTGGACGAGGCAATCCAGCAGGAGGAATGGATCCCAAAAGTAGGCAAGAAAGTCAGAGACAGCCTCTGATCTCACTATTAGGAGTCTCACAAGATGACCAAGCTACATAATTGTAGTATATAAGCAGAGGGCCTAGGGAAATCCTTTGAGGCTCCCTAATTGTTGGTTCAGTCTCTATGAGCCCAGGTAGTTGGTTCTGTAGGTTTTCTTGTGGTGTACTTTATCCTACGGGGTCCTACAATCCTTCCTTCCCCTCTTCAGCAGGACTCTCTTAGCTCCACCTGATGTTTGGATATGGATCTCTGAATCTGTTTCCATCCGTTGTTGGGTGAAGCCTCTCTGATATAATTGGGCTTGGAACCAATCTATGATTATAGCAGACTATCATTAGGAATCATTTCATTAACATTTTTTGCCATTCCTGTTTGGTTCTACCCTAGGTCTCTAGGTTATCCCACCTCTGGGTTCTGGCCCTCATGGGGGATCTCCCTCTCAGGGTGTGGGTCTCCAGCTAGGCCAGTCATTTGTTGGTCATTTGCACCACATTCTCAGAGAAGGTAAGTAACAAGGAGGGCTCTAGGGTGGGGGGATGTATGAATCTCACTATGAGAGGGAAAATGGATATTGATAGTAGATGGAGTGGGTGCAGACTAGGAAGGAAAAATGAGGGCGGGAACAGGAGGGATCAGGTTTGGAGAGGATGGTGGTGGAGAGTACTGGGAGAGACAAGTGAAATCTGGGGCATCTGGGATGAACTAGAATAATAGAGCAATGGAAATCTCTGTAATCAATGAGGATGACTCTAGTGAAAAACCTTAGCAAGAGGAGATAAGGAGCCTGAACCAGCCATCTCTTGTGACCAGGCAAGACTTCCTTCCAGTTGGGGGACTAGGACACCAAGCCAGTCACAAACCCTTCAACCTACAATGTGTCCTGCCTACAAGATGGGCTGTGGTAAAGATGGAACCACAGACTCTTAATTCAAAATATTATAAATTATACCTGATAGAGTCTTTACTTCCCTCTGAGATGTAAGTCACAACACAGGCCATAATCATCCACATTTTTTTCTTTTCTTTTTTTTCTTTATTTTACAATACTATTCAGTTCTACACAATAGCCACAGCTTCCCTTGTTCTCTCCCTTCCTGCTCCCCTCCCCTTCCCCCCAGCACACCTCCCATTCCCACCTCCTCCAGATCAAGGTCTCCCCCGAGGACTGGGATCGACCTGATAGACTCAGTCCAGGCAGGTCCAGTCCCCTCTTCCCAGATTGAGCCAAGCGTCCCTGCATAAGTCCCAGGTTTCAAACAGCTAACTCATGCAACGAGCCCAGGACCTGGTACCACTGCCTAGATGCCTCTCAAACAGATCAAGCCAATCGACTGTCTCAACTATTCAGAGGGCCTGATCCAGTTGGGGGCCCCTCAGCCTTTGGGTCATACTTCTTGTGTTTCCATTCATTTGGTTATTTGTCCCTGTGCTTTATCCAACCTTGGTTTCAACAATTCTTGCTCATATAAACCCTCCTCTTTCTCACTAATTAGACTCCCAGAGCTCCACCAAGGGCCTAGATCAGTAGCCCTCCTATATACAATGGACAAAGAAACTGAGAAGGCAATTAGAGATACATCACCCTTTACAATAGCCAAAAATGACATAAAATACCTTGGGGTAACACTAACCAAGCAAGTGAAGGACCTATATGACAAGAACTTTAAGTCCCTGAAAAAAGAAATTGAAGAAGATGTCAGAAAATGGAAAGATCTCCCATGCTCATGGATAGGCAGGGTTAACATAGTAAAAATGGCAATCTTACCAAAAGCAATTTACAGATTCAATGCAATCCCCTCAAAATACCAACACAATTCTTCACAGACCTGGAAAGAATAATACTCAACTTCATATGGAAAAACAAAAAACCCAAGATAGCCAAAAGAATCCTGTACAATAAAACAACCTCTGGAGGCATCACAATACCTGACTTCAAGCTCTACTATAGAGCTACAGTAATAAAAACAGCTTGGTATTGGCATAAAAGCAGACATGTGGACCAATGGAATAGAATTGAAGACTCTGACATTAACCCACACACCTATGAATATATAATTTTTGACAAAGCAGCCAAAAGTGTACAATGGAAAAAAGAAAGCATCTTCAACAAATGGTGCTGGCATAACTGGATATCAACGTGTAGAAGGCTGCAAATAGATCCATATCTGTCACCGTGCACAAAACTTAAGTCCAAGTGGATCAAGGACCTCAACATAAATCCAGCTACTCTGAACCTGCTAGAAGAGAAAGTAGGATGTAGTCTTGAACGCATTGGCATAGGAGATCACTTCCTAAATATCATCCACATTTTTATTTTTCAAGATCTTGCTGAATATCTCACTGAGCTCTAAGCATTCCATGGGTTTTCCTAACCCAAAATTCAAGTGCGACCACAATGCTCCCTAAAATATATGTCTGGGTCTGTCACAAGTGAAATCATACTACTAAAAACTATTTTTATCTTAATTAATTTCTATTGTTGTGATAAAACACTATAACCAAAGTAACTTGCAGAGGAAAGTGTTTATTTCATCAAACAAATGTAGTCTATCATGAAGGGAAGTGAGGGCATGAACCTGAGGCAAGAGTCTAGAGTTAGTGACTGAAGCAGAGACCATGCAGAAACTTTACTTAGTGGTTTGCTCCCTATTACTTCACCATTTTGCCTTTTTATATGCTATCTACCCAGTCTTGGTACTTCCCACAGTAGACTGGGCCAACGGATACATACACATTTCTGAAAAATTATGTACATTATAAATATGAATTATTTTCTTGATAAATGCTAAACATTTTTCACATTCTCATTAAATAAAGTTAAATTAAATTACAAGTTGTTGTTCATCAAAATAAATGTCAATAGTGACAAAAATTCATAAATAAGAGATATTGTGATATATAAATATAAATTAGTTTATAGTACAGCCAAAAACATCCATCAATAAAATCATAATAGAAGTTCATTATTTAGAAACAGGACAGAAAACAAAAAATTACAGAGGATGACAAGAGTGGAATGCCCAATAAACATGGAGATATGATTATCTTCAGTAACAATAAAGAAAACCAGAATTGCAGTGACCACTAGTCTCGTATGCACTGCATACAAAAATACCTAGCTTCTCACAATGATAAGTATTGGTACAAATGTAGAACATTGGAACTCATACCTCTAAAACCGATTGCTGAATGTTTCTTTATCATTAGTAGCATGTTTAGTGAGGAGAAATTCTTATTATGTCTGTAGTGAACATGTTACTCCATAGCTTTGCCATGGCATTTTTAATCTCAAGGTTTCTCAGAGTGTATATTAAAGGATTCAACATGGGAGTGAAAATTGTATAAAATACAGTAATATATTTATCAATAGGAAAGTTGGAAACAGGTCTAACATACATGAAAATGCAGGGAACAAAGAAGAGGACAACCACCATGACATGGGAGCTGCAAGTGGACAGGGCTTTGCGTCTCCCTTCCTGACTGTGAGTCTTAAGAGAGTTTAGAATGATTCCATAGGAGCCAAGGAGAAGGATAAAGACCACTACAGACATTGCTCCATTATTTCCAACAACAGTGAGGCCAAGGAAGTAGGTGTCAGTGCATGCAAGGCCTAATAATGGGTACATGTCACAAGCAAAGTGGTCAATGACATTGGGTCCACAAAAAGGAATTATATAAACAGAGATAACTTGAAGCAGAGCATGAGCAAATCCTCCAGCCCAGGATGCCAAAAGCAAGAGAATGCAAACCTGTCGATTCATGATGGTCAAATAGTGCAGTGGCTTACAGATGGCCACATAGCGATCATAGGCCATCACCACCAAAATGAAGACCTCAGCACCACCAAATAAGTGCTCCACAAAAAGCTGAACCAGACAAGCTGTGAAAGAGATGGTCTTTTTTTCACAAACTAAGTCTATAAGCAACTTGGGCAAGATGGCAGTAGAATAAACAGCATCCATGAGTGACAGAAAAGCAAGAAAGAAGTACATTGGAGAGTCCAAGGAAGGGCTGGCAATCACTGTTCCCACAATGAGCAGGTTGCCCACCATCGTCACAATGTAGATGAGTAAAAACATGACAAACAATGATTTTTGACCAGCAGGATCCTGAGTGAGACCCAGCAGGATAAACTCTGTAACGTTGTTTTTCTGTCCCATTTATTCTTCCATAAAGTTTGTTTCAGAGATATCCATTCATGAGAACAGAATATGACATTAATTGTGATCAAAACCTACACTTCCATTCCAGCAGAAGGCCTGTCTTCACCAATATCTTCTACATTGGTGAACCTCAGTGGTTCTTCAGTGACCACCTGTTGAGTTCCTCTTGGGGATTGTCCATAGTTCTGCTCTAATAATTTTGTAGATATTAGCATTTCTCTCAAATCCCCGGTTTATTTATATACAGAAAAGCAGAAAGGTGTCTTTCTCATTCATACATTTAAAACTGGTTATTGAAAACACATTACATCACAAAAGATAAAAGAAGTATTACTCCTTTTAAGAATAATGCAAAGTAGTGATGTTAATAAACCCTAGGACTATCAACCAATATACATAGAGTGCTGACTCTTAGTATCTTAGAAGAAAATGTCACAATATGATCTGTGTGGTACCCAAAATAAGAATGGCCCTGAATCCTTCTTTCAATGCTATTATATCATTAACTATATACAGAGGAGGCATGGAATATTTCAAAATACTTCTATTCTTCAAATATCTTTTATTCAATCTCAAAAGTCTTTTTGAACTGTATCAAATAGCTCTAACATTAATTTTCACAGTACCGTCTGTAGCAATTCCTTTATCTGATTCTAATTGTCAAGGTTCTCCAGAGCTACAATTCTGTCCATTTCATCACTGTCTCTCAGATTTCTTAAACACATTTAAAGGGACAATAATTGTCCTACATATTTTTACCTGCAATGAATAACCCACAACTGTCACTGACTACTCTACTAGTTGATGCTTTTGTTTTCAGAACTCTTGTGATAAACTAGGTGATGAAATGGGAGCAATAGAAACTGAAAGACGGATAGTGATGCTTCTTAGGTCCTGAGCTGCTCAAGTAGAAATTCAGTGTCTATTTCCAGATCTCCAAATACAGAATGCTCAGAGAAACATTATAACTAGTGTGGGAAGGCATGGCTATGGATCATTTACTAAACATGTTACAAACATGGCTCCATTTTTACTTTTTAAGTTAAAGAAATTAGACAACATGATTTAAGAGGTTTCCTAGTCTCTTTGTCTCCAGCAACATTTGCTCAAAACTAGCTTTTTTCATGATGTTGTCTTAGTTTTCTTTTTTCACATTTATTTAATCAATCTATAAGCTTATATTTACTATATCAATATTGCTAATTAGTAATAAATGAGATATGATAATTACACTAAACAGTGACTCCAGATTTATTATTCATAATGTACCATGAAATAATCCCAGACACACTTTGAAAAGGAGAGAGAGTAGCACAGTGGTGAATTCTGCAGACTCTGGGTCATGTGCTGGCTGGTGTTACAGTGTCAAGATTACTCACTTACTACCTATACTATCTTACTACAGGGAACTACACTATCTGTATGCTAGGGTGCTTTGTTTGGTTTTGAGTTTTCTTCTTGCTCTGATCACTACTTGTGACATCCAAATGAATGTTATCTATTAGTAATGCTGTTTTTCTGTCACAGTATCAGTTACAAGAAACCTTGAGAATCTCTGTTAATGATTTTTACAAACATACTCCTGAGTAGAAAAAAATAGTCCCTGAGTGCCTCGTGATCAACAGTTAGGACACAGGTTAAGAGGATATTAGAAATTTTGCAGGCTATTACATTTAAGTTCTCACAACAGTTACCTGTGAAGGAATATGTCAATGTGAAACTAGCAAGGGAAAACTCATCTACATGATTTAATAGGGGGTAAGGCCACATGCAGAGTTTTCACTTCCTTCAACTGGCAGCTATGATAAACCTTCTGCACGATTCGAAAACATTTCTATTGTTACCTGATATAGAAGATCTACAGTTGCCGTACTTGAAGCTTCAGACTGATGCAGACACACATATACTAGAGCATAAGCATAGTTCTGTAACTTTCACACCTATTTTCTGTATGTGTTAGCACATTTCTTTCTTTAATCAGCACTGGGTTCCACCAGAACACATTTTCTAGAAGCCAATATAGTTATTATACAACACAGTGAGAACAGTGTCCTTCAGCCACATCATATTTAAACTCGTGTAAACTATACTATAGATTATTAAAGATATTATTCCATAAAAATTAGAAACTATGAATGCTTTCCATTTAAATTGCTGTTAATTATTTTAAGAAAATTTATTAATTAAATAGACATTAATATCTTTTTAAAAACACAGTCCTATATCTGGAAACTTTTTCAACCATAAAGAAAAATGAAGCTACATCCTTTATATGAATACTAATGCAACTGGAAATGATTATATTAAGCAAATTAAGTCCATATCTGAAACACTAACATTCTATATTTTTTAATTATTGATCCCTAATTTTAATACAAATGTAAATTCAGATATGTATAGGTGATATGAAGGTAAATTGAAGCTCTCTTAATAAAGGGTATAAGTGAGGCAGAAGGGTGAAAGAAATGTAAATTGATGGTTATGGAGGAAATAGGCTCAAAGTGCATTATATATTTACTAGAAAATTATCTTATGAAAGTCAGCACAATAAAATTTAACATTTTTAATTTTTAAGTAAAATACTTTATAATATCAACATAACAAATCTAAGTGAATGAGGTACTTCACTATAGATTACTCTTTACATACATACTATCATACTGAATAATTTTAGTTACATGCAAAAGCACATATACAAATGACAGATTGTGTATATATATATATATATATATATATATGTGTGTATATTGTATATGTGTATAGCTCAAAGAGAGAGTAGAGAGTAGCTACTAGATGGATATTTGTTTCCTCCCATGCTAAGCACTAGGAATGATATGCAGTTCTAAATATCTTCATTTAAATGTATTTAAAAATAATTACACATCTTTGTTAATGCATCCTACATAATATGTGCAATAAAATAAAATAAATCCAATACTGTTTTTAATATGTAAAATGATTTTCATTCTTTATTTCAAAAAATAGAAAATGAAATGAATTATTCTATAATAAAAATACTTTGTATATTCTGACTTTGTGTGTGTAATTTTGTTTAATCTTCCTAATTTATATATTTCCTATGGTAATATATGACCTTTAAGACATTGGAAAGGAATATTTAAGTTATGTGTTTTGTTGCTGGCATCATAAACATACACCTTAGGTCTAATTTTTGTTCTGAAAAATAAAGGGTCATTTACTGCATTGATTGATCACAAATTCTTCGTATGCTTATGTTTCTTTGAGAACACATGGTAACTTACAGCTGTTCAGTAAACACAGAAAGATTATCAAGTGACTGCACCCAGTACATTTCCACAAGACTTCCCTTAATCTCAGTCTTTTTGAAAGATATAAGTGTATCCAAGCGAATATCTAAAATCAAGGAACATTTAAATATAACATCAACTTACTGTAAAAGACAGTTGGATTGTCTCATCTTCTGGGGAGATATCTTCCAGAAGAAAACAAAGGATTTGTGTTTATGGAAGTATGTAAAGAGTTAATAGAATAAATGGAATATTAATTTGTCAAACTCCATTATTTTCTACACAAAAATATTGATATCTAAATTAATTATGTAAATTTTTCTCATTTCAGCCTATGAAGTGAGGCACTCAAAAGAGATCTTGCTTTAAAGAGGTTCAATAGCATTGACATCACTCACAAGTATAGTAGTACTTAACATTACAAAGGTAATGGTTTAAATTTTGAAACACTGATGATGAATTCCCATGAGTAAAAGAAGCCTTCCGTCTTTAAATATCTTGAAGTAGAAATTCACTAAGTTCAATTCCTTTCTGTTTAGAAACATGTCCTTTTATGTAGAAGGTCCAAGAAAATTAAAACCATCTACAGACTTTCATAAATAACGATAAGCACTACAAAAACCATAGTATATCAAGGACTAAATATCAAGTGAAAGCATTCTCAACCTTGGCAGTCTTTTGAGTTTTCAAAAGCCTTTAGATCACTTAATTAGGAAATAGTTGTTCCATTTATATTTGCTCTATGGGCACATGTATTTTTGTAGATAAGCTAGTTAAAATATTTGGAACAAATTCAAATGAAGCAATGACTCTTGAACAGGCTTCTGCACTTCTGTAATCCCTGGAGATAAGAGCCTCAGATCTTGCCAACAATGAGTAGCTGTTCCAAAGATGATTTAGAAAACCTATAATGTGAAAAGAAAATTTCCAAGGTGCAATGTATAGGAACTGTGAGTTGCACATCATGATGAATTTACAATAGACAAGTAATAATTAAATCAGGCTGAAATGGCAGCAGCCTTGGTATAGTCAAGGACACCACAGCAAACACAGTCTCAATCAGTTAAAAAAAAAAAAAAAAAAAAAAAAAAAAAAAAAACCTTGAGGTACCGTGGCTGAGAGCTGGACCTTCTTCATCTCTTGGTGCTGAAAATTAGTGTTCTAACTTTGGGAGAAACAAAGCTTTTGGTTAAGGCTTGAATTCGTATGAGATGGAACCATAATGATCTTCATTCTTTTTATCTTATCCTTCAGTTTCTGTCCAATATTAAGCAATTGTTGCTATTAGAAAAACACTGTTATTTCCCTAAAATTGACAGTGTGAAAGACCTTTCAATACAATCTCTTATTTTAGTTTGTCATCAATCCAGTGAGCACATATACTCCAAACAGTTAGAAACATATTGGTTCTTCTGTGCCATAAAGGCCTAGATGTGAGCTACAACAGTTAGGTGATGGACTTATTAAACAATAGCATTTTAAATTTTACAGAACAAATGGATTAGATCCTGTAATGTCAAATGTGTTATTTGCAACATAAAAAACATCTCTAGACTTTGTGCTTTTTAAAAATAATTTTTATTATTTCATTGACAATTTCATAAGTGTGCACAATAGGTTTTGAACAGGTTCTCACCCACTCCATCCCTCTAACTCTTCCTAGGACCCCACCACCACATAAATCTCCCAACTTTACGTCTTATTTATTTATTTATTTATTTATTTATTTTTCATACATCCCACTGTAGTGGGTAGCCATTCCAGCTTTGATCTGGAAGTTCCAACCCCCATTGAGACCTTGGCAACTGTCATGCCTACGAGACAGAGCCAGGGGAGGCACCTGGAGCCCTGAGATCTGGATGGGGCAGTGCTCTCTCTGTTCCAGCGCTCTCTCTGTTCTGGGACCCTGAACAGTGGACCGAGCAGAGCTCCAGAGAACACCGCTGGACTGCAATACACCTTCCCCAGACCCCGCGACCTACCTATCCCTTCATTTGTAAGTTACGCCATTAAATAAATATCCTTTTAACTATGTGGAGTGGCCTTAATAATTTCACCAATATCTGGCACCCAACATGGGGCAAATTCCAAAGGCCTAGGCCACTCCCACCCTCTCCTCCCTAGCTGGCGGGTACCTAAACCCACCTACAAAGTTCCATATAACCAGGGAACGCCTACAAGGTTCCATTCCCAAAAAAGGGAACAGCTAATCAGGTCTCAGTTCCCTAGCTTAGCCCCGAGACCAGTGAAAGAGGCACTTCACTGTTCCCTGAGTGCTGGCTCCGGTTTCTGCCATCTAGACTCCAGCCAAGATAGCCAGCAGGTCCTGCTTTGGAGCTGTACCAACACCACCTGCTGGCTAAAAAGTGCTACTACATGCCACAAAACCAGAAAAGGTAAGCATATTGTTTCAAGTAAAGGTACTTGATAATTTTACACCCTAAAATTGACTAACAAATTTTGAGTAATTCTTGTAATATGGCCGACAACATTACCTCACAAGAATTTAAAAACCTTTTTGCCTGTATGATAAATGACATCTTCCTGGAAATATACGACATTCCTAAGGCATATCTGGCCTGTACCATTTTGGCATTCATTGTAATAATTCACACAGTGTTCAAACACTGGTTTAATAACAAGAACAAAGATGAGTCGTTATTGGGACTGATACAGGCTTTAAAAGATAACAATGAAGGCTTACAAAAAAAGATTCCTTCTCTGGAATCTGCTTTAAAAGATAGCAATAAAGGCTTACAAAAAAAGATTCTCTCTCTGGAATCTGCTGATCAAGATTTACAAAACAGGCTTAAACCAAAAATTGATCTTATTGATAATAAATGTAAATATTTAATGAACAGAACAGTAACTCTCCAGACACTATATAAGAAAAAAAGATTATCATTAATTGATAAGATAAAGTCCACTAGGACCACCACTCTACCTCCTACCCACCATTCCATTTGCTTTTGAATGATGATTTTGCAAACCTGCTATTTAATTAAAAATGGTTTTCATAACTAAGATTTTCTGGTGGAGTCCTTAGTAGAGTTTAACTATAGGAATATTACATCTACAAACAGGAATATTTTAATTTTTTATTTAAAAATAACTTTAGATTTGTATAAGCATAAATTTTCACTCAGTAATTTATTCTATTTAATTTCAGACTCCCTATTGTTCAGCTTTATTATAAATAATGTATTATAGAGCTTTTATTACCAAAAAGAACCTGTTACTGATAACACAAAAGTTAGTTCATATTTCAGTTATAATTACTATAAATATGTTGAAGAAATAGAGGCACAACATCACATTTAAGAAGACTCCTTGCTCCACAGATCATATGAACAACAGCTAAATCCCTCCATGTTGAGGGTGATTCAGTTGTGTGCAACCTAACTTGGCTCTTCTTTGATAAAGCTTCTCCAGGATGCCAACTATTCCTGAGGTTCTCAGAGTGTAGATTAAAGGATTCTTCAAAGGAGTTATGACCAGTTAAAATAAACCCAAATCCTTGTTAGTTGGGGAGATTTATAAGTAGATTTTGAATGCCTGAACAAAATAAAATAGGGAATATCTTCCAAATGATGATCCTTATTATTCAATTTTAACTAATACATCAACATAATGAGGAGATATGTTGTAAATATTGGGTATAAATTATTGGAAACAAAAACATTTATGTCAGATGGTATCATTTTATCTAGCAAATCCAAGTAATTAATAAAAATTTCATCACATTGTATAAAGATTCCTGATGAAGTATCAGAATTCATGATTTAAATTACTTACATATTTGTCACAATCACTAGAAAATGCAGGATAGAAAGCATTTTAAAAGTATAATTAAAATAACACAAATTATACAAACTCAAAGAAAAAATCTGAAACTTCTGATTGATAAAAATAAACTAAAATGACAACAAAACTATTGATGGTTTCTAGGACCTGCAAAAGATAGCTTTTCCTGTTCTCCAAAGGAAAGATTTGCTGAGATCAAGAAATCAGCTCTTCTCTAAACTACCTACATAGTTAGCACACCACTAGTCAAAGCTACTCCTATTCTGGAAATGTTGTTAGAATCAGATTATGCTGTGGGATGTTCTGTATGCCCTGAATGTGTTGCTCTGATTGGTTAATAAATAAAGTGCTGATTGGCCAGTAGTCAGGTAGGAAATATAGGCTGGACAAAGAGGGAGGAGAATTCTGGGAACAGGAAGGCTGATGGGGAGACTCCACCCTGCCATCCAGGGAGAAACATGCAAAGGCAACAGGCAAAGCCATGGAACATGTGGCAAATTATAGATTAATAGAAATGAGTTAATTTAAGATGTAAGAATTAGATAGCAAGGAGCCTGCCATGTCCATACAGTTTATAAGTAATATAAGCATCTGAGTGATTACTTTATAAATGGACTGCAGGACATGGCAGGACCAGGACAGAAACTCTCCAGCTACAAGAATAGTTAATAGGATGTATTTTTATTACTTTTCAAAACCTACTTCACTGAGTATAAAATTAGGAAAAAGAACCATTCATCAAATAAAATTGTCTGGAAAGATATCCAAAAGAACATGAATGTAAAATATAAAGGGCATGGTATGTCATCAAACTAGAAAATATTTTTAGAGCAACCAAAGGTGACAATTATTAAAATAATAAAAAAAAACAGGGTTTATAAGTCATATCAAGTAGATTGTGAATTTCTCACCACAGAAATAAATACTATGAGTAAAAACAAAATGAACATTAAGTCAATTTACAGCATTAATGCTTAAACAACTCAAAACGTAAGTAGATTGTAGATTGTAAGTATCTAAATTAATCTAGAAAAATATTTACAGAGAATTATTTCAAACTAAAGTTTAATTGAATGAGGATTTTTTGTTAATTAAAATAAATGAAAGTAGTGTAGAAAAACTATGAATAGAAGAGATTTTTAATATACATGGCAATATAGAATTAGTTGAAAAGAAAACCTAAAGAATTCCACTGAAACAATTATATTTAAAAAAAAAACATTTAGGATGAAGAACATCACATTTGTCCTAAATGGAATATTTCCATCTAATGCTTTCTCCTTCAAGGCATGAAGACTTTTGCAGAAAAGGAGGTGGAAAGATTGCCAAAGACAGAGGTGGTAGATAACTTGAAGGAACTCTGTTTTTCAGACACTTTTGCATGTATGGAATCATAGAGACTGTGACAGAATGCACACTACCTGTACAGATTCAAGCCACACAAAATCACAGTTCTGAAAAGAGAAAGAAGAAACAAAGCTCCATATCTAACCAAGAAGCCATCTATAATTAACACCTGCTGGGAGAGGGAAGAAAAATATTTTTCAATGGACTATTAGGTATATCAACCATACTCCAGCACAGGTCTCATGTCCAAGAGTAGTTGACCAACTTAAAATGAATTCCATGGGTTTAGTTTGGTTTGGTTTGTTATGTGTGTGAGGCATGGTTCATTTTGTTTGGTTTGGAACTTTTATCTTGTTGAGTTTCTGTTTGTTTATTTTGATGGGGTTTTTTATGTTTGGTTTTATGAGGGTTGAGAGTGAAACACAGAAAAAGATATAGAGGAAAGGAGATAGAAAGAGACAACATGAAGTTGGTTGAGATTTGAAGGAAGAAGAACCTGGAAAGCGATGAGAGTAAAAAAATTAATAAATTATATTGTATGAAAAAATTGAAAGAAAATTATTTATTCAAAGTGTGACATAAACTAAAATAGGCAATTCATCAAAAATAGTCAACATGTAGAAGATTGCAAATAGATCCATATCTATTGCGATATACAAAATTTGAGTAAAAGTGGATCAAAAACCTCAACATAAATCCAGTTACACTGAACCTGATAGATGAGAAAGTAGGAAGCAGCCTTGAATGGATTGTCATATGAAACAACTTGATGAATAGAACACCAGTAGCACACACACTGACATCAACAATTAATAAATGGGACCTCCTGAAACTGAAAATCTTCTGTAAGGCAAAGAACACAGTAAGAAAAAGAACAGCCTACAGAATGGGAAAATATCTTCAACAGCCCCACATATGACAGAGGGCTAATCTTCAAAACATATAAAGAACACAGAAAATTAGACATCAAAATACCAAGCAATTCAATTAAAAATTAGGCTACAGATCTAAAAGAGAATTCTCAACAGAAGAATCTCGAATGGCTGAAAGACATTTAAGGAATTGCTTAACATTCTCAGTCATCAGGGAAGTCCAAATCAAAATGACCTTGAGAAACCATATTATACCTGGCAGAATGGCTAAGATCAAAAACATTGATGACAGGTTATGTTGGAGAGGATATGGAGCAAGGGGAACACTCCTTTACTGTTGGTGGTAGTGCAAATTTGTACAACCACTTTGGAAATCAGTATGGCTATTTCTCAGAAAATTGGGAATTAATCTACCTCAAGACCCAATGATATCACTCTTGGGTATATACCTATGGCATGCTCAATCATACCATAAGGACACTTGCTCAGCCATGTTCATAGTAGCATTATTTGTAATAGCCAGAACCTAGAGACAACCTAGATGCCCATCAACCAAAGAATGAATAAAGAAAATGTGGTACATATAAACAATGATAAAAAACAATGACATCATGAAATTTGCAGACAAATGGGTGGAACTAAAAAATATCATCCTGAATGAGGTAACCCAGACTCAGAAAGACATACATGCTATGTTCTCACTCATAAGTAGATATTAGATGTAAAGCAAATGATAACCAGACTACAACACACAGCTTCAGAGAAGCAAAGTAACAAGGAAGACCCTAAGAGGGATGCATGGATTGCCTTGGGTAGGGGAAATAGATGAGATCTCCTAAGTAAACTGGGGACAATAGAGAGTAGAGGACGAAGGGTAAGAACATAAAGAAACAGAATGGTCAAGCCGAAACAGGCACAGAGTGGGAGAGCAGTGAAAGAGATATCTTGCTAGAGGGAGACATCATGGGGATAAGGAGAAACCTGGTGCTAGGGTAGTTTCCCAGAATCCACAAGGATGACACCCATGTAGACTAATAACAGTAGTGGAGACAGTGCCTGAGTTGGATCATAGAGCCATCATCTAGTAACTGATGGAAGTACATGCAGAGATCCACAAGCAAGCACTAGGCAAAGCTCCAAGAGTCCAGTTGAAGGGAGAAAGATCCTGAGTCAGGAACATCAAGATCATAATGGAGAAATCTACGGAGATAAATGAACCAGGCTAGTCGAAACTCATGAACTAGGAACCAACAGCTGTGGAGCCTGTATGGGATTAGACTAGACCCACTGCATAAACAAGAGGGTTGTGTAGCTTGGACAGTTTAAGGGGGCCCTGGCAGTGGGGTCAAGATCTATCCCTGGTTCATGAGCAGGCTTTTTGGAACCCTTACCTATAGTGGGACACATTGTACAGCCTTGATGCAGGGGGGCGGTTGAAGCCACCTCAACTGAATGTACCAGACTCTGCTGACTCCCCATGGGAGGCCATACCTTCTCAAAGGAGGGGATGGAGGATAGGTTGGTGGGAGAAGGTTGTGGGGGAGTGGGAGGATGCATGTGAGGGATATTTGTTGTTGGTATGTAAAACAAATAAAAATTTTTAATAAGGAAAAGAAAATTATTTATTGAAAATATGACATAAACTGAAACATGAAATTCATCAAAATTAGTTTAAAATGATAGCTAAAAATAAATAATACTATAAACAACACCACTAATTATAAAAAATTGGAACAAAAATATTTATAAATTGCATTCACAATAAAAGTAGTTTCAGAATATAAGGGACTAGTGTGAATGTTCAAGATGGAATTTATTCATGACTGGTGCCTAGTGCTTAGTAATATAAGAAAGTCTTATTCTATTGGGACTTAATACTTTTTGCAGGAGCTTTTCTATAGAATTTTTCATCTCTGAATTTCTCAATGTATATATTAAAGGATTCAACATGGGAGTAACAATAGTATAAAATACAGTAATGGCTTTATCAATAGGAAAACTAGAAACCGGTCTAACATACATGAAAATACAGGGAACAAAAAAGAGGAAAACCACAGTGATATGGGAGCTGCAGGTGAAAAGAGCTTTACGCCTCCCTTCCTGACTGTGATTCTTGAGAGATCTTAGGATGATTCCATAGGAGAGTAGGAGGAGGATGAAGATCACTATACACATGGCCCCATTGTTGACAGTGGCAGAAAGGCCAATGAAGTAGGTATCAGTGCATGCAAGTAGCAATAGTGGATAGATGTCACAGCCAAAGTGGTCAATGATATTAGGACCACAGAAAGGAAGTTTATACACAGCAAGAACTTGAAATAAAGCATGTACAAAACCTCCTGCCCAAGCCATCACTAATAAAAGGATACATACCCGTCGATTCATGATAATCAAATAATGCAGGGGCTTACAGATGGCCACATAACGATCATAGGCCATTGCCACCAGAATGACAATATCAACACCACCAAATAAATGCTCTATAAAGAGCTGGCCGATGCATGCTGTGAAGGAGATGGTCTTCTTATCACGGAGCAAGTCTACAATCAACTTGGGTGAAATGGCAGTGGAATAAACAGCATCCATGAGTGACAGAGAGGCAAGGAAGAAGTACATTGGGGAGCCCAAGGAGGGGCTGACAATCACTGTCCCCACTATGAGCAGATTCCCCACCATTGTCACAATGTAGATGAGTAAAAACATAACAAATAATGCTTTTTGCCCAGCAGGATCCTGAGTGAAGCCCAGCAGAATAAATTCGGTGACATTGTTGTTCTGGCCCATTTATTCTTCTATCAGGCTTGTTTCAGAAGAGGAGCACAGAAGAACAGGGCCTGCCACAAGCGTGAACAAGACCATGATCCATTCTGTCAAGATGTTTCACATGCTGTCTTCTACAGTAGTTAACCAGTACTAGGCATTTAGTAAATATCTGTTGAGCTTCCCCTTGAAACAAGCTCCATCACTTTCTCCTAATAAATTTAATTACTAGGCTTATCTCAATATCACTGAATCTCTAGACAGAAATACAGACAGAGGTATCTCTGTGACCCATACCTTTAAAAGTGGTTATTTAAAGCACATTACGCTTTGAGATTGATAGCAGCAAATGAACAGAGGAAAGGTTTTTCCTTCAAGAAACTTGAAAAATGATTGTGACATTAAACTCAATTATATCAACTAATAAAGAGCAAGACTTTGAGCTGGTAATAACTGTGGGTAGTATTTTAAAATATGAACTTGTGTAATGCCCACAAAAACACTAATCCTCAAGAATCTGTGCCACTACTATTAAATTACACTATGAGGCATACATTCCACCTCACTAGATAATTTTAGTCATCATATACATATCACTTACTCTTAAAAAAAAGTAGATTTTGAACTGCACCAAATGCCTCCAATATTATTGAGCACACAATTACTTCATATTACTCATGATATTTTATTAGTTACAGTTCTATGTGATGCTTGTTTATACTAATTAATAACCCAATTACAACCATCAGTAGGTTTTACACAAGTATTTTTACTTTACCTAAACTAACCCATTGCTCTTACCATATCCTGCATCAGCAGACAGTAGACTTTTTCTAGAACTCTCAGGGAAATCTAAGCAAAGAGATAGAGGGAAATAGAAATACAAAGGAGAGAATAAATACTAGTTGAAGCATGGTTTTTATCTTAATACATTCTAGCTGCTGAGGAACCTAACAAAGGAATTCACTGTCTGGATCCTCAAAAGCAGAACACTCAAAGAAAATTCATAGTCAAAATTCATAGGTGTTGGTTGTATTCATTGTCTAAACATAAGTACAAACACATCTCTGTTTGCATTCTGAAAATCAAGGGGGATTGAACAATATTTCACAGTCTCCCAGTCTCTAATGGTCTACAGCACTGTCACTATTGACCCCCTCCCTTCCTCCTGTGCTGTCATTGTTTTTCCTTTTTTCACATTTTCGCAATAGTTCCAAGTTTACCACAGCTTCCTGAATGATACTAATAATGCAAAATTGAATTTAATAACTACTATAACCAAATAATATCCCTAATCTTACTGTACATGGTATAGCAAGAAAAAATGTGAGAAATGTAGCTAGAGTTTTCCTGCCTGGCCCATGGTCAGGACAAATCTCTCTCACCCGCCAGCCAGTGCCGCAGCCTCTCAGACCCAACCAAGTAAACCCACAGAAACTTATATTGCTTATAAACTATATGGCCATGGCAGGCTTCTTGTTATCTAGTTCTTTTATCTTAAATTAACCCATTTCTATAAATCTATACTTTCCCACGTGGCTCGTGACTTACCGGTACCTTACATCTTGCTTGTCATGGCGGTGGCTGGCAGCATCTCTCTTTCTCAGCCTTTCACTTTCCAGAATTCTCTTCTCTGTTTGTCCAGCCTGTACTTCCTGCCTGGCTACTGGCCAATCAGTGTTTTATTTATACAAAGCAATATCCACAGCAGAGAAATACTTGTTCAGGAAAAGAGCAGTGATGAAAGCTGTGGACCCTGCAGCCACGCACCTGGCTACAGCATGAAGATTATTTCTGTTGTAAACTCCTGATCTTGACTATCTTAGTAAGTCTCCCTCTGCCTCTGTTGCACCATTTGTACCACAGGGACTTCCATAATATCCCTCTCCTAGAGTGGTCTGTTGGTGTTCTTATGAAATGTCTAACCACTGCCCACTCAGCACATCAGACATCTCAATGGAGGCTATGATCACTGTTCTTGGATGTTTCCCTGTAAGTATTCACTGACAATAAGTCATGAGAATTTCTGTCTGTTAACAGGAATGTTGACATATTCTGGGTTAGAAAAAAAACAGAATATGTGTGCCTCATGAACCACTTTCTAGACTTGAATTAAACTCATATATTCAATTCTTAGGAAATATATATATATATATATATATATATTCATTTTTACATGTAAAATATTATCAATATTTACCAGTGAAGATATATATTTGGACTAATTCTCAGAAGCAAGATGACATTTGCATGAACTTGTCATCAAGAAGGATATGTGCAGAGTCAGAGCAGCTGTAGAAGCAGTTGGGATGCAACTTACACTAATGTCTCATTCACATATATGCTTCCATTTGAGTCAGAACATCTATCAGCATCATTCCTGAAGTTCCCAACTGCCATAGAACATAGGAATATTGTATCACTTATGCCCAATTCTGTCTTCTACATTTTACTTCTACACAGTTCAGTTGTGTTCAGTATTGATATGCATTGGTTTTCAACAGGCCAAACATTCTAGGGTCTTATGTGATTATTTATGTAATAGGGAAAAAACAGAGTATAATAGCTACATCATACTAGACCTATATATAATATACATTATCAAAGGGTCAATTCTATAAATACTGAAGTATAGTATGACTGCTTTCATTTTGAACTACTGCTAACACACTTCTTGAAAAATAATAGTATTATCCATTATTAAAAACATGTCTTGCCTTGGAGGAGAAGGGGATGGGAGCAGGATGGCGGGGGGGAAGACTTGTGAGTGAGACGAGAGAGGGGAGGGAGATCTGAGGTTGGTATGTAAATTGAATAGAAAATTTCTTAATAAAAAATAAAATTAAATTAACTCTTTTTAAAAAATAGTCTTATATTTTTAAAAATACTTTGCCTAGCACTGAAATTTTATCACACAAAAGAGGAGTGAAATTATGTCACTGGACAAAACACAGATACAAGTGGAAATAAGCATATTAGTCAACTTACCTCAGTATCAGAAGGAACAAAACTACATTCCCTCTCATTAATGAGTTTTAGATTTCAGTAGATACATAAAATCATATACTCACAGAAGACATGAGGGAAATGATCCAGTTTTAATACCATGTACAGTACTACACAATACCAAACCAAAAAATGTCTGTGGTAGAAGGGGAGGCATTCCTCTGTGTTTCTCTATTTACATATACTAACATATGTATTGGACATTTTTAAGATATTCATGAAATACAGCATCAAGCAACTGAAATATAGGTATTTGAACTTGTACAACTTAAGCATGTGTGAGGATACCAAATTTTAATCACCATGTTTAAAATATCTAAAATGATTATGCATCCTTTTTAACAAAGCACATGAAACACAATATCCCATAAAATAAATATAATAAATCACTGTCATTTATAAAATGTAAATTTTTCACTTGCTGCTTGGCCAAATAGAACATAATGGTGCAACCTCCCCCAATAAAATAAATAGTCTGTAACACTGATAGCAAATAGACTTATATTTTATGATAAATTTCCATTTTTAGCATTTTAGTTTTCTTAATTTACATACTTCCTGTGAGACCACATAACAGAAAATATCAGCTGTACTTCATTATATCACAGAGGTCTTTAGCTAGCATTCCTTTTTTGTGGTCTTGTGTACTTACAACATGGTTCTTACTTTTGTTCCAGAAAAATCAAAGGTTCTTTTGCTGGTAGGGCTTTATTTATTTCATGTACCTATGTGAAGTCATGGAACACATGAAAAAAATATATGTTCAATAGACAACAAAAGAGTACCAAGAGACTGTAGAAAACACATTTCCACAAAGTTTTCTATTATCTAAGTCTTTCAGAGAAATGTCAGAATATAAGTTAAAATTTAAACAGAAAATATTTAAATTAAATGTCAAACTTACTCCAAAAAAGTAGGTTGATATTGTTACATTCTAAAACAATTTCTTCATAAAAGTACAAAGATGTATTATTTATCTGTGTATAAAATTCCATCTAACAATTAGAAATTATTAACAATCTTTATATGGTCATGTTAATTAAAAATTCACAGACTTAATTAATCTTACAATTAATTATATGCATTTTTCTCTTTTAGTCAATTGTACTAAAGGTATCCAAAAGGTTTTGACTTTAGTGAAGTTCAGCAGCATCCTCGTGTCTCACAAATAAGCCAGATATTCAACATTTCAATTCAGTGGTTTAAATTACTGAAGCATCCATTAATAGTGAAAGTTTCTCATAACTACAACCAGAAGCTTTCAGTCTCTATCACTCACACTCTCTATAAAATCCTTTCCTTTTTTGTTGTAATCATTTCCCTGTATGTAGAAGACTTCAGGAAATTAAACCATCCATAGACTGTCGTAATGATGAATAAAGCACAAGGATAGGATACATCAAGGGGTAAATACCAGAGGCTTCCTGAGTCATTTGATCAGGAAAACATTTCTTCCATTTATATTCACAATACTGTCTACGACTTTTGTACCCTCAGTATTTAAGTAGATAAGATTGTTAAAATATTTGAAACAAGTTCAAATGAGATCATCTCTTTTGAACAGATTTCTTTTTTTCAATAATCCCTAGAGGTAAAAGCCTGGAATCTTGCCAAGAATGAGTAGCTAACAGCCAAATTGATTTGAAAAATCTATAATAAGAAAAAAATTTTCCAGGTATATCTATCAAGAGACTATGAGCTAATGTTGAAATATGAAATGTTGAAGCAAGCCATCTGCATGGCTTAACAGTGGTTAAGGACACGTGCAAAATCTTCACTTCCTTATGAAGTCAGCTATGGTGTTTCATCTATGTAATTCAAGCACATCATCTAGACTGTTGATTAATAATGACAACAGTTATAATCTTGTTGTCATAAGTAGCAGGATTTTGGTTTTAATTTAATGGCTAAATAGTATCCTGTGGTGTACATATGCCAAAGTTTTTAATAAATTCATCATTTAACAGACAAGTTGTTGCCATTTCTTGGCTGCTATGAAAAGTGCTGAGACAAACAAAGGGATGCTCATGTTGTTTTTACATAATGATTTCAATTCCTTTGGTAATGCACAGATCCC